>NW_004524722.1:1534111-1550697 GCF_000260255.1 Octodon degus
GGGGGCTGCTCTTTGATGGTAGCAGGATTACTGAACAGAAACTGAGAAGCACTGTGTTGGATCCTGGATCTTAGTAACAAATTTATGGTGCATATTGATCAGAGTTTTATGAAGGATTAACCAGGTATTTTATATATTTCATCATTTTTAAGTCTTCTATCATCCCTGGAAGATAAAGAGTTTTAAATATGAAAAATATGATAGAAGGATATACTCTTACATGGTCTTAGAGAAATTCCTTCTGACTTGCTGTGCTCCAGTGGCTCGCTTTTTTCTCTTTCCCACTTTGAAATGAGGCATAGAATTTAAAAAGTTGCTTTATTTTGGATCAGTTTCCTTAATGAAAAAGTGAGTGGATTGCCAGGCATAATGGGACACACAAGTAATCACAGCTATTCAGGATGCTATAGCAGAATTGCAAGTTTAAGGCCAGCCTCGGCACCTTAATGAAACCCTGTCTCAAAATATAATAATTATAATCTTAACAACAAAATGATTGGGAATATAGTTTAGTGGTAAGTCACTTCCCTACCATATTCAAGGTCCCAAGTTCAAGCACCAGCACTCCCCTACCCATTATACTTCAAGATGTCTTAGGAGCTATTAAAAGAGCAAAGGTAAGCCAAATAAATGCTCCCTTCCCCTCCAGAAGACATCTGCTCATACATGTCTTGTGTATTAGTTGTCCAGGATGGTTTTGTTTGATGAAAGGGTATTATTGCCACAGGAGGATGCCTAAATGGACTAGGAATGAAATCTGATGTTCCAATTTTGTTATATATACTCTGTTTATCACATTTTATTATTAGTTTTGGGAAAATATGGACACAGTGGCTATGTTTATATACATATATGTTCCTTTCATAGATTGCTTTTGTTAACCAGCACAGCTCTTTAAAAAATGGAAAAGCATAGTTGTGTAAGGAGACCATTACAGTATACTGAGATAAATGCTTTCTGAGGATGATGTGTCACTATATCCTAAAAGCTAAACAATATTATACACAGCTAAATTATTTAGAGATATTAACGGCAGTCAGACAGGCCTAGGCCCTTGAGAGAAGTCAGTGTAGAAGACAACTTTGGCAGGAGGCACATTTGTTGAAGGTCAGGCTTCAAAACAAAGAAAAATGACTACACCTATATACTTCCCTAAGGATTAACAGCAGTAATTGATATTCTGAATAGAATCAATAATCTTGATGGGGGTCCAAATCCTCCTTAACCCACTCCTTCCAGGAAAGTTCTTGTTCATTCCATATATGTTTACAATGCACTTTTTCCCCAGTTGATTCCAATTTAATCAATATTACCTAAGCAACTAACTCATACTTTTGACCATAGTTTTGTTCCACTTCATGATTTCCGATTGTATCAATATTATCTAACTGGCTATACTTGTGGTCTTATAGAACTCCCTTGAGAGTCATGTTCCTTGGCCACCTGCACAGGACCCCCTCCTATGATCCTTAGACAGAAGCTTTCTCTCAATAAATACTTCCTACTCTTAACTTCCATTGTTCCTAAGATTTATTCTTTGATTTTAGAGAGCACAAACTTGTATATCAGACATCTAGCAGGTCAGGAGTTATATTTCCCTTATATTATTCAGAGCTCCTATATCATCTCTATATCATATGTCCTATATCAATAATTAGTTATGTTACTGGGCTGGGGCTGGGGTTCTAGAGGCTGAAATACAGAACTTAAAGCCACTCTTTTGTACAGAAAGTTTGCTGGCTCTGACTCAGGATGCATCAGTAAGATAAAAGATGAGGGTTTATAAGAGTTATAGGACACACTTAAGAGCACAGTGCTGGTGCTGAAAGAAATAAGATATAGTACTTGGGAACTGGGAATCTTTTATTATTTTGAGGGTGGATTCCGTGAAATTTGATAATCCAAAGTCTTAGCCTTGTCTAGTGGGTGGGAGAGGGTGGTCCATCCATAATAAAATAATGGTTCATTCAAATGGAAAATTGTAAAAGGTGAACTTTTTTTGCATGAAATACATTTATGGTTGTGCCAAATTTTTAAGTCTTAAAGCTACTTAACATAATCATGTATATTTATGTACAAAACATACATAAGTTTTACTTTATTTAAAACATAAGAGGGGCTGGAGAGATACCTCAGTGGCATAAACACCTACCTTGCAAACTCAAGATTCCAAGTTCGATCCCTGCCTCTCATGCCATGTCGGTCCCAGATCCCTGGGTGTACCGTTTGGTCCTGGAACTGGGCATTGTGGCCCATGCCTGTAATTCCAGCACTCCAGAGGTTGAGACAGAAGTATCTCTTCAAGTTTGAGAGCAGCCTGGGGGCTACAAAAGTGAGTACAGGGACAGTCCAAAATGCGAGTGAGACCCTGTTCCAAAAAAAAAAGTGTAATTGCAAAATCACATTAAATATAATATAGAACTTGCTTTGTTAAAAAAAAAAAAGTGTAATTTTTATAGGTGAAATAAGACCATTTTCAAGTGAAAAGGAAAGAAACTCGTTTGTAAGTGAGAGGGAATAGAACTGAGCTTGTGTCCTGAAGCTGCAGAGGTTTTTTATTTTTATTTATTTATTTATTTTTTTGGTGCAGGGTCTCACTACACAGCTCAGACTTGTAGTGATCCTCCAGTTTTCAGCCTCCCTAGTGCTGGGATTACAGGCATGCGCCATCATGCCTGGTCTCCATCCCTGGCTTAGTGCTCCCAGGGGTGGGGTCAGCATGGCATGTGGTACTAGAGATTGAACCCTGGCCCCTGCGCTTGCCTAAGCAAGTGCTTAGTCCACTGAGCTATCCCGCTGGCCCAGCAATAATTTTTAAAATCTCAATTTCCTTGTCTCTTTCTGCCTAGTTTTTCTTTCTCCTGTTGTACCTCAGATATATAAAATGTAAAGTGAATGTTTAATTTTTTTTTAAATTTGGTACAGGTTCTCACTACACAGCTCAGACTCATACTGATCCTCCCCAGCACTAAGATTACAGGCATGCACCACCATTCCTGGTTTCGGTGGCCAGCACAGCATGTGGTACCAGGGATCAAATCTGGATCCTTGCACTTGCCAGGCAGGTGCTTACACCCCCAAGCTATCTCCCCAGTCTGAATGTTTAAATTTTGAAATAATTTATTACATAAAATATCTCTTGGCACCAGTGTTACTACAGTAGTTTTGGAGTGCTAGAGTCTGAGTAAAGAATTAAAGGCAAGTACTAATGATAGCAGAGTTTTAGTAAAGGAGAAAAAAGGCCCTAAAGAGTGAGCTCGGGCCAAGTAAAAGTAGGAAAAAAGTACACTAAAAGGGCCAGCGAGATAGCTCAGCAGACTGAGAGCCTGCTTTGGCAAGCACAGGGACCTGGGTTGTCCTGGTCCCACACGCCACACCAGCCTACCCCTGGGGCTTGCTGAGCCAGTGAATGAGTCCAGGCATGGTGGGACACACCTGTAATCCCAGCACTGAGAAGGCTGAAAACAGGAGGATCACTATGAGTCTGAGCTACATAATGAGACACTGTATCAAATGCATAAATGAAAGAAGAGGAAGAGGAGGAAGAGGAAGAAGAGGAAGAGGAAGAAGAACAACAACATACTACAGCATGTGGGTGGGCCTTCCCATGTAAAAGAATACAGTTGCAAAAAACTCAAGGTGTACTGTCCTAACTTCTGGTCTAGGCCATCCTGTTGAAAAAACTGCTCCAGTTCTGGTGAGAAAGTCCACATACAGGGTTTTGGAAATCATTGTGCATGTATAACCTGGGGTTTTGTTATGAATAAGTCACACCTACTTCTCTAACCAGCTTTGCCATGCACTAATTGGTCACAGCAACATTACCTGCATTTTCTGTCATATCTTGTAAACACACTCATGAAATAGGACTTCCAAAAGTGCTTTAGAAAGTGTCATGAGTGGGCTGGGGGATATAACTCAGTAGCACAAAGTGCCTGCTTGGCAAGTGCAAGGTTCTGAGTTTAATTTCCAGTAACCCCCCACCAAGTGTTGAGAATGATAGGATAAATGTGTTTGAAATGAGGAAGAGTATTTTCAGTAATATTAATTTTTAAATTGAAATACACACCTGTGGAAGCTTGTGGTATGAGGTCAGAAGATGATGTCAGGAAATAGTTTCTGATAATGCAGGGAACTGTAACACGTGAGGTGAGGGAAGTGCGGCAGAGAACCCCAGGCAGTATAAAGGCAACATCATGTGGAATTATTGTGCCTGATTGCAGGCAGACAGAAAGCAAAAAGACCTTCTGTAGGGAACAAAGAGAAGTGTGCCCCTTTTATAGGGATGGAAAGCAGGCAAGGGACTTTAGGGACATTAGGCAGGAAGATTTTAATGAATGTCTGTGGTCAGAGTTCTCTGGCAGTCTGTACCTCAGTAGGCAGAGTCTTTGAAACATCCAGTGTAAATTTTCTGGTGTCTCCAGATGTCCCCCTGGGACCTACAAAATTCCTTGTCCTATCTTATCTCCTCTGTGACATCCTGTGCTTGCTGGTGACAGCTTTGGTGCTGAGCTGAGTTTCCTGCTGAGAGCTGAATTCCCTGCTGAGAGTAGTGCTTCTGTGGACCAGCAGGCTGGGGGCTGGGAGAGTCAGGTCTGATTGTTACAAGAACTAGATTTTGAAGAATGAGGAGGTATTCCAAGTTTCTGGGCTGATTCTGTTCTAGTAACTGTGAGATCCTACTTTCTTATCCAGGCTATCCAGGCCTTATAAGTGATTCAGAAAATCTCCTCAGTTCTACTATTCTGGATATTAATGTTTAAGTTTTTGTTAGATGTCTTTTATTATAATTCCTTCCCTTGTTAATGTATTTCTTTTGCCTCTTCTTGAATATGATTTTCTGTGCTTGGGATCTGTGGTGATGTAGAAGTTTTTAGAAGTAGCTAAAATGAAGTAAGCTCAATATTTATTCAGAGCCCTCTCCTATGGTGACAGTGGCTTCTGTTAGCCCACGGCTTCTTTTCTCAGAACTTCTGATTTTCTTGGACAAGAGTAATAGGAAACTCTGAAAATCTTTTCCACAAGTATGCTCCTCCTTCTGTGGTCAGGAATAACCAAGACTGCCACTAGGGAGTTCCTTTTTCCTTCTAATGAAGCTCATGCAATTTAATTTAGTTTTCTGTTTACTTAATGTTTCATAGTTAGTGGTAATATAACTGTTGTGGCTCTTAATATAACTGCAAATCAGTGGTATATTTATGAAGACCTTGAAGAGATTTTTGGCTGTGTTGCATTAATTTTCATTGGAATGAGTTCATCTGCTTACTGTAGCAAGGAGAACCTACGCTTAAAATTATAAGACCTGTCTGTTTCAGCTTTGCCTCTAAGTAAAAACTTTGAACAAGTCATTTTACTTCCAAGGGCCTCAGTTTCATCCTTTATACAGGTAGTAACAGTACCTGCCTTATCTGTCCTTGTTTGTGAGACTTTAGGGGAAATAATTGATCTGTGAGAGATTTTTAGTGAGACAAAGCTAGCCACAGGTTTTCAATTAAAATTAGTTAATTTTATCCTGGAAATTAACACAAGCTACATATCCAGTCAAAGCCAGGCTATTCCTTTTCTGTGTATTTGTTGTATCCAGCTGAATTATATAAAAATATTATAAGAAGTCAGACAGGGCTGGGCCCTCAAAGGAGCCAGCGCAGAAGACAAGGTACCTTGCGACTGTGGGGACACAGGCAGCTCCTTGCTGTGGGCCAGACTCTAGATAAAAGACATTCTAAATAGTTATCAATCACCTTAAAAAAAGCCAGAGTCCTTGTCCATTAGCTCAGTTGTTTAAGTGCCTGTTTGAGCATAGCAGACAGGCTCAGAATTCTGTGGTTCAATCCCCAGATCCTCATGCCTTACCAGACCTGTCCATAAGGCATCCTAAGTGGAGAGAAGGGGATCCTTTGAGCTGGAGAGATGGCTCAGTAGAATAAGTGCTTGCCTGGCAAGCGCAAGGGCCTGAGTTCAATCCCTGGTTCTGCCAAAAAAAAAAAAAAAAAAAAAAAAGCCAGAGTCAATAACTCAGCCCCCTATAGAAAGGCCCTATTCTGCATTCATGTTCAGTTTCTATGTGACTTGCTTCCCCATTTGACCCCAGTTTAATCAATTTATGTGAGCAATTATGCTTGTAACTTATTGGTTGATCGTGGTTTTGTCCTACCTCATGCTCACCTTTCAAAGTACATGTTTCTCCACCATGTGAAACCCACTTTGTGTTGTGGGTTTGCTCTACAAAAATCCCTAGAATCCCAAGTTCCTTGGCCACCTAATCAAGTTCCCTTCTCTCTGGGACAGAAGTTTTCCTTCCCCCAATAAATATATTCGCCTTTAACCTCTGTTCTTGAAATTCATTCTTTGATTTTGAAGAACACAAACTCATCCCAGTCATATTTTAGGTTGGGAGCTTCTTTCCTCTATATCTCTTTTTTTTTGTTTGTTTGTTTTTGTTTTTTTTCTTGCAGAACTGGGGATTGAACTCAGGCCCTTGTGCTTGCCAGGGAAGTGCTTATTCTACTGAGTTATCTCCCCATTTTGAACAGAATTCCCTGGCATTTAAATGCAAAAATTAGCTTGCTTCCCATCATAGAATCATAAGGCCCCAGGACAGGAACAGGAAAGATTCACAGTGGAGGTGGGGCTAGGGGAGTGTGTGGGTAGAGAGGGCCTCATATGTCCCCAGCCTCACAGAGTAGTTTGTTTCTGTAGTAGATGGCTATCTATTAATAATGGTTGCTTTTTATTGGTCCGTTATAGGTCATACACAGTGTTTTGGAAACTTCTAAGTGTATGTAACAGGAGGAGAGAATGAATTTACCCTGGATTGATGAGGAAATCAATAGCATAGCAATTACTCCATGGCTAAAATTTAGGGTTGAAATGTAAGTCAACATTAAGTAATCACATTTGTTTTCTATAAAAATAAATACTTTAACACCCCATGAAAGTGTACTCTTGTTTTTTCAGTGCTTTCCTGTATCCTGTTTGGGCACTGTCTTACTCTTCTCTTGTTGCTGGGACAAATACTCGACACTCAAACTTAGGAAAGGAAAGGTTCATTTAGCTCACAGTTACTGGAGGTTTCACAGTTTAAAGCAGCCTCAATTACTTAGGAAGACCTCAGAACCTTATTTGCTCAGGAGAGAGGGTCAGTGCCTCTGTCTTCTCCAAACATCTCCTTCCTGCCCGAGGAGGCCTCAATCACAGACACCACCACGCCGTGCTACAGGATCTGGAGGAGAGGCTGGGGTGCCACCGTGTCTAGGATGACCCTCTCCACACCTCCAAGGGAGGCTGCAGGCTTTGTGGGGGGCAGCATGTGTTGTCAGTTTAATGGTTTGCACATCTCTGGCCTTGCCTCTCAAACCACTTGCTGTTTCTCCAGCCACATGTCTGTCCCATGACCTACTTAAGGCTTTGGGGAGACAGCTAGACATAAACCATAATAGACACTATCTTATCATCTTAATCTTTATTTATGTATTTTTCTGTATTTTAGGGAAGGGTCCACAGAGTGTTCAGGGTCTCACTACTAGATTGGACTAGTCCTGAGTGCTGGGATTACAGGTTTATGCCACCACACCCAGTCTCAATTGTTGTCTCAGCACACCCCAGGATTGAACCCTCAGCAGACGTTTTAGTCCACTGAGCTATTTGGCTGGCCCTTTAATCTTTATTACCCAAATATTAATAGTTATAGACTGGTGTCACAAAAGATGTCACATAGCCAGACTTAAATTTACATTGAAAGAAAAAAAGACTAAATTGTAATATTTCATGCTCTTAACTATGGAGCTATGTGTCATTTCCTATATTACTTACTGCCTTACAATTATTTATATTTTTATAATACCTGTGGCTTAGTTTTGTTTTTGTTTTTTTTCTTTTTGGTACTGGGGATTGAACTTGGGACCTTGTGCTTGCCAGGCAGGTGCTTATGTCCCCAGCCCATACCTGTTGCTTTTGTAGACAATCAGCATGTCTTTTCCTGTCCAAGGTAGTGTCTAACACAGAATAAACGAATAATTGGGTGATTAAAAGTATAAAGACTAAATGATCAAACTTCTAATAATGAACGCTTTTCATAGGTTCATAAGACTCTGGCACATTGACTGTTATGATTTAGATCTCCCCAACCCCCTTCCCAATATGTTTCTGGAAAGTGATTGGATTAGTCCACTGATGAGTTCATGGCTGTCTTGCGTTTGGGAGGTGGAGGCAGGTTCACTGGGGACATGACCTAGTAACATATCAGTATCTCCTTTCCTGGCTACTCCCTATACAGTCTGCTTCCTAGTTGCCACTTGTGAGCAACTTTTCTCTGCTTATACCTCTCTGTGGTGACATTTCTACTTGGAGCTAGCCAAGCTTGGTCCAAAAATATGAGCCAAAATAAACTCCTCTAAGTTGTAGGTGTTGGGTATTTTGTCCCAGCAATGAAGAAAAGTAACTAAGACATTAATCTCAGAGCTTGGAATAGACTTTTTTGTTATGAGGCTCTAAATCATTGATTCACATTAAGCTGTAAGCCAGTGCTTCTACACAGAAAAGGTGATATTTATAGGGAACTCGACAGATTTTCAGAGCTGCTTCAGAGCTTCTAGCCCCCTATACCTCCTTCCCAGACACCCTAAAATTAGCTTGAGTCAGTATGTAAATTCACCTGTAACCCCTTTATAGCTCTTAAGCTATTCTAGGGATCTCAAAATTGTCTGGTTTATGTCTGTTGCCCTGGTTTATATGCTATTCAAATGCTCCTTTCACTTCTCCAATTGTATAATCATCTATTCTTAATTATTTCTGTGGTGAGCACAAGTGTGTTGTTAAAATAAAAGAAGAGGAGGAGGAGGAGGAGGAAGATGAAAAGCTGAACTTTATTGTTGATAACAGCTTGAAGTAGTAGTAATATAGGGGAAAGGAACTCCCAACCTGAAAGATGACTGGGATGAGTTTATGTTCTCTAAAATCAAAGAATTAATTTTAAGAACAACAGGTTAAAGACAAATATATTTATTGGAGGAAAGAAAACTGTCCCAGAGAGAGACAGAAGAGGACCTGAGTGGGTGGCCAAAGAACATGCCTTTTCTAGATTTTTATAGAGTAAATCTACAACACAAAGTGGATCTAAGGTGGTAGAAAACATGAACCTTGCAAGGTGAGCATGAGGTAGAACAAAACTATGGTCAACCAATAAGTTGCAAGCATAATTGCTTAGGTAAAACTTGATTAAATGGGGATCAAATGGGGAAGCAGGTCTCAAATAGGCGCTCTTCCTGGATTCTTCAAGGTGATTGATACCTATTTAGAATATCAATCCCTAAAGTTTATTCTCAGGAAGTATGTGGGTACATTTGTTTTATTTATTTATTTATTTATTTATTTATTTATTTATTTATTTATTGGCTCCGAATGCCTTCAGGGCAGGTTTGGCTGGCTTGAGTTGTGGGGATCGAACCACAACAACCTGAGCCTGACTGCTTTGTTGAAGCACCCACTTAAAACTGAGCTAAGGGGCAGGCCCCCTGTTTTATCTTTGTCTTAAGGTCTGGTGCACAGGGGAGGTGCCTCTCTTCCCCACAGTTACTGGTATCTTGTCTTCTGCGCTGGCTCCTTTGAAGGCCTAGCCCTATCTGGCTGCCTATACTATTTCTTAAATAGCTGCCTATAATAGTAGTATGCATACACTTCAGGAGAAAATGGTCAGAAAACCACCTCTGCAGACTTGTCCTTTATTCCAGAGAGTATTGTTTGAAACTTTTAGGAGAATTCTTTTTCAAATGCAAAAAAGGTTTTTTTTTGTTGTTGTTGTTGTTGTTTTTATTAAGAGAGAGAGAGAGAGAGAGAGAGAGAGAGAGAGAGAGAGAGAGAGCTTTGTCTTATAAAAACCCATAGACAGTGCTCAATATCTTGAGCATTTGGAATCTATCTAGTCTTAGTAGAAAAAACTGTTGAAACCTGTTACTATCAAACTTCAGCTTGGAAAGTGAAGACATGTTTTATTTCTTTTGAAAAGGGAGATTAATAATGAGGTAAATACCTTGGTATAGTGTATCTTGTCTTAGGGAGAGACTTTGTTAGGTTTTTCAGCACAGTAAAGAGACAGGAAAGATAAGAGACTTTTAGTAACTCTGATGACATGGAGAGAATCCAAGGAAGATGGGGGATCCTCTGACCTGAGACAAAGGAAGGCTGAGATTTTATGGACTTATGCTAGGGGTGGTTTGAGTGGCAGTTTCAGTGACATCTAAGGAGCTGACTGGGGTCTCTCTTCGGTGTGGGGGAAAGTTATTAAGGACTGGAGTGGTGAAGAAGGAGGAAGTGATCGTTGGGAAGATAAGCTGTTGTTTTTGAGATTTAGCCATATTGAATCAGGGCCATGACAATTTAGCAGTTTGTACTTGGGCTAGCACCTATCATTCCTGTCTTATTGACAGGATGATGGTTCTTGCCCATGTAGAAGCTAGTTCCAGGTTTCTCAGCCAGGACAAAAACTTCATCATTAGTGAAGGCTTGCATCCAAGATTGAGGAAACCTGGAAAAAAGTTTGAAAAGGCAGGGTGCTATGAATAGACATGTCATTACCTTCATTAAAGGACCCAGCAGGGGAAGCAAGAAGAGGACCATGATCTGAATGTGTCATTCTACCATGACCATGCCAAGGGGGAAGAGTATCAGTTTCTTGATTCCTAATGTTTTTATTCTAGGAGCTTAGGAATGTGGGTGGGTACCCTGGGAAGTGCCCTGAGTCTAGTTAGAGCCAAGGGAAATAGCTGAGGCAAAGGCAACTGCAGCTCCAGGATAAGTTTGATGAGGTAGGTTTTTTTTTTTATTTTTAATTTTTATTTTATTTATTTTTGTATTTAGTACAGGGTGTACAGAGTGTACAGGGTCTCACTGTGTAGATCAGACTCATGGTGATCCTCCTGTTTACAGCCTCCCAAGTGCTGGGATTACAGGCATATGCCATCATGCCCAGTCTTGAGGTAGTTTTTTAAAAGCCCATTTGCTTTTTCTACTTTACCAGAGGACTGTGGGTGATAGAGTATGTGTAAGTGCCAAGTGATGTTAAGACTTGAAGTAAGCTGTTAAGTGATTTGGGAGATCAATGCTGAACCATTATCTGACTGGATAGTTCTAGGCAGTGCAAATCTGGGAATAATGTCCTGTATGAGAACTTCAGTGACTGTGTCTACAGTTTCCCAAGCAATGGGGAAGGCCTCTATCCACCCCAAGAAAATGCAGGCAAAAGTGAGAAGGGCCAGCAAGATAGCTCAGTGGACTAAGTGCCTGCTTAGGCAAGTTCAGGAACCAGGGTTCGATTGCACGCACCACATGCCATGCCACCTCCACTCCTGGGCATGCTGAGCCAGCCACCAAGACTGGGCATGGTGGCGCATGCCTATCATCCCAGCACTGGGGAGGCTGAAAACACTATGAGTCTGAGCTGCATAGTGAGACCCTGTACCAAATACATGTTTAAAAAAAAAAAAAAGTGAGAAGATATCTGTATGTCTTGTAGTAAGGCATGTGTGTAAAGTCTATCTCCTAGTCTTCACCTGGGGTATGTCCAAGAAGCTGGTAGGTTGGGAAAGAAGGACATGGCAAATGTCCCTGAGGAAAGGTCTTGGCACAGAGCTGGCATTTTTTAGTAACCTGGTGAATGATGGTTTTAGGGAGGGGTGTATGGTGATGGAACTAAGAGTTTGTATAGTGTTTGAGTACCAACATAGAAGCAGTTGTGTAAGTCAGTAATAATTGCTTGTACTTATTGGTCTGGAAGAAGGAGTTTTAGCACTTAGACAGTCCATCTCTGTGTGTTTTGATGATAGGTTTGTGGAGCAGCTGTAGTTCTGGTGAATACTGGGTTGAGTGCATGGTTTTGGGGATAAGAGGAAGAAAGTGGGAAGGAAATGACTGTTGTGCAGCTAATTTGGCCTGTGTGTCAGCAAAAGCAGTACCCTGAGCAGTGGGATCTGATAGAATACAGTATCCCCTTCAATGAAGGATTACCACCTGTTTTGGAAACCGTGCTATCTCTAGAAGTCTAAGGATAAAAGGTGTATTGGTGTTGGGCATTCCCTGAGCACTGATAAATTCCCTTTCTTGACAGATGGCAGCATGAGAGTGGAGAGTATTAAATGTGTACTTAGAGATTATGTCAATGTTTATGGTTTTGTCTTTGGCTAGCTTGAGGACATGTGTAAGGGCTATAAGCTCTGCCTTTTGTGACGATGTCCTAGGTGGCAGTGGGCTTGCCTCTGTTACAGTTAACCTGTTGAGTATGGCATATCCTTACCCTCTTTTGGGTGTCTGTGTGTGTTGAGCTACCAACTATGAACCATGTGTCAGAAGCTATAGGAAAAGGAGTGCTGTCAGTGTGGGGGAAGGGAGTCAGGATCATCTGTTGGACCTCGACACAACTGTGTTGAGGGGAGCATTATCAGAAGTGGGGAGTAAGATGGGAATGAGAGGGGTACTTGTGGAAATAGTAATGGAAGGGTCTGATAGGAATATTAGGTGAATCTGTTGTAAATGAGAAGGAGTCATTAAAGCTGAAAGTATGTTGTGTGTGTGATGAGCTTATTAATATGATGGGGCGAGTAAACTGTTATAGATTGTCTTAAAGTAAACTTTTTGCCTCTTGTGTTAGTGTGGTTGCTGCCCCTAGCGATCCAAGACATGGAGCCCATCCTCAGACTGTATTATCTAGTTGTTTGGAAAGGCGTGGTACTATCTGGAAGGATGGTCCCTTTTTGTGCCCTAAAACACCCACTGCATTATGGCCCTGAGAAGAAGTGTATAGCATAAAAGGCTGGGTTGAGTTAGGTAGAGTGAAAGTTGGGGCCCTTAGGAGAACCTGTTGTAGTTTGTGAAAGAAGGATTGTATAGGATCAGTAGGGTCAAGGAGCTCTGACAAAGAACCTTTTGATGCTTTATAGAGGGGCTGAGCCAGGAAAGGCAAAAGAAATTAGCTACACCAAGGAAGGATGAAACTTGTTGCTTTGTGGTGGGCACCATGAAAGTCACAAAGGAGGGCTTTGCGATCTGCAGTGATTGTGCAAGTAGTGGGGGTAAGGGTGAGTCCTAAATATTTGACTTTTGGTAACACTATCTGAGTTTTGGCTGGAGAGACCCTTATAACTTCATCCTGACAGAAAATTAAAGAGAGTGACTGTGTGTTGTAGGGCTATACCATGAGAGGGGAACAGAGGAAGGGATCATCAGTATACTGAAGGAGTAGGCTGGACTTAAGATCAAGGGTCTCAAGATCAGTAACAAGAGCTTTACTAAAGAAATGAAGACTATCTCTAAATTCCTTAGGCAGACTGTCCATGTGAGTTGTTAAGATTGGAGAGTGCCTGGGTCAGTCCATGTGAAAGCAAAGAAGTCCTGGCAATCTAGGTGTAAGGAAATGGTGAAAAGGTCATCTTTGAGGTCTAGAACAGTAAAGTGAATAGTGGAAGAAGGGATGTGAGAGAGTATGGTGTAAGGGTTTGGCAGTACTGGGTATTCACTGCATTATTAATAACCCTGAGATTTTGAACTAAATGATAGGAGCCATTAGGTTTGAGTACAGGAAGAATGGGGATATTATATGGCAAGTGGGCAATTCTAAGAAAACCATTGGTAAGGAGATAGCAAATTATAGGCTGTAGTCTTAGTTGGTGTTTGGGGACTTTTGAATATTGAGGAACACAGGGGGATGATGAGGGACCCCTGAGGAGAACTAATATAGAAGCAGCATGGGTGGCACAAGTGGGACTGGAAGTGTCCTAGAGTATGTGGTGGACAAGGGAAGAGAGAGTGAGGACCTGGCATTGAGGTTGGGTATGTAGGATGGGCATTGTTGAGAGGGAGAGATGAAAGAGAAGTAGAACTTTTAGAGGAAATATCTCCCTGTGAGAGGTGTGGGGCAGGTTGGTATCACAAGGAAATAATGAGTGGAGAACAGTGTCTGGAGTTAGCAGGATCCTGTCTGAAGGGATCATGTAGGTTGGCTATCAGCTCCTGTTATGGAGACCATAGATCTAATACAGTGACTGAAAACTCAGAAGGACACTATATGCAGCCCTTGGGTCAACAAGAAAAGAATGTCCTTGCTTAGGCAGACACAGGGGCCAGGGCTTCCATTCCCAGGCCTGCTCTCTCTCTCTCTCTCTCTCTCTCTCTCTCTCTCTCTCTCTCTCTCTCTCTCACACACACACACACACACACACACACACCAGGGCGGGCGTGCTGAGACTGAGACTGAGACTGGGTGTGGTGGCAGCTCCTGTAATTCCAACACTTGGGAGGCTGTAAACAGGAGGCTTGTACGAGTCCGATAGGAGAGTGTCTGGTAGTAGTAGACCCTGTACACCCTGTCCTAAATTTAAAAATTTAAAAAGGCTAATAACATTACATTGTGGTAGGAGCAATACACTTAATTATTAAAATTTTTAGTATTAAGCACGTTGAAATATAAAGTGTAACCAGAGAACTGTTATTTCTTACCAACCATGGTTGTTTTAATGGTTAAAGCCCTGTAGAATGTTAACAGACAGCAATTATATAATTTTACAGAGAAAATTTGACATCAGTAGTCATACATAGGGCTCAGGAGATAACTCAGTGGCTTAAGTGCCTACCTGGCAAGCATAAGTTCCTGAGTTTGATCCCTGGTATCAGGGGAAAAAAAGAAAAAAAAAATAGTCATACATAACAGTGTGGCATAACAGTCATGATGAAATCTCCACTTTAGCTAAGCATCTCTAAATGCAACAACGCATACACTGCCTACCATATCACATAAGTTATCAGTTTTATGTCAAGAGCATCTTTTGTGAGAAAACTTCATTTTTTAAAAAACTATCATTTAACAAATGACCAAATTATTGGGATGATCTTCCAAGAGATTATAGAGATCACTGGGGGCTCCTTATTAATGAACAAAGGTTAGCCATCCCTCTACCTATCGATTGGAGTCCCATCTAATAATTTCTCCCCACTCTAATGAATTTTGCTTAATTAGCTTAAATTTTTTGATTTGTCTTTTCTGTTTCTCCATAACATCTTGTACTTCTGTCTGTGATAGCCTTTACTCCAGGCTATATGATACCAAGGTTACTTATGTGCTTGCTTGTCTTTCCCATTAGATGGTGAGTTCATGGACAGCAAGGATTGTATTTTTATTTTGCATTTATTATACTATCCAGCACACAAACATGTTCAAGTATTTAGTTGAATTGATGAAAGTTTGTATCTTGACTCACTGTTGAGGGTAGACAATGAGGTGTTAACATGTAATCTATATACAATTCTAAAATACCTTAGTTTCTGACCTCCCTGCTAATACATAATTCTAGCATTGGGAAAAGTTAGCCAAGAAAGGCTGTACAATGGAGGCTTTGCATTCCTATAAACCTTGCACTATGGAGGGTAAGGTAGAAGAATTGCCATGAGTTTAAGGCCATCCTAGGCTACATAGTGAGTTCAAGGCCAACCTGAACTATGTAGCAAAATCCTGTCTTGAAAATAAAAATTGAAATACAGGCTTCAAGATATACTTTTTGTAGGGCAGGGGTGTGTTAGAAATTAAACCCAGGGCCTCATACATGCTAGACAGATATTCTGCCACTGAAGTATAACCTGTTTCATTTTTAAGAGGAAGAATATTGTGACTATTTGTTAAAAAAAAAAAATCTCTAGATTTCTCCCAAAAGTATCGCTTCTTTAATTTGCTTATGACATCTTTATTCACATTTCAACACAGCGTACTTATTAGTCTAATCTGTGTTTAATCCAAAGGGAAGTTTTTTTGTTTTTGTTTTTGTTTTGTTTTGGGTTTTTTTGTATTTTAGGTGAGAGTCTACAAGGTGTTCAGGGTTTCACTACTAGATCGGACTCGTAGTGATTCACCTGTTTACAGCCTCCCAAGAGCTGGGATTTTAGGTGTGCACCATCATGCCCAGTCTCAGTTGCCATCTCAGTGTACCCCAAGGGCGGGGCTGGCACAGCAGGCCCAAGGATTGAGCTCCCAGCCCCTGCACCTGTTTGCAGGCGCTTTAATCTGCTGAGCTATTTGTCTGGGAAGTATTGTCAAATACTTAAACAAAACAAAAACAAGATCCAAATGTTTTCTGTCTGTAGAAGACACCTTTAGACTCAGCTACAAATAATTTGAAAGTAAAGTATGGGAGGCTGTGTGTGGTGGTGCATACCTGTAATCTCAGCACTTAGGAGGCAGAAGCAGGAGAATTGAGAGTTCAAGACCAGTCTGGGCTACAAAGTGAGCTGAAGGCTAGCCTAAACTAGCCTGAATTGTGAAACCCTGTCTCAAAAAAAGCCCCCCCGCCCCCCGCAAAAAAAAAAAAAAAAGTAATGTGTGGGAAAAGATAATGGAAATAGCAACTGTCCAAAAATGAGACAAATTATACCAACATCTCCAACATCTGACAGAATGGACTTTATAACAAATAAAGTTACTAGAGATAAATAATTAGAAAAAGGTCAATTGAAGATAGAACAATTATAAGGTCAGGGAGATACCTCAGTGGCTTAAGCGCCTACCTGGCAAGTACAAGGTCCTGAGTTCAATCTCTAGTAGAAGAGAGAGA
>NW_004524722.1:1551307-1554616 GCF_000260255.1 Octodon degus
AAAAAAAAAAATTAAAAAAAAAGAAAAGCAATGAAAAGATAGAAGACTTGAATAACATTGTACACCTAATAGAATACTCCAATAACAGAAGAATATACTTCTCAAGAATGCATTTAACATTTTCCAGGTTAGACTGTATGCTAGGTCATAGTACACCTCCTAAATATTTAAAAGTTGAATTTAAGTAAAATACTTTCCCTTGATGGGGAACAATGGAATGAAATTACAAGCAATTTGAGAAATTCACAATTATGTGAAAATTTTATAAATGGATAATGGATACAGCAAATTAGGAACTACTTTGATGAATGAAATATAAAATTCATGGGATGCAGCTAATTGGTACTTACAAGGCAATTTATGGCTATAAATACCTACATTTAAAAAGAAGAGGGCTGGAGAGATAGCTCAACAGTGTAAGCACCTGCCTGGCAAGAGCAAGGACCTGGGTTTGATCCCCAGTACCATATGCCATTCAGGCCCCAGGATCCCTGTGTGTACCATGCCGGCCACTGAAACCAGGCCTGGTGATGCACACCTGTAATCCCAGCACTGGGGAGGCTGAGACAGGAGGATCACTATGAGTCCAAGCTGCGTAGTGATACTTTGCACCAAATAAATACATACATATATATATATACATACATACATACATACATACATACATACATATACTTTTTTTAAAAAGAGGAAGAGGAGAAGGAGGAGGAGGAGGAAGAGGAAAAGAAGAGGAAAGGCCTAGTGTGATGGTGTAGGCATATTATTTCTGGGAGTAATTCTAATAGTTGGGAGGCTGAAGTAAAAAATAGGAAGATTGTTGCAAGTTTGAGACCAGCCTGGGCTACAAAGTGAGTTTAAAGCCAGCATGAACTGCCTAGTGAGAACCTGTCTCAAAAAGACAAAATAACTTCCAGGAGGCTAAAGCAGAAAGGTTTCAAGTTCAAGGCCAGCCTGGTGAAATTTAGCAACATAGCAAGACCCTATCTGAAAACACATCATAAAAATGGGCTGAGGATATAGTGCTAAGGTCCTCATTTCAGTCCCTGGTACTGCCTAAAAATAACAACTAAACATTCCTAATATTTCACCTTAACACAAAGAGGAAAAAAGAGTAAACAAAATTGAAAGCAAATAGAAGACAGGAAATAATAAAGATTGGCACATAAATCAATGAAATAGATTAGGAAAGAATAATAGGAAAAATATTTACTTTTAAATCAGAAAAATTGACAAATATTTTTGCCACACTAATCAAAAACAAGACAATAGATTCCAGTTGCTAAAATCAAGAATGAAACCCAGCTGTGGTGGCACACACCTGCAATTCTAGCACTCTTAGAGGCTGAGGCAGGACTGCTGTCTGAATTTGAGACCAGTTTGGGTTATATAATTAGTTCAATGCCAGGCTGATCTACATAGTGAGACCCTGAGTCAAAAAAAAGGGGAAAAAAGGAAAAATTAAATACAAAAGATACAAAATGATATAAAACCAAAGAGAACTATACACAAATGTTTTTGATGAACACAGATGCAGAAATCCTTAACAAAATAGTAGTAAACCAAATGCAGCAATACATTAAGAAGATCATTTCAAAGATACAAGGATAGTTCAAGACATACAAATCTAAAATAAAAAACAAGATTAAAATCATATTATCTCATTTGATGCTGAAGATGCCTTCGACAAAATTCAATATCCATTTATGATGAAAGCCCTGAAGAAACTTAAGTATTAAAAAGCAAGAAAAGAAACTTCAGTGTAGAAAGATTATACTTCCATATAATAAAGGCATATATGACAAACCAATGGTCAACGTCATAATAAGTAGCAAAAATCTGAAAGCATTTCCTCTCTGATCCAGAATGAGATAAGATACTCTCAACACTCTCATTCAGTACTACTTGAAATTTGGGCCAGAGCATTAGGAAAGAGAAAGAAAAGGAATACAAACAGTAAAGAAGTCAAATAATCCTTTTTTTTTTTTTTTTTTTTTTTTTTTTGTTGAACTGGGGATTGAACTCAGGTTCTTGCACTTGCTAGGCAAGCGATTATTCAACTGAGCCATCTCCCCGGTCCCCCTATACTATTTATTTATTTATTTATTTATTTATTTATTTATTTATTTTTGGCGGAACCGGGGATTGAACTCAGACCCTCGTGCTTGCCAGGGAAGCGCTTATTCCACTGAGCCATCTCCCTGGCCCCAAATAATCCTTATTTGAAGCTGATATGATCCTATATTTAGGAGATCCTAAGGACTCTACTAAAAGACTTTTATACATCATAAACAAATTTAGCTAAGTAAAAATACAAAGTATGTTGTTTTAAAAAAAAAAAATGAATGTTTTTCTCTATACTAGTAATGAACTAGCTGAAAAAGAAACCAGGAAAACAATTCTAGTCATAATAGCTTAGAAAGACAAAAAAAAAAAAAAAAAACCCAGGGATCAATCTGACAAAGAAGGTGAAAGAAGGTGAAAGACAGTGAAAATTATTGAGCACTGAAGAAAGAGATTGAAGACGGCATTAGAGGATCAAAAGATACTGCTTTTTATGGACTGGCAGAATTTACATATGTTGAACCATCCCTGCTTTCCTGGGATGAATCCCACTTGGTCATGGTGCATAATCTTTTGCTGCATTGTGTTTGCCAGTGTCTTATTGAGGATTTTTATATCTATGTTCATTAGGGAGAGTGGCGTATAATTCTCTTTTTTAGTGAGTCCTTCTCCTGTTTTGGTATCAGGGGAATGCTTGTTTCCAGGAATTAATTTGGGAGCATTGCTTCCCTTTTAATTTCACTAAAGAGTTTGGTAAGTATTGATATTAACTCAGGACCTTACACTTTCCAGGTAGGCACTATGCTGCTGAGCTATATCCATGATCCTGCTTATTTGGTTTTTCATACCAATTAATATATGTTTTATATGGTTGGGTACATTGGTATATGTTGCATATATACTTACTATTATTATCTCTTCCTCTTACATTGTTGCCATTATAAGGATGTAGTGACTTTCTGTATCTTTCTTAATCAGTCTTGGCTTGAAATTCACTTTGCAAACAGAATAGTTGCTCCTGCATTTTGTTGGGTTCTTATCACATGGAATATTATTTTGTGGCCTTTCACTTTCAGTGCATGAATTTCTTTTTCAATTAAATGTGTTTCTTGGGGCTGGAGAGATGGCTCAGTGGTCTAAAGCACCTACTTAGAACAAGCTTACCTAAAGCATCAGGGACCGCGGTTCAATCCCCCAGCACCACATGCCAGCCAGCCCCGCCCCCTGGTGGGCTGAGCTGGCCACACA
>NW_004524722.1:1555526-1565781 GCF_000260255.1 Octodon degus
CCCCCCCCCGCGCTCCTATTTGATCAATTTTGAAAGATAGTTTTGCAGGGTACAGCAATCTGGATTGTTTATTTTCCTTTAGAGCTTAAAATATTTCACTCTAAGCTCTCCTTGGCTTAAGGGTTTGTGTTGAGAAATCAGCTCCAATTCTGGTGGTCTTTCCTTTATAGGTGATTTGTTTCTTTTCCCTACCAGCTTTTAAGATTTTATTCTTGTGTTGAATTTCTAGAATCTTGACTATTATGTGCCTCACAGTCGATTTTTTTGTTTGTTTTGATTGTGGCTAATGGGAGTTCTGTATGTCTCACTTTTCTGTACATCAAATTCTTTTTCTCTACCAGGGAAGTTTTCCACTATGCTATCTTTGAAAAGTTTTTTTGTTTTGTTTTGTTTTGTTTAATATCATTTGTGCTATCTCCTGCTCTTTTCATTGACTCCAGTCTATCTTAAGTTATTCTTTGCATCGTCTAGCAACTGCTAGATTCATTTCTCATGGTCCCTTGCTATTTTTAAGAGATCTTTCTTTTCATGATCACTAACCATAAGCCTGTTTTCTATATCTGAGATCTTATCCTCACATTGGCTTAATCTGCCGCGAATACTTTCTATGGAATTTTTATTCTCTTGGATATCCTTCAATCTGTGTATGGATTCCATTTCTTTACTATACTGTGCATTCATGGCTTCCATAATTCTTTTAAGCTACATTTTAAAAATCTATATATGCTCTAGAGTCACTAAACATGGTTTTTGTTGTAGATACCATCTCTGCAGTTATCTGAGAAATTCATTCTTTCTCTTTCTTTCTTTTGTTTTTTTCTTTCTTTTTTTTTTTTTTTTTTTTTTTTTTTTTTGTGGTACTGGGGATTGAACTCAGAGCCTTGCGCTTGACAGGCAAGTGCTTATTCTACTGAGCTATCTCCCCAGCCCCTAAGAAATTATATTTGATTTGATGTTTTTCTAGAGCCTCATTCAATGACTTTGTTGCTACCACTTCAGAGAGGCCACCTCATTGCCGCCTGGGTTTGTTGTTGGTAAACTAGATGTCTGGGGTTTCATCTTGTTGAAGTGTCATCTAGTTTTCTTTTCTCTCTTCCTCCTCTGCATTTTCCTCCTCCTCTTCTTCCTCCTATTCCTCCTCCTCCTCTTCTTCTTTTCCTTCATCTTCATCTTCATCTTCATCTTCATCTTCATCTTCATCTTCTTTGTCTTCTTTTTTAGTTTAATTCCTGGAGTGATGTTTGTAAGTTGCCTGTGGTGGGTTGCTTTATTCCTATTATTTACACCCCTTAGGAAGTACTTGCTTCCAAGATATCTTCCAACTATAGCTGTTTTTTTTGTTTTTGAGTCTCTTACAGGATCCTACCACTTCAATTTGTTGGAGATGCAAAGTTGCTGCCCATTTGGCCCCAGCTTCGGTTCTTTTTCACTGTGCCATAGTACTTTCTGTGACCCATAGTCTCAGTCTTGGAATACCAGGAAGAACAGCTGTTTAGAACAATTATGTCACTTTTGATATGGTGGTAGTGATGACAATAGCATGAAACACAGCCGGGAAAATGATAAACTGAAGTAACCATCAATTTGCCACCTTTGACCTTATGAACTAGATTTGTGGTTATATAATAAAATTGAAAGCAAACCAGAAAAATGTATGTGGTATATAAGTCTATAATATGTCAATTTTTACCCACAGGGATTAAAATTTAAAATGGGTTAGGGAGAAAATAGAGAAGTAGAAGAAGAGGAAGAGATTAGAAATAAGGCTGGAGGACAAAGAAGATCATGCTAACTTTTGGAAACTTGTACAGAAGACTAGAGGAAAAGAGAAGAAAAAGCTGAAAATAACAAGAGGACCACAACTACAAAGAGGCTAGACTCCAAGTTCATATTCATATAAAAACAAGTTGAAACAATGAAAGAGGAAAAAACAAAAACAGAAAATAACCATCAAAAACCACAACAACAAAAACAAGAGAGAGAGAGAAAGGAGGGGGAAAAAGTGAACTTCCAGGTTTATCTCTGCTGTCACTGGTAGACACTATGTGGAGACAAAGTCCCATTCTGTATTGATTTATCCTAGCAAGCCAGCAATAGCTTTTGGGGGGATAGTGAATAATCTCAGCAAGCCTGCAACTTCTGGTGGCCTGCAGTCCTTATTGCACCACTGGCCCCTTTCCAAGATGGCTCACTCACAATCGCTCTCTCATGGAGTATGAGCCCTCCACAACTACCACCAGCTAGTGCAGTCCTTTACATCTGCTGCTTCCCTTTACTGCTTCATCTCTCCATAGAGGCCTCTGGGTTCCCAGCACTCACTGTATGTGTGCAGGTCTGGGTTGCTCCTCTCATGCACTGCATCCCACCTCAAGGAAAAGGCACTGCTGGGAACCTCCTTCTTCGCTGAAGTTTCTCTGTTCACTTTCTCCTTGAGCTTCAATTTACACCTCAGATCCTTCCTCAGGGGTTCTTTCCTAAAGTAACCTCTTCTTTACTTCACCACATTGCTATATTCCAGTGTCTAGATGGCAACACTTGGAGAGGCTCTTTTTTTTTTTTTTTCTTGTCCCAGGGATTGAACTCAGGACCGTGCACTTGCCAGGCAGGCACTTAAGCCATTGAACTATCTCCCTAGCCCTGGAGAAGTTCTTTCTTTGCTACTTACCAGTCTGCCATCTTGTGAACTAGACTGTAAGAATTAAAATCTGTGCATTCCCCATTAAAATACTGATGACAGGGCTGGCAAGATAGCTCAGTGGACTAAGTACCTGCTTAGGCAAGCGCAGGGACCCAGGTTCAATCCCCAGCACCACATACTGCACTGGCCCTGCCCCTGGGCACATGAGTAAGCCACCAAGTCTGGATGTGGTGGCACACACCCGTAAGCCCAGTGCTGGGGAGGCTGAAAACAGGAGGATCACTATGAGACCAAGCTATGTCGTAAGGCCCCATACCAGATACATTAAAAAAAAATTTTTTTTTTCACACACCTGAAATTTCTGAAACAATAGCAACTGAAGGAAAGAAACAGCTCCATCAGGCTATGGAGGAAAACCAGATCAGAAATAATCCCTCAGGTTTAAAAAAGAAATTACAACAGTCATGAAAGAATTGCTCAGTTCATCTTTTTTTTCGGTACTGGGGATCAATCTCAGAACCTTGTCCTTGCCAGGCGGGCACTAAAGCCACTGAGTGATCTCTCCAGCCCTCAGTACATCTGAAGAAGATATAGATTTTTTTAAAAATAGAGGGAAATAGGTAAATGATGGAAGCATGTATATATATATATATATATATATATATATATATATATCAACAACAATTTTGCAGAACTGAAAAACCAACCCTGAAATTCATAGGGAAATGCAGAAGAACTACAATAGCCTGAGGAAAAGAAAAAAATGAAGGCTACAGGCGTTACAATACCCAATTTCAAATTATATACAAAGATGCAGTAATAAAAACAGCAAGGTAAGGGCTGGGGAGATAGCTCAGTAGAATAAATGCTTGCCTGGCAAGCACAAGGGCCTGAGTTCAATCCCCGGTCCCACCCCCCACCAAAAAAAAAAACCCCAAAAAACGAGCATGGTATGTAGATAAAAATACGCCACAGGTTTTTTGTTTTGTTTTGGCGGAACCGGGGATTGAACTCAGACCCTTGCACTTGCCAGGGAAGCACTTACTGTGCTGCACCATCTCCCCAGCTGTAGATAAAAATAGACATGTAGACCAGTGGAATAAAATAGAAGCAACTCTATCCAGATACAGCCATCTGATTCTTGATAAAGAATCCAAAGCATGTGTTAAAGACTTCTTTAATAAATAGTGCTGGGAAAACTTGATATTTATATGTAGAAAGTAAAATTAGATCCCCATTACTTACCCTATAAAAATTAATTCAGAATGACTCAAAGACCTAAGTATAAGACCTAAAACTTGAAACTGCTAGAAGAAAATGTAGGGGAAACATTTTAAGTCAGAGACACAAGCAAAGACTTCCATAAGAAGTAATAGTAAGAGATGCTTGTTGGACCTTGGCTGAGCTGTGGCCACTTCTCTAATGTCCAAGGAGATCAGGCACACAGAGGACAGGTGCGGGTACATGGTGAGCCCTGCTCTGCCCCCTGTCCCCACCTCCTCAGAGCTTGGCTGAGCTTTGACCACCTCTCCACCATCTTGTCACTATAGCTCTGCTGAACAGCTACTGTCTATCCCACCAGTAGTAGAAGCCTTGGTGAGCCCTATATTGTGCTCCACCACCACTGAGATCCTTGTGGAGCTTTGGGCAGCCCCCATCATCATTGGATCCTTCTTGAACTTTGGCTCCACCCCTAACCCCAAGGTGGAAGCCACACAGATCCCCACAAAGTGGGAGCTTTGAAAAGCCTAACTTCCCTCCACACCTTGTAGGAGCCTTGCTCACCCACACCTAGCACCTCTACCATCACTACAGAGTTGGTGAACAGGGGGAACTTCAAAATGTCAAAATGAAGGAGAAAAAGCCAATCCCATACCTCCAACCCACCCAGAACAAGACCAGGAGACAAAATCATAGAAGAACTTGGAAGTCATACACCTGAAATTTCTGAAACAATAGCAACTGAAGGAAAGAAACAGCTCCATCAGGCTATGGAGGAAAACCAGATCAGAAATAATCCCTCAGGTTTAAAAAAGAAATTACAACAGTCATGAAAGAATTGCTCAGTACATTTTTTTTTTTTTTTTTTTTTTTTTTTTTTTTTTTTTTTTTTTTTTTTGGTACTGGGGATCAAACTCAGAACCTTGTCCTTGCCAGGCAGGCACTTAAGCTACTGAGCTATCTCTCCAGCCCTCAGTACATCTGAAGAAGATACAGATTTTTTTAAAAATAGAGGGAAATAGGTAAATGATGGAAGCATTGGATGAACCATACAGGAAAAGACTAGAATGCATGAAACAGATTCAAACAAATATCTAGGACATAAGATTCCATTGAAAGCTGGCAAAACAGCTTGAATGAAGTTGAAGATAGAATTTCAGACCTTGAAGATAGCATTGCAGCCAGTTAACATAAAAGGAAGGATCACTTAAAATTAACAAAGAACAGGAAATAATGCAACAGCTTCAAGGTGATGTCAAGAAAAATAATGTAAGATTATTAATAGATATTAGTGAAACAGCTGGAGTCATCACAAATGACATAGACTGTTTGCAGAAGTAGTAGCAGAAAAATTTTCAAGCATGAGAAAAGAATCTGACATACAGTTAAGTGAGGCATATAAAACACCAGTTAGCTATAATCAAAATAAATCTACACCCAGATGTACAATAATCAAGATCCCAGAAATTCAGCAAAGGAACAGAATATTAAAAGCTCTTAGAGGAAACAGATCATCTATAATGGAAAGCCCATCAAAATCACAGCAGATTTCTCAACACAGATTATGAAATCAAAAAGAGCTTGAAGTGAGATACTTGAGGTCCTGAAAGAAAACAACTTCCAATCCAGATTGATGTACCTTGAAAAACTATCAAATTTAATAGAGAGATAAGATCCTTCCATGACAAAGAACAACTGAATATCAAACTAACCCTACAGAGACTACCGAAAGATATTCTAGAAAGAGCTCAAAATGACCATACCTTCAAGAACAACAACAGAAAGGAAGCACCAAGCAGAGCAAGCAGTTAAGAAGAGGGGGAAAATAGGGAACCAGCAGCAGGAGAATAACATGACAAAGATAAACCAGTATATATCAGTTATAATCATCAATATAAATCACCTCAATTCACCAATCAGAAGAAGCAGACTGGCAGAGTGGATCAAGAAACAAAATCCTGGGGGCCAGGGAGATGGCTCAGTAGAATAAGCGCTTGACAATGTCAACTTCAAACCAAGAATGACTGAAATAGACAAACAAGGTCACTACATACATGTTAGGGGAAAAATGCATGAGGAAGAAATAACATATAAATATGTGTGCACCCAATGTAGGAGACTCAACTATATAAAGCAAATTTTAACAGAATGAAAAATCAAATGAGCTATAACATGACTGCAATAGGAGATGTTAACACCCCATTGACACAAAGAGATAGATCAACTAACCAAAAAATCAGCACAGAAGTAACACAACTAAACCACACTTGTGAAGAAATGGACTTAGTCGACCTTTACAGAGTGTGCCACCCAACAGCATCAGAATACACATTCTTCTCAGCTGCACATGGCACATTCTCCAAAATTGACTAGCACATAATGCAAAAGAATCAAAGTTATCCCATGCATATTATCTGACCATAGTGTAATGAAACTGGAAATTTTTTACAAAAGAAACAGTAAAAACTGCATAAACACATGGAAACTAAATAACACTCTCCTGAACAATCAATGGGTCACAGACAAAATTAAGAAATTAAACAATATTTACAATCCAACAAAAATGTAGATACAACTTACTAGAACCTGTGGAATGTAATGAAAGCTGTCTTAAGAGGAAAATTTATAGCAGCAAATTCTCACATTCAGAAATCAGAATGAGACCAAATAACAGTCTTATGCTGCACCTCAAGCTCCTAGAAAAGAGAAGAGTAAGTTAAACCCAAAGCCTAAGAAAAGGGAGGAAATTACAAAGATCAGAGCAGAAATAGATGAAATGGAGACAAAGAAACCAATGTAAAGAATTAATGAATCAAACAGTTGGTTCTTTGAACAAATAAATAAAATTGATAAACCCCTAGCCAGTGTTATCACAAAAAGGAAAGAAAAACTTCAAATTTATGCAGTAAGAAATATAAAGGGGGAAATCACTACAGACCCTATAAAATTTTAGATCATTAATAACTATTTCCAAAATCTTTACTCTCACAGTCTGGAAAACACAGAAGAAATGGACAGATTCCTAGATACATATAAATTACCAAATCAAGAAGATATAAAAATTCTCAGTAACTCAGTATTAGTGAATGAAATTGAAAATGTAATAAAAAACCAACCAACAAAGAAAAGTGCAGATTGTGATAAATTCAAGCTGGATTCTGCAAGAAATTTAGAGAAGCATCAATGCCAACTCTTCTCAGACTCTTCAATGAAATTGAAAGGGAAACAGTTCCCCCAAACTCATTCCTGAAAAGACCCAGACAGAGAAGAGAACTATAGACCAATCTCCCTAATGAACATAGATGTAAAAATCCTCAATAAAATACTAGCAAACAGAATACAGCAAATGATCAAACAGATTATATATTATGACCAAGTGGGATTACATGTGGGAACACATAAATGTAATATACCAGGGCTGCGAATATAGCTCAACAGTCTAAGTGCTTGCCTTGGACCCAGGTTCAATCCCAGGTACCACGTACCATGCTGGCCCCACCTTGGCACACCGAACCTGCCACCAAGACCAGGTGTGTGGTGCACGTCAATCTCAGAGCTGGGGAGGCTGAAACAGGAGGATCACTAGAAGTCTGAGCTGTGTAGTGAGACTCTGTACCAAATATATAAAATTTTTTAAAAAATGTAATGCACTATGTCAACAGAGCCAAAGACAACAATCACATATCATCTCAGTAGATGAAGAAAAGGCTTTTGACAAATATCAATACTTATTCATTTTTAAAACCCTACAGAAAATTTGAATAGTTGATCTTTATTTTAGCCTGATAAAAGCCATCTATGAGAAACCAGCAGCCAACATCATCCTAAATGGAGAAACATTAAAAGCCTTCACTTTAAACAAGACAAGGATGCCCATTCTCACCACTCTTATTCAGTATAGTTATGGAAACATTAGCCAGAGCAATTAGACAAGAGGGAGAAATAAAAGGAATAATAATTGGAAAGCAAGAAGTAAACTTATCATTATTTGCAGATGACATGATACTCTACATAAAAGACCCCAAAAATTTCACCAAGAGACTTGTAGATTTAATAACCAAATTCACTAGTGTGGCAGGATATAAAGTCAAACTTCAAAATCAACATCATTTCTGTACACAAACAATGAACACACTGAGAGAGAAGTTAGGGAAACCACACCTTTCACAATAACACCCCCCAAAACTGAAATACTTATGAATCAATCTACCAAAGGAAGTAAAAGATTTATATAGGGAAAATTAGAGTACTCTGAAGAAAGAGGTCAAAGAGGATTTCAGAAAATGTAAAGATATTCCATGGTCCTCCTGAATAGGAAGAATCAACATTGTGAAAATGGCCATACTCCCAAAATTGTTTTACAGATCCAATGCAATTCCAACTAAAATACCATTAGTATTCCTCACAGATATACAGAAAACATTCCTAAAATTCATCTGAAACCAGAAGAGACCTTAAAAATCAAAAACAATGCTGGGCAACAGGGGAAATAGGTCAGTATTCTAAGTGCCTGCCTGGCAAGTGCTAAGACCTAAATTCAATCCCCAGAAACCTGGGCATGTCTTGCTGGCCTTGAAATGGAGCTTGGTGGTGCACACTTATAATCCCAGTGCTGAGGAGGCTAAAATAGGAGGATCACTATGAGTCTAAACTGCATACCGAGACCCTGTATCAAATCTAAAAAAAAAAAAAAGTCATGAACAACAAAGGAAAGGCAGGAAGCATCATAATCCCTGACTTGAAATTATACTAGAAAGGTACTGTGATAAAATCAGCATGGTATGGGGAAAAAAATAGACCTGAGGATCAGGAGAACAGATTAGAAGATTTAGAAACAACTATAAACACACTCAGCTCTCTTATCTTTGAGAAGGGGCCAAACATGTTCACTGGAAGAAAGATAACCTCTTTAATAAGTGGTGCTAGACAAACTGGCTTTCCACATGCCAAAGGCTAAAATTAGACCCATGCCTATCACTGCACAAAACTACAGTCAAAATGGATCAAAGATTTAAATACTAAAATTAAAATACTAAATCTTCCAGAGGAGAAAGGTAGAAATCTCATTGTGTTGCTAATTTCTGCTGATGTATTGAAAAGGGCAGTTAATACCTTTTTTTTTTTTTTTTTTTTTGGTGGAACTGGGGATTGAACTCAGGCCCTTGTGCTCGCCAGAGAAGCACTTATTCCACTGAGCCATCTCCCCAGCCCCTATACTTAAATTTTTAAAAAATTTCATACAACCTTTTTTAAAATCTATTTTGCATGTTTATATCTGGTAACCTAAATAGCCAATTTGAAGATAACATTATACAACAACCATTGTCATGATACTAGACACTAAATTGAAAGATCTTCCCAATGAGCAACATCCCAGCTCATTGTCACATTTCTATTCCTTTTTTTTTTTTAAATTTGTGTGTGTGTGGCCAGCTCAGCCCACCAGGGGGCGGGACTGGCTGGCATGTGGTGCTGGGGAATTGAACCGCGGTCCCCGATGCTTTGCTAAGCTTGTTCTAAGTAGGTGCTTTAGACCACTGAGCCATCTCACCAGCCCAAATTCCTATTACTTTATTCAATGAAATTTTGTATCATTTCTAATGGTTTTGGTTTTTTGATTTTTGTTGTACTTTTTTTTTAAAAAAACCATTTTGTACTCTTGAAGAAAAAAAAGACAACAATAAAAGAAATGATAGCAAGAAACAGCAAATGGAACTATATCAAATTCAGTTTCTGTGAAGAAAATGAAACAACCAGTAGAGTGAAGAAAGACTATAGAATGGGAGAAATTTTTGCCAGCTACTGTTACAACAGAGGATTAATTAGCAAAATATATATAAAGAACTCAAGAAGCACCAGAAAAATAGCCAAGTTGCTAAATAGGCCAATGAATTAAATAAATATTTCTCAAAAGAAGTATACCTATAACTTTAAGAGGCTAAAGCAGAAAGATTACACATTTGAGTCCAGCTTACAAGATGCTATCTCAGGGGAGGTGCAGAATCCTACCAGCACTTGGAAGGCTGTGGTAGGAGCATCACTGTGAGTTCAAAGCGAGCCTGGGCTACAAAACAAGACTCTATCTCAGAAACAAAACAGTACAAAAATCCATGAGCTGGGATGTTGCTCATTGGGAAGACCTTTCATTCAGTCTCTAGCATCATGCACATAAAGATGTACAATGAGGGGGCCTGCCCCTTGGCTCAGTTCTTTAAGTGGCTGCTTCAACAAAGCAGTCAGGCTCAGGTTGCTGTGGTTTGATCCCCACAACTCAAGCAGGCCAAACCTGCCCTGAGGTTCATTCGGAGCCAAAAAAAAAAAATCCTTGTGGCCGGGGAGATGGCTCAGTGGAATAAGTGCTTCCCTGGCAAGCGCCTGAGTTCAATCCCTGGTTCC
>NW_004524722.1:1566570-1584513 GCF_000260255.1 Octodon degus
TTTTTTTTTTTTTTTGCGGAACCGGGGATTGAACTCAGGCCCTTGCGCTTGCCAGGGAAGCACTTATTCTACTGAGCCACCTCCCTGGCCCTGGATAAAGAAAATGTATCTATACACATTACAAAAATGAAATTATGCCATTTGCAGGTATGTGGATAGAACTGGAGATCATTGTGTTATGTGAAATAAGCCAGACTTAGAAAGATGTGTAGCATATGTTTTTTTTTTAATGTGTGGAATCTAAAATTATGACATCAGAGTAGAAGGGAGTTAATTATTGGACAGAAAGAGGAAGAAAGGGGTGTAAAGAAGAGTAATTGGAAGATAGATACAATGGAAATTTTTTTTTTTTTTTAAAGATTTTTTTTTTTTTAACATTTTTTTTGTGTGTGTGTGTGTGTGTGTGTGTGTGTGTGTGTGTGTGTGTGTGGCCAGCTCAGCCCACCAGGGGGTGCGGCTGGCCGGCATGTGGTGCTGGAGGATCGAACCGCGGTCCCTGTGCTTTGCCAAGCTTGTTTCAAGTAGGTGCTTTAGACCACTGAGCCATCTCTCCAGCCCCCAATGGAAATGTTATACGTGTGTAAGGAAATACCATATTGAAACCCCAGTATTTTGTGATAAGCACTACAAAATATACTTTAAAAAATGGAACAAGGACACATTACTACTAACTTTATAGAAATAAAAGAGAAAGGTATGCTATGAGCACATGTCAACAAATTAGAAACGTAGGTAAAATAGAGAAATGCCTAAAGAGATACAAACTACCGTCACTGACTCATGAAGACATAGAAAATCTCAGTAAACCTATAAACAAAAAGAATTAGTAATTTTAAAAAATCAGTTATTTTTAAAATTTCCCACAAAGAGGAGCCCAGGTTTCATTGGTGACATTTATGAAACATTTAACCACTAGTAGCAATTCTCCACAAACTTTGTACAGAATATGAAAGAACACTTTCTACCTCATTCTTTGAGGCTGATATTATATTGATACTACCTTGACAAAACCACACACAGACATCACAAAACAAGAAAACTACAAGCCAATATCGCATTTTTGAGCTGGGTACAGAGTAGCACAACCCTGTATTTCCAGTATTCTGAGAAGCTGAGGCAGATTTAGCAATACCCTGTCTCAAAATGAAATACACAAAAAAGCCCTGGAGATGTTGCTCAGTGCCAAAGCTTTAGGTTCAATCTGCATTACTGAAGGGGAAAAATCCTATTTTGAGTATGAATGAAAAATTCCTCAGCAAAATACTAATATTGTTTCATATTCTTTCCAACAGTTGGTATTGTCAAATTTTAAAATGTTTGCAAGTCTAGCTAGGTGTGGTGGGGCAGTGGTTCATGCCTGTGATCTATCTATGCATACTGAGAGGCTGAGGCAGGCTGATTGCAAGTTTAAGCTCAACCTGGGCAACTTATTGAAACTCTGTCTCAAAACAATTTTTTTAAAAATTTGAAAAAAAGGGATATGGAGATAGCCCAGTAGAAAGACCCTGGGTTCAATTCCTATGAATGAATGAATGAATGAATGAATGAATGAATGAATATAATAAAAAAATTTACCAATCTCATAGGTATGAAATGATAGTAAATGCCATACGTATATTTGTATTTTGTTGATTGCTAGTATAGTTGAACATCCTGTCTTTTTTTTCCCTTTCTCCCCAGTTGGTTGATTCTGTGAATTAGTCATATTATTTTCATTTTTAAAATTTTCCTTTCTTGTTGACTAATGTGAATTTTTTATTCAAGATAGTAACACTATGTTGTTTGTGTTATAGATGTCTTTTTATCCTCTTTATTTTTAAGCTTTGTTTATGGCCTCTTTTGTCCTATAGAGCTTTAGATTCTTATGAATTAAATTTGTCACCCTTTTGTGATTCTTCCATTTGGTCTTATGTAAAAAATACTGCCTAACCCTAAGATCATACTGGTGATTTACTTTTTTAGTTTTCAATTAGCAATAATTGATATAGGGGAATGATGTACATGATGATATAGGGGAACCTGCTAGATGTACAAAATGCTGAGTTTGAGAAATGAGTTCTAGGAACAATAGAGGTTAAGAGTAGGAATAATTTATCTAAAGAAAGAAAGTGTCTAAGATGCGTAGGAGACCCGGAAAGTGGTTTGGTCACCTACCCCACTTTTCTTTTTTTTTATAATTTTATTGATAAACAAATAGCAATGAGACAGTTTCAAATCAAATAGAAAACTACCCCACTTTTCAAGAGTGTTTTATTGAGCAAAGCCACTAGGGGAGGCAGGCCTAGGGTAGGACAGAACTATAATCAATCAGTAAGATTACAAGTACAGTCACTTAGGTAATATTGATCCAGTGGCAAATCATAGGATGAGTGTGAGGTGGACAAGACTATGGTGAACCAATAAAGTTACCAGTATAGTAGCTTGGGCAATATTGATTAAATGAGGATCAATGAGGAAATAGGTCACATAACAAATGCACATGGGATAGACTAGTGATACAGGGGAAAGAAACTCCCAGCCTGACAGATACCTGGGAAGAGTTCATGTTCTCTAAAACCAAACAATGAATTTTAGGAACAAAAAGAGGTTAACAGCAGAATATATTTATTGGGGGAAAGGAAGCTGCCTGAGAGAGGGGCAGAAGGGGACCCAAGTAGGTTGCCCAGGAATCTGACGTTTCTAGGGATATTTATAGAGCAAAACCAAGAGGTGAGGTGGGTCTAAGGTGAAAAACATGGGGACTCACACATGTGTAGGACAAAATTAAGTCAAGGACAAAATGGGGAAGTGAGTCATATAACAAGCAGGCATGAATACAGAACAGGAGTTTGGCCAATAGCTGGTAGCATTTGGATTAGTGACTCTTCCTGGCTTCCTCAAGGTGATGATCAATCCCAGATGCTTATCTTTAGGGAGGTAAGCATTTGTTCTTGTCTTTGGTCTTCATGTCTGGCTCACAGTGGAAGCACCCGTTTCTCTTACAGTTGCAAGTATCTTGTCTTCCTTGCTATCTCCTTGAGGGCCTAGCCCTGTTAGACTGCCTATAATATTTTTATCTAATTCAGCTGCCTACAATATTAGGACTTTCCTGGAAGGGGTGGATTAAGGAGGTTTTGTCTTCCACCCCAAGAGGATGGATGCCTACTTAGAATATCAATCAATTGCTGCTGTTCAGCCCATAGAAGTATATGAGTGAGTAGTTCCTTTTTTTCCTGAAGTCTGGCCTTAGGTGAATGCTCCAGCCACCTTTGTCTTCTGCATTGACCTCTAGTTGGCCCAGCCCTGTCTTATGGCCTTCAATATTACTATTATCAGTAAAAATCCCAGCATTTGGGAGGCTGAGACAAGAGGATTGCCTTGCCTTTGAGTTCAGCCTGGGCTAAATAGTGAGTCCAGGCCAGCCTTAACTATATAGTGGGAACCTATCTCAACAACAACAAAATCCCACTTTAGGAATGGCACACAGACTCAGGCTTACCAAAAACAATTGTATTATAAGCATCTACATATGCACACTGATTTCCTATATTTTCATAGGTAGTATTGTTTCTACACTAAAGATATGAGGAAGTAAGCCTGCTTCTGTTTTAGTAGCCTTCTCTGCTGGGCTTCCTGGCTCTGAAAACAGAGCCTCACAGTTTATACTCTTTAAAATTCCCTGGGGCTGCCTGTGCAAGGCTGGGTGGGTGGGCCTTGACTTCACTACACTGGCTGCTGCAAATTCAGTCTGGTGGCCAGGCCCAAAGCCAGCACTACAGAACTGCTGTCTGCTTAGGCTGACCTACATTCTCAACAGTCTAGCACTCTCAGCAGCCAGCCCTCCCAGCTAATAAGAGGAATCCGGATTCAGGCTTTTTTCTGGAGCCAACAGATTCAAAGGTCCTTTTAATTTATTTTCTTTCCTGGAATTAAACCGAACGAGAAAAAGTCTATAAACCCTGCAGTTAGAATATTTCCCATCTTGCTTTGGATGTTCTTAGTGTATAAAACTAAAAATGGGACATTTTTATAAGCTCTGTCTCCAAAATGTCTTTGTAATTTCCCACTTTCTTCTTCTTTGTCTTCTTCTTCCTCCTCCTCCTCTTCTTCTTGGTTGTTTTTATTTATTTATTTTTATTTTGTTGCGGAACCAGGGATTGAACTCAGGCCTTTGCGCTTGCCAGGGAAGCGCTTATTCCACTGAGCCATCTCCCTGGCCCCTGTTTTTAATTTTTTTTTAAATCTTTTTTTTTTTTTTTTTTTTTGGTACAGGGTCTCACTGTGCAGCTTGGACTCATAGTGATCCTCCTTTCTCAGCCTCCCCAGCACTGAGATTACAGATGTGTGCCACCATGCCCAGTTTTGGTGGCCAGTATGATGCCCCTGGGGTTCTGGGGCAGGCACAGCATGGAATTCTGCAGACCAAGCTGGGGTCCTTGCACCTGCTGGCCAGGTGCTTAGACTTCCAAGCTATTGACCCAGCCCTCCCTTTCTTTATTCCCTTGCTCCTCTGTATTTTAGTTTTTCATTTGGGCTACTGCTATAACTTCCTATGAGGTTTCTGATCTTGCTCACTTAAAATCCACTTCCACAGTGCTGCTAGAATAATCTTTGTGAAAGACAGATCTGAAACTCCAGTTTAAAACTCTTTAATGGGTTCTTGTTGTTTACTAATAAATTCCATCCCTTACTTGGCATTCAAGTCCCTTCACAATCTACCCTGCATCTGTCTTTTAATCTTTTTTTTCCTGCCACTTTTCCCTATATAATATAAATTCCAACCAGCTGGAGTTGTCTTTCCCTAATATGGTATGCATTTTCATGTCTTCATACATAGAATGACTTATTTTCTGTTAAACATCCTTCACCTCTCACAAATTCTTCCCATTCATTGTTTAAAACCAACTAAAATGCTTGTTCCTCAGAAGCCATTCCCAACTCTTAAACCTGTTCATTTTCTTTTTGGCTGTCTGATATGACTCTAACATTCTGATTATATGTTATATGTATTGCTTATGAATTAATATAAATAACCTATATTATTTCCACTTTAGACTACAATTGCCTATGTAAAGAAGGTACCTAGCACCATATTTAGTGCAGAAGCATTTGCTAGATTCTAACTACTTTGATGATTATGATGAAATTCAGATAAAGTCACTTTGGGCCTTCACTGTCCACAATAATCAGAGTTCCATGTCAGTTCAATTAAAACTTTTTAAAATCAGTAGAGCTGGGCATATTAACACACACCTATAGCGTTAACAGATACTCGGGAGACCTAAAGGTTGAGAGTTAAAAGGCCAGCAGTGAGATCTTATCTCAGAAAAAAAAAAAAATCAGGAGGAAAAGAACAATGGAAAAGTGAACAAAGTGGAAAGAAAAAATGAGGTGTTTTAAGATAAGGGGAGGGGATGGGGAGATAGCTCAGTTGAATAAGCACTTAAGGGCCTGAGTTCAGTCCCCGGTTCCTCAAAGAAAAAGATGAAGGGATGTGGGCTGGGGATATAGGTCAGAGCATAAGTGCCTGCCTGGCAAGCACAAGGTCCTGAGTTTGATCGCCAGTGGGCGGGGAGACGGACAAAGGATGTGATAGTTAGCTGTGATGGCTACTTGACTGAGCAGAACACTGACTGATGCAGGAGACTTGTAAATCCAAGTCTGATCAGAGATAAGCATTTTGGAATGGAGAAGGTTGAAGGGAAGGAATTGGGTAAATTGCTTTGTAATCTTAGCATTTAGGCCAAAACAGGAGGATAACAAATTCAAGCCCATCTTCGAAATTTAGTAAGAGCCTTTAAAATAGAAAGATCTGGGGTTGGCCAGATAGCTCAGTGGACCTAAGCGGCTGCTTGGGCAGAGCACAGCGGCTGGAGTTCAATCCCCGGTGTACCCCATGCTGGTCCTGTCCCCTTGGTGCCCTGAAAAGGTGGTTAAGACTGGGCATGGTGGTACCCACCTATAATCCCAGCACTTGGGAAGCTGAGAACAGGAGGATAACTACTAATCCAATCTACATAGTGAGACTCTGTAGACCCTGTTCTAAAATACATTAAAAAAATAAAAAGATCTAGTGTAGAATGTCTAGATATAGAATGGAGGTAGACTGTCCCTGGGTTTAACTCTAGTACACACAGGCACACACACACACACACACACACACACACACACACACACACGGGGGGGTTGATGAATTAAAATTAAGACTAATGATATCTTATATCTGGAACTATGTGCTAGAACAGAAGGAATAGACATGTTCCATTAGGGTCAAACTAGGACCAGAGAACGTGTTCATGGTAAAACACTTCATAAGTTAAATTATTTGTCTGGAGTAAAGAATTTTTAGCCTCCAGAATCTCCAACAGGAGCTTCCGTAGAGTGAAGAGTTTCTACGCAGGTCATCATCAGAAGTGTGCTGACATAAGCTGTGTTGCCAATCATGTAGCCATTTAGAAAGGGTATCCCTGTGCTGAGTGACAGATTGGACTCAGTCACCTCTAATTCCTCTTCCAACTGTAATTCAATTCCCTGAATTAGATACTTTTCAAAAACATAAGCTTGTCCTATATTAAGATACTGAGTGGGGAGAAAATAGCTTTTTTTAAACTGAACTATCTTGGACCAAATTGACTCTACAAAGCAAATCCTTGTTTTGCCTGGCTGTAATGATGAAATAAAGGATTCTTGTCCATGTAAATGGCATTGGCAACTGTATCTGGAGATTTACACTGAGTAGACTCATGTTTTGAGGAGAAGTGCAGAGGACAGTAGGAGTGGATTTTGTTTCATTTAGTGCTGGATTTTGTCTCCACTCCTTACTTACTACCAGTGTAAGATACATCTCAATAGTCTCATCTCTGAAATGAAAACAGCCAGGTGTGGTGGTGCATTCTATGTAATCTCAGCCCTTGGGAGACTGAGGCAGCAGGATCACCCTGAGTTTTGGTTAGCCTAGGCTACATAGTGAGTTCAAAACCAACCTGAGCTTCATAACACGACCCTGTCTCAAAAATTAAATTAAATTAAATTGAATTGAATTAAAAAATAAAATAGAACTAATAGTACATTTTGTAGATTTACGGTGAAGATTAACTTAGATAATTAGTTTTTCTTTCAAGTTTTGGGAATACTTTAAAAATAATTGGTATTAGTCCTTATTTTAAATTTGGTAGCACTGGATGTGGTGGCATGTGCCTTGAATCTTGGCACTAAGGGAGCTGAAGATTGCCATAAATTTGAGGCCAGCCTGGGCTAGGTAGTGAGATAGTGTCTCCAAAATTACCCCTCCACCCAAAAAACTGCCAAAAATAAAAATAAAAAATAAATTTGGTAGAATTCAGTAGTGAAGCCATCCAGTCTTGGCCTTTTCTTTGTTGGGAGACTTTTTATTATTTAGTCTCAATATTCATTAGTTTATTCACCTTTTCCATATTTTTCTATATTTTCACTTTTTCTGTATTTCTGTGTTCAATTTTAGTTAGTTATAGGTATCCAGAAGTTCCTTTGATCTAGGTTTTCCTATTTGTTGGCATATATTTGTTCATTTTTGGTACCAGTTGTAATGTCTCTGATTATAAATATCTCTGATTTTATTTATTTAGAACATCTTTTTATTTTAGTCTGGCTAAAGAGTTTTGTTTTTTTTTTAATTTATTTATTTGTGTGTGTGTGTGTGTGTGTGTGTGGCCAGCTCAGCCCACCAGGGGGCAGGCTGGCTGGCATGTGGTGCTGGGGGATTGAACCGTGGTCCCTGGGCTTTGCTAAGCTTGTTTTAAGTAGGTGCTTTAGACCACTGAGCCATCTCACCAGCCCTGGCTAAAGAGTTTTTATCTTTTAAAAAAAAATCAGCTTTTCACTGTACATAGTGTCGCATCCCTGTAATCCCAGTACTTACAAGGTTAAGTAGGGAAGGCTCGCCACAGATTTGAGGCTAACCTGGGCTACCTAGTACATGCAAGGCCTGCCTGAACTACATAGCAAAACCCTGTCTCAAGAAATCAAAATAAACAAACAAAACAAAACATCTTTCCATGTTATTGCACGCTTCCTTTCTGAAAAGACAAGGGTCGGATATTCAGTTTTCCTAGCATTGTTATTAGAAAGGTAGTCCTTCCTCTGGCACATGTTTTTGGCACTTTTCCAGAAATACATTGGTAGTAGATGCATGGTGTGCTTTTTCTTGCTCTGACAAAATACCTGGGAAGTCAAAAGAAGGAAAGATATTTTGGTTTCTGGTTTCAGAGGTTCCAGTCCATGGTTAGTTAGTTCTGTTGCTTTTAGGCCTGTTGTAAAAGTGGAAACAACATGACAATAGGATGTGCTGGAGGAACACTGCTCACTTTGTGGGGCACAAAAAGCAGAAAGCGAGCTGTAGAGAAGAGGGCCAGGGACAGATCTAGTGCCCAGGGGCATGCCCCATAACATACTCCCTTCAACCATGCTTCATCAACTCCTAATATCTGTGAACTCATTAGTGGGTTAGTCCATTAATGAAATTAATGTTCTTTTGATTCAAACACTTCCTAAAAGCCTATCATCTAGCCTTTGGGGGGCATTTTAGACCAAACTACAATACTTGGGTTTCTTTCTGGGTTACCTATTCAGTCTCATTGATGTATGTGACTGGGGAGTGCTGATTGAACCCAGGGTCTTCTGAGTACTGAGTACATGCTCTATCATTGAGCTACAGGCCCCTGCATTATGTGTCAGTTTTTATGCCAGTCCCATATTCATTTGATTATTTTGTCCTGGTAGGATGTCTTGGAATCATGTATTGTGATGCTTCCAGTTTTGTTGGTTTTGGTGAAGATTGCTTTGGCTATGTGGGGGTTGTTTGTGGTTCCATATTGTTATGCATGTTATTTAAAATGTTTCCCCAAAAGATAGTGGTGTTGAAGGCTGATGAAACCTGATGAATCATGAGGATTCTATCTTTAATCTATGGATTAAGCCATTGATGAGATCATAATCAGATGCTACTATTGGGAGATATAAAAATAGGAGGTGGGGCAGAGTTGAAGGAGTAGATCATGGGGGTATAGTAGAGATTATATCTGGTCCCTGCCCCTTTCTCTCTCTGGCTGTCTCATCCCTGTGCTTTCTGGTTGCAATGAGGTAAGTGACTATCTACCACCACCACCTTCTACCATGATGTTTCTACCTTGCCATGAGCCAAAATAAATTTTTGCTCCTTTATTTATGTCAGGTAGTTTGTCACAGAAATGAAAAACTCAGACAAATGAGTTTTAGGGTTGTTTCATATATGTTTAGGTGGGGAAACAAATGGTATAATGTTTTACATATTAATGTGAGGAATTATTTATGTTTTATATATTTCTGTGTGTGTTTATATGTTTATGTATACAAAATACATTAATATTTTGAGGGAGATTACATTAAATCTGTAAATTATTTTAGGTAGTATGAACATTTTAATAGTATCAAACACGCATTTCCAGTCCATGAACCTGGGTGGTCCTTCCATTTTTTTGTGTATCACCTTTAATTTCTTTCATCATGTTTTAAAATTTTTATTGTAGAGGTCATTTACTTTGTTAAATTTATTCCTTGGAATTTTAGTATTTTTGTAGCTGTTGGAAAATATGTTACATAAATAGTATTATGTGCCCTACGTTACAGAAGGAAAAAGAAAGGTACCGTAATCTCATGGCCCCAAATCCCATAAATAATGTGGTGTTGTTAGGATTCAGATCTAGGCAGTCTGGCTCCAGAATACACTTTTTTGTGTGTTGGGAGTCAAACCTACTTCCTTTCTTGTAGCAAAAAACAAACAAAAAAACCTACAACCACTGAGCTACATTCCCATTCCTCAGAGCCCGTGTACTTAGCTGCTCTGTTATATAAACTTGATACATAGCAGATATCTAAAAAGAAGACATGGTCACAAGAAAATAAAATTGTAAGATTAAGACTCAAAAGATAGGGGCTGGGGAGATGGCTCAGTGGAATAAGTGCTTCCCTGGCAAGCGCAAGAGCCTGAGTTCAATCCCTGGTTCCGCCATAAAAAAAAAAAAAAAAAAAGACTCAAAAGATAATCTGTTCCCTGTGGTTTGGTTAGCCAATCAGTCTAGCCCCTTAGAACGAAAGAGAATATAAGCCAAATCACTTATGAATTTCCCCAAAATGTTAATTCCACACCTATACTTCTTTCTGGCAGATCCTTTCTCTTTTTCTGTGTATCCAGAAACACAGTGTGCAGCATAAACTCTAGCATACAGTAAATGAATAACTATCCTAAATAAATGATGATTGATAAAAGTCCCTTCTGTAACTAGTGTGTCCCATCATGGCTCTTTCAAGCTATATGTTAACTTTTCTTTCTCCTTCATCAGTTGGTGACCCTCTCAAAGTTGGGGAGTCTAGTTAAATTTATTTCTTTTATTTTTAAAACATACAGTATTGTTCCTCATCTCTCCTTGCTGGGACAAATTCCTAACACCCAAAATGAAGGAAGGAAAGGTTTATTTAGCTACAGTTACTAGAGGTTTCAGTCCATACTCAGCTGGCTCCAAGGCAGACTGGCACATGGCAGAGGGCAGCAGTTCATGGTGCTGGAAGGCAGCAAAACAGCAAGAGCAAAAGGGAGAAGTAACAGCAACAGTGGCTACAGAAAGCAAGTGTCTCTCAGTCTCTCTCTCTCTCTCTCTCTCTCTCTCTCTCTCTCTCTCTCTCTCTCTCTCTCTGACAGAACCAAGGATTGAACTCAGGCCCTTGTCCTTGCCAGGCCATCTCCCCAACCCCTCTCTGTCTCTCTTATGTTACATTCAGGCTATCTGCCCCAGGCTGGGTGCATTCACACCCATAATCCCAGCAGTACTCAGTCCCATAATCCCAGCCTTGGATCATGAATTGATCAAACTGTAGAAATGCACCTCAATAACTGCATGAGGTTTTGGGGAGACAAATACACACAAACCATAACATTCATAAATCAGGTATTCAGCTTAGTAATCACTTCAAGATTAATTGAATACCTATATCTTGTTTCCTGCCTTATTTATGCTAGGCACTACAGCAAATAACAGCATCAAAGGGAACAACAAGATTAAAACTAGAGGACAAGGAAACAAAATAAAATAAAAACCAGAAAAGAAGTAGTGAGGAAGCCCAATTATGATGTCCTTTTTGGACAGAGTTGATAATGAGAAAAGGATATTTGCTGCTGGCACACCAGTTTTCAGCCACTTTGAATTTAAGAAGCTCTGGTGTTTGCTGTTCAGGCTGAGGAGAGTAGTGAGGTGATAGAGTGGGAAGGAAGAACTGACCAAGAGCTTTGATGTACAGGGAAATGCAGCATAGCTCTGTCCTTGAGGAATTCACAGTTTGGGCAGAGTAGTAGAGGATAGGAGATGAAAGCAAAGCATTGACTTGTACCGTGTGGTAAGTACAGTGAGAAGCACAGTTGTGATAATTATGCCTTTATCTTCAAATTTGTTCTGTTTTAAAAAGTAGAAGGTCCAAGGAGTAGAGAGTTCAGAATAGTATGAGAAGGCAACTTTCCGACAATGCCAGCAGTGGGAACTCTCAAGAAAAAAAGGCATTTAGTGTCCGAGATTTGAGGGCTGGGATAAATGAGTTCATAACAGTGTTATAATAGAGGCCGTGTCCTCAAATGTGAAATTAGACTAACTGGCCTGTAAGATGCTTTCTCACCCCAGCAACTGTGACCTTAAGTTCTTTCCTTTTCTTAGATCTATGCATGTCACCTATAAAATGAAAAATGGTCAAATAAAGCCTCCTCTAGTGCTAAGTGTTGGCGTGGGTGTGTAACTCTTATCTTGAGGGGAAAGCATAGCTGTCCTCAAGGAGTTCACAGTTTGGGCAGGCTGGTATCCCCATTACCATCACCGCCACAACAACAACAACAAAAAATTATAGTTATTCCTCATTTAACAACATAATTTGGATTTATAGCCTGAACTTACAACAACCTGCCACTCAGATGTAATGACCTAACCCCTCCCTTTTTTTAATAGTTGTGTGCATTTGCTTATAGAGCCTTGCTGTATTTTTTTAGTACAGTTATGTAATGTTTTCTTTCTTTCTTTGTGTGTGTGTGTGTGTGTGTGTGTGTGTGTGTGTGTTTGCTTTTGGGTACCAGGGATCAAACTCAGAACCTTGTGCTTGCCAGGCAGGTGCTTACACCACTGAGCTACCTCCCCAACCCTTACATAATTTCTTCTGATTGTACTGTATAGTATAGTTTTGTCTTCTGTTATATAGCATAGTACTGCATGTAAAAATTGTGTAAATAAAAGCAAAATCATCAAGTTGGAGTTTTCATTGACCATTTGTTCTAGATATTGTAGTGTACATATGTTCTATACAATTTCTCATTTAGCAACCAATGCACTCACTGACCTAGTTGAATAATGCAGAACAGTATTAAAGGGGAATGTCTGTACTTGGAAACAATGAAAGAAGATTTTGTCAGTTGCTCCTAAAGTAAAGCACATCTAAAATGACAAGACAGTGATTACCTGTGTGATAGCCATCTCTCTCACATGAAGCTGAATACAAATCTCAGCCATGAGACTGGATCATTTAGATTCCCAGATAAGACCCCTCCCTAACTTACTTTTGGAGAAGTGACACACCTCTAGATTGCTGAATAAGTGACAAGTTGCTACCTCCATTATAAAATCAGAAAATGATTGGAAAAGGGAATGAATTTTCTTCATAGTTGGAAAGGATTTAGGGAATAGCATATTAACAAAGATACATTATTAAAGCTCCAATATTTACAAATCCCCAAGAAGCTTTCAGGGATTTAGAGATTTAGTCTTTGACTTTTAAAACCAGCTTTCCATTGTCAGTCAAATAAATGAGCATTTAAAAACTACAAGAATTAGTGAGACAGGCACTTACATGCTGCTAGTGGACATTCTTAGCTATAATAAAAATGAAAATTTTCAAATAACCTGAATAACTAAAAGTAGGGGTAAGTTTAAGCGATTTGATGTATCTACATAATGGAATATCATAAAGATATTTGAGATGATATTTTTGAAGAATATATAATTATGTAGGAAAATGTTTATGACATTTAAGCCAAAGAGTAGCATCTAAAATGTTATATGCTACTTCACACCTTATATAAACATTAACTTAAAATGGATTAATGGCCCAGTGTGGTGACAACCTGTAATTCCTCCTACCTGGGCAACTGAGGCAGGAAGACCACAAGTTCAAGACAAATATAGGAATTGTGAGGTCTTCCCTCACAATTTTAAAAAGGCTTCAGTAGTACAGTGGTTGCATAGCATTCACAAGGACCCTAGCTTCAGTTCCGAATACCACCCCCCAAATTTTTTTTCAAGGATTTAAGTATGGGTATAAACAAACTTTTTTTTTTTTTTAATCGGAACTGGGGATTAAATTTAGGCCCTTGCGCTTGCCAGGCAAACGCTTATTCCACTGAGTCACCTCCCCTGCCCTCATGAAACTCTGTATTAGAAAAGACAAAGGTGGGGGCCGGGGAGATGGCTCAGTAGAATAAGCGCTTGACTGGCAAACACAAGGATCTGAGTTCAATCCCCAGTTCCACCAAAAAAAAGAAAAAAGAAAAAGAAAAGACAAAGGTAAATCTTCATGACCTTCAGTTTGACCATAGAGTCTTAGATATGACACCAGAAGTATAAGCAACAAAAGAAAAAAATAGGTAAGTTGAACTTAAAGTTTTAAAGATTTGCCTCAAAGGCATTATCAAGAGTGAAAAGACAACCCTTGGAATAGAGAAAATGTATCTGATCCTCTGTCTGATAAGGACATATAAAGAATTCCTATGACACAACAGCAAAAAGACAACCCAGTTTTTTAAATGGATAAATATTTGAATAGACAGCTCTCTGAGGAAGACATACAACTATCCAAGTGGCACAATTTTGTCTTTTTGAGACAGGGTCTCTCCATGCAATTCAGCCTGTCCTTGAGCTCACTTTGTAGCCCCGATAGTAGGGAGGGTGTGGAAAAATTTGAATCCTCAATGTGCAGCCATTGAAAAACAGTTTGGTGAGTCCTCAAAAATCTAAATCAAGCTGGGCATGTAATCCTAGCACTTGAGAGGCTGAGGCAGGAGGATCGCTATGATTTGAGGCCAGCCAGCCTGCATAGCAAGACCCTATCTCAAAGAAAAAAAAGTCTCCTAATCTAAATCTGAGCCAAGTTTCATACCTGTAATCCTGTGTATTTGGGAAGATCACAAAATGAAGGTCAGACTGGGTAACAAATTCCAGAAGAATTGAAAATAAGGATTTAGATATTTGTATACCATTTTTCTGGGGGCCTGCCCTATAGCTCAGTTCTTTAAGTGGCTGCTTCCACAAAGCAGTCAGGCTCAGGTTGCTGTGGTTCGATCCCCACAACTCAAGCCAGCCAAACCTGCCCTGAAGGCATTCGGAACGAAAAAAACAACCATTTTTCTTTGCCATTGTTCACAGTAGTCAAAGAAACAACCCTGGTGTTCTTTATTAGGTGACTAGATAATCAAGATGTGGGGTGTATATATGTAAAATGGACTATAATTCAGCCATAAAAAGAATTAAGTTCTGAAACGTTTTATAACATGATTGAACCTTGAAAACAATGCTGAATGAAAGAATCCAGGCACAAAGAACAAATAAAAAGTAAGCAAAACCATAGACTGAAAGTAGATTAGAGGGGCTGGTGAGATGGCTCAGTGGTCTAAAGCACCTACTCAGAACAAGCTTGGCAAAAACAAAGGGACAGCGGTTCAATCCCCCAGCACCACATGCCAGCCAGCCCCGCCCCCTGGTGGGCTGAGCTGGCCACACACACACACACACACACACACACACACACACACAAATAAATAATTTAAAAAGAAAGAAAGAAAGTAGATTAGAGATTACAGGATAGGTGTTGGAAGAGTGGAAGATTATTCATGGGGGGGAACTATCCGCTCAGGCCCCCCTCCTGTCCCTCTCTTGGACAGGAGCTTTCTTTCCCTCAATGAATATGTTCTGCTTATAAAAAAAAAAGAAAAGAAAAGAAAAGAAAAGAAAATTTTTCATGGTTACAAAGTTTCTGTTTAGAGAGCCCACCCCCGGGGCACACTGAGATGGCAATTGAGACGGGGTGTAGTGGTGCGTGCCTGTAATCCCAGCTCTTGGGAGGCTGTAAACAGGCGGATCACTAGAATCCGCCTAGTAGTGAGACCCTGAACACCCTGTAGACCCTTCCCTAAAATACAAAAAAAAAAAAAAGTTTCTGTTTGGGATGATGAAAAGGTTGTGGAAACAGATGCTAATGATGGTGCACAATTTTGTGAATGTAATTAATGCTACTTAGTGTACATTCAAATGGTTAAAGTAGAAAACTTGATTATTTATTGCATTACAACAGAAATTTCATTTTTTAGAAAATTATTTTTAAAAACCTATACACACTATGCTACAAAGAACTGGAATTGACTTGTACATGCTCTTGGTAGCTGCCTATGGCATCTTCCCAACTCTTTATTTACTCATTGATGTTGTTGCGTACCTATAATCAGCACACAGGAGGGTGAAGCAGGAGGATTAGAAGTTTGAAAGTAACCAAGACTACATAACAAGACCCTGTACTATCTCATAAAAAGCATATTAATTAGTGTATCTGGAAAAATAAATGCCAAATTCTTAGTGTATTTACTGCTGAGGAAGAGAGTAGTGTTATTGCAGTAGGAATGTGAAATTAAACATTTTTACCTCATATACTTCTGTGTTATTTCCTTTTTTGTTTGTTTGTTTACATTGAGAATATAGAAATACTTCATGTGTTGTGAATGGACCAGAAAATCTGCATATTTTGGGTTGTGATATGGCTTAGTTTTTTCTTGAGAGTCTGAAACTGGTCATATATACAATCTGAAATGGCCTATGAAGAGATGAAAGCCATGCCTGGGACTTGGATTCTTCTATTTGCTCAGAAATCTAGTTTTTGTTTGTGTTTTGTTTTGTTTTTGCCTAAGTAAGCCTTTTCTTGTGTCTTTATAGGTTACCCCACAGCCTACCCGGCAGCTGCCCCTGCCTACAATCCAAGCCTGTACCCAACCAATAATCCCAGTTATGCTCCAGGTAAGCAGAAATGTGGGCAACAGTGGTGAATGGTAAGGGAGATAGAACTTTATTTGGAAAAACAAACCCACCTGCTGGCCTTTTCCTGTCCTTACTTGCTCTGGGCTCAACCTGTCCTGGCTTGATTTTCCTAGGAGTCCCCTTTGGGTCCTAGGGCAGATCATCCTCAGGGTGTGGGTGGGAGCAGAATCTATAGGCTCTTTGGGAATTAAGGATGGCCAGTCTCTCCTGTTCTGGAATGTATGAGATATCTTGCATCTTCTTCACAGAACCTTTCATACTTTTCTTAGAACCTGTTTAGACTTTTCATACCTATTCTTTGCTCAGTTTCCCCTGAGGCTGTGAGTGAGAAATGTGCAAACACACATGCAGCAGACTCCTCAGGTATAAATGTGGAAGAAAGTGAGAGACTTGCCACTATGGATTAGAGGGCTGCTTTCAAGCTGAGACAAGCTACATGTTTTTCCAAAATAATGAAAGCCCATTATTTCTTGTATAGAGGTTGAAATAGGTTGGAGAATACTGGAAAGGCTTATTCTATTTTGGGCCAGGAGCATTGCAGAGGTCTTATATGAATCCTAAGCTCTTTGCTCAGCAAGAGCTTTACACTCAAAGAGCTGGGAAAGTATAGTCTGTGTGATTAGAAAGCCCTTGGTTTGGATCCTGATTCCCCAGCTCACTGGTAAAGCATTAAGCAAATTACCTCCTCTGAGATTCAAATACAATATTACTACCAATTTCAGGGTGATTGATGGCTTTAGGTAAGCTCCTTTTCATTTAATTGACAAGTATGTACTAGTTTTATTTGTTTAATGTCCTCTGTAGTGGTGTAGAAAAATTCAGATGCCATCTTTGCCTAAAGTAGTTCATAGTCCACTTTAGAGCATAGCAAACAAATTTATTGCAGTACAGTATAAGTATTATAAAAAGGATACATATTAGAGGAGAGGAGGGACTCAGAGTCTTCCAGGGGATGGATATACTATACAGATGAACCTTCACAGAAGAGCTTGTGAAAGAAACGTGAGGGAAAAGAAGGAGATTTTCCATTAAAGCATAAAAGAAGTGGACCTTTCAGGCCAAGCAGAGCATGACAAAGCTGTGGAAATGTGGAAACTGTTAGGAAACTAGAAGTGCAACAATGATTGAAATTGTGACTGAGGCTAAATGCATCTGAACTACAAATTCAAAAGGGTCAGATATCATTTTCTTGTTTTTATAGTTATGATAAAACTAGAAATCTTGAAAAGACCTCACACCTTCTCTAGTTCAGTGTTCTCACTTGACAGCACAGATTGAAAGAGAAGATATGTTTTGTTCCGTGTCCAGTGAATCTCCAAGAGCTTAGAAAATAGAATTCTTGACAAATGTCTTATGTCTCAATCCCTGCTTTTCTGTGCCAATCATTCTACTTTCATTTCCTTTCTTTTAGGGTGACTAAAGCAGAGAAGGACATGGGGTACTTCTAAAGACCTAGGTTAGAGTCCTGAAACCATAGCATAACACCCCCACCCCACACACACACAGCGAAAGTTTTCAGACATCTCCCTCTTTTTTTGACAAAGAGCTGTCTTATGCAAATAAATTATATTACATAGACTTGTTATGAGACAGGCATTTATTTTGACCCTGTTATGTCTGAGATACTCTGGAAGACACTGTGAGTGATTCAGACTTTAGGAAGTTGCCTTCACTATAAGAGTTTATAAAGGGGGCTGGTGAGATGGCTCAGTGGTCTAAAGCACCTACTCAGAACAAGCTTAGCAAAGCAGAAGGACCGCGGTTCGATCCCCCAGCACCACATGCCAGCCAGCCCCGCCCCCTGGTGGGCTGAGCTGGCCACACACACACACACACACACACA
>NW_004524722.1:1584613-1597024 GCF_000260255.1 Octodon degus
CACACACACACACACACACACACAAATAAATAAATAAAATAGTTTATAAAGAAGCAGTAACACATGAGCTAAGAAGCAGTTACACATGAGCTAAGAATCTATAATGATATCTCAGCACTAATTTTATATTTACGTGTGTGTGTGTGTGTGTGCATGTGTTTGTGTGTGTGTTGCTTTTTAAGATAAGATCTTGATACATAGTTCAGGCTGGACTTGAACTTACTATGTCGCCCATGCCAGCCTCAACCTCCTAACTGCTGGGGTAAAGGCCTGCCCACCATACCTGGCTTATATATTTAGTTTTTTAAAAAGAATAACAAGGGAGACTGGGTGTGGTGGTTCATGCCTGTGATCCCAGCTCTTGAGAGGCTGTAAACAGGTGATTCATTACAAGTCTGATCTAGTAGTGAGACCCTGAACACCTTGTACACCCTTCCCTAAAATACAAAAATAATAATAATAAAATAAAAATTAAAAAAAAAAAAGCAAGGGCCGGCAAGATAGCTCAGCAGACAAAGCACCTGCTTTGGCAAGCACAGGGACCAGGGAATCCCAGTCCCGCTTGCCACACTGGCCCTGCCCCCGGGACACACTGAGCCAGCAACAGTATGGGCGTGGTGGCACATGCCTATAATCCCAACGCTGGGGAAGCTGAAAACAGGAAGAGCACCACAAGTCTGATCTGCATAGTGAGACCCTATATCAAATACACACACACACACACACACACACACACACACACACGAATAGCTGTGTGGGTTTGAAGAGTTTTGTGTATTTGTTTGTTTTTTTGGAAAGAGTCTTGCAGTGCAGTCCAGGCTGGTTTTGAACTTACTGTGCAAGCTCAGGCTAGCCTCAAATTCACAACAGTCTTCCTGCTTTAACCTCCCAAGTTCTAGGGGTACATCAACATGCAAGGCCTTAAAACACAATAGTATTTACTATTATTTTGTGTGGATGGTGTCAGGGAATGAACCTAGGACTTTGTTCTGGCAAACACTCCACCACTGAGCTATGTCCACATCCTATATTTACATTTTAATCAGAAAGAGGAAACAGCAACAATAAAAGCTTCATAAATTATCTCTGATAAAATTCTTAATCAAAGTAGTTAAGTTCTATCTGAAAAACTATGGTGACTCTGATTATCAAATCTGTCCTTAAATTGGCTTTGTAAACTAGTGTGAAACAAACTGAGGTGAGGTGTAGAAAGTCAGGTAAGATCAGGAATGAGAAAGACTCATTGTCTTCATAGTCAGGAGGCCAGCAGTGACTGCATTGGCTTCAGGGAGAGGAGTGGGAAGGCTGGAAACCAGAGCATGGTGAACTGGGGAGGGAAGTAGATGCAGCAGGTAGAGACTGTGATTATAAGAAACTTGGCTACAAGAGCAAACAAAACAAAGGCCATTGTCTAGAAAAAAATGTAGGGTGAAAGCATTTTTCAGGTAGAGGCATTGTTAAATAAGCACTGATGGGAAGGAGCAAGTGGAGGGGACACAGGAGTGATTGCAGAGAGAGGCAGGAGTCTGTGGGGGCTGTGGCAGGGGCAGAAGTCCAGAGCTCAGTTCTCTTAATTTGAGGAGTTAAGTGGCAGGGAGAGGAGGGAGGCTTGGCACGAGAGAACAGTTCTTCTACTCAGATCAATGGTCAGATCACAGGTAGATATGCTTAAGATAAATGACCTTGATTTGCTGACATAGAAATGAGAGAGGAAGGAACAGCTACAAAAGACCGAGGTCCAGGTGTAGTAGCCTCCCAGGAAGCAGTGAGGCAGAGCAGTCTAACCTTAGAGGCTTGCTGAAGCCATGAATTCATGCAAGCTCAATCCTCAGCCCTAGACTGATTTCTCATAGTGTTCAGCACTTCTGCTGAGAAATTATAGGCTTGTTTTAGAGTTAGTTTGGCAAGTGGAAGGATAGGAAATAAATAGCTATACTATTTATTGAATTCCCATATGCTAGGCTATTTTAAGGTTGTTACACATGTTAACTTGTATGTAAAAACAAACCATTGAGATCATTACTGTTGTTACTCCCATTTTCCAAATGGGACAACAAAAATTTAAGAGAAGTCAGGTAACTATCTCAAAGCCTGAAACCCTAGCATCCTGCTACAATACCCACATAGGTGAGATCTTAACCACTAGCTTGTCTTTGACTCAGTAAGGTGTCAGTCTGGAAGAGCCAGGCTGGCAAGGTCAGGTGGTACAGAAAGGAGTCTGAGACTGTTTGTGTGTAAGAGAGAGAGAGAGAGAGAGAGAGAGAGAGAGAGAGAGAGAGAGAGAGAGCGCTAGTATGTATGGGGTATTATTTTAATATTTTTTTAAAAGTCCTCATTTTCTGCCAACACTCATTTTATATTTTTAGAGTTCAACGTATTTCCAGGCTATGACTACAAGAATCATTTGCTCAGAAACCCACAAAATGGAGAGTGTAGTGCTAGTGCATTGTGTTGGAAAGCTTCAGACAGAGTTGGAAGATCCAAGCAGTAGCACTAACTGTGCTTCAGAGTTTTGTGTGACCTTGAGGAAAGAATCCCTTTCCCTTTTGAGTTATGCATGCATACATAGACACACACATTCATTCTCTCTCTCTCTCTCTCTCTCTCTCTCTCTCTCTCTCTCGCCCTCTCCCCTAGGTTTGTTTCATAGAGTGGGATGTTGGCCAACATTCACAGGCCTCCCAATTGCAGTGGAGAAATTTCTATCATGGGGGAGCTGACTCAAGGTTGGCGAGGACAGTATAGAAAACTCCCTGCTTTCTGCCAGGCCAGTCTTTGTGATACAGAGAAGTTCCCAAAGCACTGGAGTAATTGCCTGCATACAGCCAGAATTTCAGGTTTAAATTGCTTGCAGTCACTTCAAGGAGACCAAGATGTTGCCTCAGAGTGAGCTATTTTTAGCACTTCTGAGTACCCTAAGATGTCATCTGTTCATGATGGAGGAAGCCTTTTAGTTTTTCATTGGTCCTGAAAACAGTGTGGATATTTCCAAGATCTTAACCATTTGTGGGACCTTCTGTAATCTGTCTGGAAGCAGGAGCCAGCCAAGATTTTGCTTTCACAATCAGGAAAACAAAGTGTTTGTCATGTTAATGACAATCCTACTTGAAAATGAAAGGAAGGATAACCAGGATAAATAACATAAATAAAAATGAAATACCTCCTCAAAAGAATCTGTTCACAAAGCAGTTTATCAACTCACTTGATTTCATAATATCCTATAAAGTGTAGACATATTATTCCCATTTTACAAGCAAGAAATGTGAGGAAGGGTAGAGGAAGGAACGTGCATTCTCAATAACTGCCTTGAGTACTTGCCTAGCAAGCTTAAGGTCCTGAGCAATCTCCAGTACTGAAAAAAAGGAAAAGCAATCAATACCTGCTTTGATCCAGGTACTGTGCAAGTACAATTGGCCACTTAACCTTAATCTTGTGAGTTAGAGCTTCTTGCTCCAATTTTGTTCAGAGAGGTCAAGTAGATTGTCTTAAGTGACACAGCTAAAAGATCAGTAGAGCTGGGATTCAAACCCACTATTCTGACCATGAGCCTGTGCTCCTTCTGTAGTACCACACTGTCCCGGACGCTTCAAGGATGGAATGACTCTGCACTGAGCCTCTCACTCTGTAATGTTAAGAGACCATGATGGCAAGATTGTCCCAGATCTTCATTTGTTCTACACATAAGGCCTCTCTCATACATGAAGTCCCTCTACAGTTTTTTGTGTTCTCATCGTGGATAAGTACATTGCAGGATCTGGGACTTGTTCACATCAGGTAGCTTCTCTGTTAGCTGTGTGGAAGATGCCATTATGGAATCTAGAAAGGTGCCCCTGTACAATGGGCAAACTTTTCCTAGATGGCAAGTCTGTCACCTTCTCCAGGGTAGCAGCTCTTCACATCCTCTACATTCACCATTTCTCATGCAGCCTGGGGAAAACTGCTATCTCAAAACAAAGTCTGTTTTATGTAACTGTAATATGCACAACTTTGCACAGATTCTTAGTGGTAATTTCAACTAACGTTTCTATCCAACAGAATTTCAGTTCCTGCATTCAGCTTATGGTAGGAGAGCTATTTTCCTCATTGTATTACGGCCTATGAATGTGTTATTTTGTAACAATGGTAGATCCCTCTCCTTCCCTCCCCCAATCCCATCCCCTAGGCTTGGGCTCCCCCCAGGTGGCTCAGCAGCAGTTCCTAAAGCATGCAGGAACATGTCTGATGGTGCAAAATCATGGGTTGGAGACACACATGAACCATTTCCCTAGGGCAGCAATGAGGGATCATGGCACTGAAAGACATCTCTCACCCTAACCTGGCTGGTGAATTCAAACAAATGAACAATTACAGGGCCTGTATGTGGCTTCTCTGTTGGCTTTGTGGCAGCCCCTATAAAGGATTCCCTGAATTATGCCTGTAAAACTCAAATACCAGTCTGCCTCAGGGTCAGATTTTTCATTTTCATTGGCAGTCTGACATGTTTGAAGACCTGGTTGACTTCAGATACAGTCTGTTTTCTTAGCCCAGACCTTGATCTCTGGACTCATTTGGGGGAATATTTTCTTGGATGGTAAAAAGGAGGGGCCACATGTGCCAATGAGTGAGGAATCAGAGCTAAGTTCTCAGGGCAGTGTGGACTCCAGGCCCAAGGCACCACGGGAACTTCTGGGCACCTGTGAGGGTCCCAGCAGTATAACCTGACTAGGTCCTTTTTGTCATAGACAGGAAGGGACCAAGGAGGGAACTTGTTACTTATACACCTTCACCTGGGCTACTCAGGACAGTGTTTTTGTGAAATTTCTGTACACTTTGATTACTTGAATATCTGGAATTGAATTTATATATAGCACATCTTTTAGAACTATGAAATTTCTTGCCACTGGTGTGAACTGTGTGATCTTGGGCAATTTGCTAGTATCTCTAGGCCTTCTATAAAGTGTTTTATTCCATATGATCTCTGAGATTTCTTTAAATGTTAACATCACCTTCTCTTAGAATTTTATTATTTCAACATTACTGTGTACAGACAGATATGTTTTACTTTATGGAAAGTCTGTTTCTTTTTTCTTTTTGGTCTCAAGATATGATAGAGGAGGGGGGCCTGGCCCTCACTCAGTCCTTTAAGTGGCTGCTTCCACAAAGCTGTCAGCCTCAGGTTGCTGGAGTTCGAACCTCACAACTCTCCTGCTGGCCAAAAGCGCCCTGAAGGCATTCGAGGAACAAAAAAAAAAAAAACAAAAAAAAAACACCTTATTCCATGGTCGGGGAGATGGCTCAGTAGAATAAGCGCTTGGCTGGCAAGTGCAAGGACATGAGTTCAATCCCTGGTTCCGCCAAACAAAATTTAAAAAAAAAAAAAAAAGCTTCTGCAGACAAACAAAAACAACTGAGTGGAAAGACAAGCTATATAGAATGAAAGATACAATAGAGGAACTCAAAAGACTCCTTGAAAAGTTAGAAAGAAAAAAAAAGTTAGAAAGTCTCATGTTTTCTCATCCTTTGAGTTACAGCATGTGAGATGAAGATGCATGAAGAATATGTATGAAATATTTCACTTAACAAAATATTCTATGCGAGGACCTAAGTTGGCTCTTTTTGTCATAAGACAAAATTTCGTCAAAGATAAAATTCTCCACTCTCAAGGAGTTGCTAGCTTGTTAAGAAGACAGTCAAACCATCTAAGAACAGGACCTTCTAGGGTTACTGGGATTGTCAGTTGTAGGGGATGCTTTAGGGTTTGTGGCTAGAGGTGGGGAGAAGAAAGATTTCACAGTAGATGGTAGTTTTTAGTTATGATTAACAGATGAATACATGCTTAGCATGTGGAGTGAGAAGAGACAAGTCAGAAGAGCTAGCCATGTGGACAAACCATGGAGATGTACAGTTCCTCGGCATCTTCTGGGAATGATAAACAGTTTGTGTGCTATAGTGTGGGTTGTAGAGCGAAAGTGATGAGTCTAGAGAGACCATCCAGACTAGATCCTGGGACCTAGAGTACTAACAAGGAATACAAACTGGAGTTTTAGGAATTCTAGCCAGTGCAGAGCCTTGTGATATTGTTAAGACAGAACATTTTGTGGTTAGATTTAGGCCTTAGGTCACTTAGTTTAGAGATTAAAGGGACAGGTTTAAAAATAAAAGCTGGATATGGTGGTATTTGTTTGTAATCCCTACACTCAGGGAGGTGGAGATAGGCTATTTATTTGCAAGTCTGAGCACAACCTGGGCAATTTAGCAAGGCTTTGTCTGAAAAAATATTTTTGTTCAAAATTTAAAAAATAGGGGCCAGGGAGATGGCTCAGTAGAATAAGTGCTTTGAGGGCCTGAGTTCAATCTCTGGTTCCACCCAAATAAATAAATAAATAAATAAATAAATAAATATAAAAAATAAAAAATAAGTAAAAAGAGCTAGAGGTGTAGTTCAGCCCAGAGGCCCTGGGTTCAATTTCTAGCACCAAAAACAAAACTGAGGAAGTTGAGTAGCTTGGATGAAAGATAATGACAGCTTCAATTGGAGGTGTCCACAACTGTAGAAATGAAAAAGTAGACAACAGGAGATAGTTTAGCAACATAAGTGCCTGCCTGACAAGCACAAAGTCCTGAGTTTGATCCCTGGTACAAAAACAAAAAACCCAAAAATAAAGAAAAAGTAGACAGCAAGCAGAAATAGAAATTGTCACACTGGTGATAATTAATTGATTGAGTGATATTGGGGGGTTGAATGTTAGGACTTCAGACATGTTAGGCAAGCACTGTACCATTAAGCCACACCTCTGGCCCTCCTCCTCCTCTTCTTTCTCCTCCTTCTCCTCATCCTCCTCCTCTTCCTCCTTCTCCTTCCCCTTCTCCTCCTCTTCTTCCTCCTCCTCTTCCTCCTCCTCCTTCTCTTCCTCCTCTTCTTTCTTCATTGAAGACAAGGCTTCACTAAGTTGCCCATGCTGGCCTTGAACTTGTGATTTTTCCTGCCTCACCCACACAACTGGGATTATAGGCATTCATCGCTGTATTCATTGAAACTTTGCTTTTGATTTTCATATTAATAGTACAAAATAAAGATTATTATTGTCATCTTATGCAACAACAAAACTGAATTTAGGATTAAGTGACTTGCCCAAGATCCCACAGCTAATAAGTGGCAGAGCCCAGGCTAGATTTCAGATTTCCTGACTTAGTACATTGTTCAGGATGATGGTCCCTTACTGCCTGTCCTCTTTGTAAGTGTGCTTAACAGATTGTTTGAGTGTCAGGGGGTGTGAGGGTCCCATGACCAGGGAAGTGAACAACCCAGCACCTGGATGTGGGTAGCCTGCTGTGATTGGGCCAGTGGCCCTCAAGGGTTCTTTATTTTGCTCCATCATTTTACTTGCAGTATAACACAGACAGTATAGTACATGATGTACACTAGTCTTAAATGTGCATCTTAATAAGAGTTTCACATATGATAAACCTATGCTTCACTATCAGTTCAAAATGTAAAGCATTTTTATAAAGTGGTTCCTTCCTGGTACCCAAGAACAGGCTGCCTGTCTGAGCACCCTCTTCTATCGCCATGCCTTGAAAAGCTTCTGTTGTGTCTCTGTCTCACAACAGAGCTCATCACTTCCACAGAGTGGATTTGGAATTGTATGTGGAGGAGCAGTGCCATATAATAGTCTAACGAAGGGGATCCATTTGACAGCTGAAATTTTTTTGTTTTTAGTTTCACATTTCTCCAGTGATTTAAATTATTAATTTTCCAAATGTACAGAGAAGGTATAGAAAATACTATTTGTTCTTTGAAGCTTTATTCAGTAATATACATAGTTTAAATTATGTGGTCACTTAGGAAAAACAGTCAAAGGCACAGTCACAGTTGCTTCTTTGCTGGTTAATCTGCAACACTATACTCTGCATCATGCTGTCTTGTTCACTCCCTGGTTAGTGTGTGGCTATATCACATCCCCATTTAGACTGTAAGTACCATGTGTGCGGTGACTGTGACCCATGTGTATTCCTGTCTCCGGGGCACTCCCCTCATTGCTGAGTGCAGTTAGGCCTCAATCTCTTTGGTTAATTTTACTTTAATTGTCACACAGTCCTTCAGGCTAATGTCAGACTTTTGACTTATGATGAAAATTATGGTAAAGTATATACTACTTGGGAAAAAAAAAACTGAAATGATCAGAACCTCTAAATTCTCCAAACTCCTATAGCAAATTTAGTCCTCCTGCTTCCAGGTGGACTCTCACTGAGGTCTTATGGGCATGGGCTTGCTCTATCTGACTTCTCAGAGCCACATGTTTAATTTTTTAGGGAGCTTTCCAGCCACGTGGAGTGTCAGGTTCTAAATTTGGATACAAGAGATAAAATTTTTCAATGTTAATTGGATATTTTATCAATCTGCTTCATACCAGTACTGTGCCTCCTGGAAAAGAAGCTCAAGATTGTTTAAAATGGGCTGCCCTTCTCTAGTGTTTGCAGAGTCATGTTTGGACGTGCAGCAAGAGCCTGTACTCTACATGGCTTCTGCAAGACCTCCATTTCCCTTGCCATAATTCTCCATTTAGTGTCACTTTCCTGCCCATGATTTTCTTTTCATTCCTTAGCATCTGCTGTATATATTGCGGGCCATTAATGCAAGCACAGAGTCAGCCTGTAACAGCTGCACTTCTAGCCTTGGTTCAGCAAAAACAGCAGAGTCCTTTCCTTCTCTAGCCCTAGAACATCTGTGATTGAAGGAACAGAGACCTTAGCTGTTACCTTGGTAGGCAGCAGGGGTTATGGAGTCTCTCTGGAAATAGAATATCCTAGTTGAATTAGAGTATATAGGTATGTTTTCTTATTCTACCCTATTTTACCTCAGCCCATTGTTAAAATGTTTCAGGTATATCTAACTGTTGCCAGTACAACTCCCCACCCCACCCCACAAGTAGACCTTAAAATAGTCCATATCTGAGACTCCCAAGACCTTCTTTGAGTGGAAAATATATTATAAAACCATTCTTTTTACCATAAGTAGAAATTTAGGTCAAGAATGCGTCTCTGTGTTTGCAAGTATAGTGAAGAGTTAGACATTTCTACCCTTTAGAGTCCTATTTCTTCTCTCTCTCCCTTAGGATACCATAAGGTAAGTTTCTTGAGTGACTTCCCCTTCTGGAATATAAAAAGTATCATCTTTCAAATTTCTTAAGCTGAATTTTGAATCACAATCAGCTTGGAAAGTCTCTATGGATCTGACTGGGCCCCATCTCTATTTTACATCTACTTGAAATTTGACATTACTTTCATATTGGCCTAAAGAAAGGACCACCTCTAATTCATGAAGGGTTTTCTTAAGTGGGGTACCCAAAAGCACCCCAGTAGGAAATATTCAGGTGTGTGTAAGAGGTATGTCTATCTGGCTTTGGCCAGATGTTCAGGAGAAGAAATTAGTAAGCAGGATAACTAGGAGTGCAGCCAGTGTCCTATGCCTTTGAAGCTATCATAGCCACAGTTTAATCTCTGTAGATTAGAGATGGTATTGTAGCAAGGTTAATGTACTGTAGTAACTATTTGAAATAATGTTTTATTTGAAAGCAGCTTATTCAGTGTATCTCCAGGAAAATAGACCAAAAAAAAGGGCTGAGGCATACCTTAGTTGATTTGACCCAATACACAATCGAAGACTGCCAGGTTACTCCATGTTAATAATAGTTGGAAGGAAGGAAGGAAGGAAGGAAGGAAGGAAGGAAGGAAGGAAGGAAGGAAAAAAAAGAAAGAAAGAAAGAAAGAAAGAAAGAAAGAAAGAAAGAAAGAAAGAAAGAAAAGTAGCTGAGAAATGTTCCAGGGCCCCTAGGCAGAAGGTTGGGTAGAAAGACACAATATTCATAAGCATCTTCATGGTTTCAGTAGCAAGTAGAACATCCTGATTCTCTTAGTGTAAGTATGGACTTCATTGGTTTTAAAATCATTTGAGAACTTAGCTCAATGCTCCTCCCAACCTATTAGCCCATCTTAGAAAGGCTGAATCATTCTGTGTGTCTGAACAGGTCCCTTGGGTTATATGTTTCTGTCCAGCACAAGACCCTTGCTTTGTGTCTATGATTGGTGGTGCCACCTTATTTCTGTCTAATGCCATTCTTGTGTCTTCCCTTAAGCCACCCTGCTGATGAAACAGGCCTGGCCACAGAACTCGTCTTCCTGTGGCACTGAAGGCACCTTCCACCTCCCAGTGGACACCGGGACCGAGAACCGAACTTACCAAGCATCCTCTGCGGCTTTCAGTAAATACAGCCTGTCTGCTCCTTGTCTTGTTCCCCTTAGTTGGGACTGATTTGTTCCTTAGGAAGAAAGGAAGGGAATTTTTTTAAACTGACATTTATAATATAAATTGTATTAAGAGGTTCTTCTACCCATATAAAAATTGGCCTTCCTCATCCAGGAAAGATCACCCTCTTTGATTATGTACTCGGCTTTGGAAAGACATAGTAATGAAGTGGGGAGGAGAAAGTATTCTAGCCAAGAAATTTGATTAGAAAGAGACTATTACTATATTTCATGGGAAAGGACAGAGAGAGGGCTTTCCCCTAAAACAAGGTTTGGAAACCTCAGCCCTGTTGACATCTGGGCAGATAATTCTTTGTAGTGGAGGAGTAGTCTGTGCATTGTAAGATGCTGAGTCCCATCCCTGCTGTATCCACTAGATGCCAGTGTAATTGTGACAACCAAAAATGTCTCAAAACATGACAAAATATCCCCTGGAGAGCAAAAATGCCCCCATATTAAACAAACAAACAACACTGCCCTAGTCACAGCTGCACTATGGGAGCAAGGTATATACATGGACAGATGCCAGCTTGCCAGTGAGATTAGTCCTATTTCTCTTCAGTGGGTAACTGATGTTATCACCTTCCCACCTATTTTTTATTACTATTATTTTCCCTAGTACCAAGAGTTGTTGAACTGAGGACCTCATACATGCTAGGCAAGCCCTTTACTACTAAGCTACAGTCCTAGTCCTTTAATTTTTTTTTTTTTTTTTTTTTTTTTCTGTGCAGTACCAGGGATTGAACTCAGGACCTTCCACTTGCCAGACAGGCGCTTATGCCACTGAGCTATGTCCTCAGCCCTTTTTTTATTTTGAGACAGGGTCTCAATTTATAGCCCTCCTTCCATGGCCTCTCAAGTAACTTAGATTACAGACATACAGCATAGCATCTGGTAATACCATTTTGTTTGCTTGCTTTGTTTGTTTGTGACAGGACCTCGCATGTAACCCATTCTGGCCTTGAACTCATGGCGATTCTCCTGCCTCAGCCTCCCAAATGCTGGAATAACAGGCATATACCATCACACCTGGCCTGGTCACATCTGAGTTTTGACAAGCCTTTTCCACTGAGGAAATAAGACCAGTGTTTAAAAACTTACTGAATATCATTTAAATTTCATATAAAGAAGAACTTTGTGCATTGTAGGAACTGTGCAGTAGAGGAATGATTAGCTTTGGATGTGGTAAGCACTTGTCCTTAAAGTGTGCCAGCAAGATGTTACAGTGAAGTATTAGTCTATTAAGTTAGTAGACTAGACAAATTTGTTGTCTTTTTCTCATTTTTTTAAAATAATGCAGTACCATTTTTTCCTTGTCATTTTTATCTCCCTATGTCAAGATCAGCTTATATAACATTGTTCACCTTGTAGAGAAAATGCTTTCCTGATCACCATCCCACTCAACACTATAGTTCTGCAGTGTTATTTGGGTAGATTTTCCTCCCACTTGAAAGCTGAGAGTCCCCTTCAGGGACCTCTTTTTTTTTGGAGATAGGGCCTCACTATGTAGTTCAGACTGGCCTTGAACTCACTATGTAGCCCAGGCTAGCCTTGAACTCCCGGTGATCTTTCTCCCTTAACCTCCTGAGTGCTGGGCTTACAGGAGTGCACCACAACACCTGGAGGGACCTCTGCGCTTGCAGCCCTAACTAGTAATTGGCCTCTGAGCCTTGGCTCACCCATCTCCAAGAACACAGTGCTCGTTCCCTCCAGAGGCAGCCGTTTTTGCAGATAGGCAGTCTGAGTAGCAGAAGGTCTTACCTTTGAGTGTGTTAAAATCTTCCTGAAATCCCATTGATATGTCCAGTAGCACCAGGCCAAGGAGCTCATACCTGTAATCCTAGCTACATGGGAGGCTGAGGCAGGAGGATCACAAGTTGTAGGGCAGACTGGGTAATTTAGTGAGACCTTGTCTCAAAATAAAATTTTAAAAGGACTGAAGATGTACCTCAGTGGTAGAGCACTTTCCTAAACATGTGCAATGCCCTTAATTCAATTCCCAGTGCTAGAAAAAACAAAATAGAAATGTCAGTAGCTATATTCCACTGTCTCATCCTGAACAGACTGTCATGGTTCTTGGAAAGGACCAAAATGTATCCCTGTCTTTCAAGCAAATAAATAAATAAA
>NW_004524722.1:1597124-1601835 GCF_000260255.1 Octodon degus
TAAATTTTTTTTCTACTTTTTTTATTTTTTAAATGGAGTTGGGACTCGCACTCACAAGACTCCTCCCAGTTTCAGATTTTGTTGCTTCTAGCACCACGGAGAATTTAGGGCATTTGGGCAAATACAGTTCAATTTCACCAGCACTTGCTAAGCCTGTTTTTAATTAGGTCTCTTTCTTTCCTGTTTAGTACTCTCTTGTTTGACTACCAACGAGGAGAATTAAGAATCAAAGCAACATTTAGACATGAAGCTTTGTTTTGTTCAGACATATAAATCTGATGATCAATACACCAATTAATCTAAAAAACATATGTGATGTGAGAATCAGTGCTTTTGAAGGTGCTAGGGGCTCTACAACTCAAAAGGATTTATGACAGTAAGAAGGATTAAAGAGAGGGCTGCAGGGACCAGGGAGATGGCTCAGTGGAATAAGCACTTCCCTGGAAAGTGTAAGGGCCTGAGTTCAATCCCTGGTTCTGCCAAAAAATAAATAAATAAATAAAAATTAAAAAATAAAGAGAGGGCTGCAAAGGTTTTGTCCTGTTAATATATATACTCTCTTTATTATCCTATTTGATGGAGTCTAAAATTATGGTTAGGGAGCAGAGACCAACGGACATTATAAACAAAGCCTCTTTTATGAAGCAGCACTGAGACTTTTAGGTATCTCTCATGATGTTGCCTTAGTGAAATTGGGACACAAAGACCAATATACCAAATACCAAGATTGAACTGCAGAGACTTTTAACTCAGAAAGAGCTCTGCCCACGGCATAATAAACGCTGAACGCTGAATTTGGTGCTTTGCAATCTGCTGTCAATTTGGAGAAATTGCTGCCCTCTTGAGGTCTGGGTTCTTCCTCTGAAAGAAAGATTGTATGGAAGCCTATAATATGTTTAAGACATAGGATTCCGAAGTCCTACATGACCTTCAGATGTAGAATTATTTTTAGGGTAGTTAGGCTTCCAGTGAGTTGAATGTAAGATTATTTGGGGGCTGGCCAAATAGCTCAGTGCATTAAAGCGCCTGCAAGCTGGCATGGGGGGGGGGGGTCCATGCCAGCCCCGCCCCCAGGGTGTGCTGAGACAGCAGTTGAGATTGGGTGTGGTGGAACATGCCTGTAATCCCAGCTCTTGGGAGACTGTAAACAGGTGGATCACTATGGGTCCAGTCTAGTAGCAAGACCCTGAACACCCTGTAGACCCTTCCCTAAAATTAAAAAAAAAAAAAAAAATTATTTGGGTAAAAATCATGAAGTTTTTTTTGGTTTTGTTTTGTTTTGTTTACTTAAGCCTGGGCATGGTGATGCACCCTTGTAATCCCAGCACTTGGGCGGCTAAGGTAGGAAGATTGCCACACGTTTGAGGCCAGCCTGGCTTCAAAAGGAATTCAAGGCCCATCTGAACTATATATATATATCAAAACCCTGTCTCAATAAGAAAACAAGAAAACAACTAGGCCCAAGAGGTTCTTTTACTTAGAACAAGTAAAAGAACTTGTCAAGGCTACAGCACCAGTGTTCCCCAAGGGGATGGGCAGGACCTTTGGTCTATTGTAGAAAGTCCTGTACAATAATATGTCTTTTTATTCCTGCTGAAACTAGAATTTCAGCCCCAGGAAGGCCCTCTGAAATTATTTAGTACAAAGATACTCCTGAGAGAAAGGGAGTCCAGGGTGAGGGACCCTTGCAGTTTCTGCAGCCTCACGTGAGATCTTCTGGACAAATGGCAGCTTGAAAACCACCGTGGTAGAGGAAGTGCCCCTGCCACTTGTCTCTTTTAGCATCTGTTCCTTCTCTCACCTGTGAATGCTTCTGTTGCCTTGGAAAGTGCCAAGGTCCCTTCTACTTCTGCAGTTGTGCTTCGCCTGTCCCAGCCAAGCAGGGCTGCCTTCTACAGCATCGTCTCTTGCACTGCCAAGGGTGTTTTGGCTGCTGATTTGTATTCTGAGCATGTATGTGTCTCATTTCACAATATGAAGAGAAGGAAACATTCCCAGACAAGGTTGTTCTTAGACGTGGAAACCAAAATCTGCTGGAGTCTCTCGGAGCCTTTTGATTTTCCTCAGAGGAACAGTCCCAACACTAATATGGTTGTCCTTGTGGCTATAGAGGAGGTGGAGCACCTTCCCTGGGCAAAATAACAGTTGCAGAGTATATTCTCCAGGAAAATAAAGTCACCAGCATTGGTGGCTTGTTAACTTTAAAGAATCACAAAACCATAGCACCGTAACTATAATATTTTAGAATCTCAATTGGGCATGGTGGCGCGTGCCTGTGATCCCAGCACTCAGGGAGAGTAAGACAGGAAAACTGCAAATTCAAGCCAAACCTGGGAGATTTAATGATTTAACAAAAAAAAGCAGCTGGGCATGGTGACACGTGCCTATAATCTCCCAGCAGTCTGAGACAAGAGGATCGCTGGCCTGGGCTACATAGTGGATTGAAAGCAGCCTGAACTACATAGGGAGACCCTGTCTCACAGGGGATGGAAGGAGGTGCTGGGGTAGTATACTATGAAGGCCTTGGTTCAATTCCTAGTAGTGTTTATCTGTTTATTTATTTAATTTATTTAGATTTTTGAGACAGGATCTTCCTATGTAGTTCAGTCTGGCCTTGCACTTATTCTGTAGCCCAGGCTGGTCTCAACCCTCAAAGTACTGAAATTATAAGCAAGTGCCACCAAGCCCAGCTCAGTAGTGTTTTTTAAAAAATTAGAATTTTTGTATTCCTCTAGTCTGTGTTAGACATTGGAACAGCCTGTAGTATTAGTTTTATTTCTTGTCTCCTATAATCTTTTAGAACATTTTCTGCCTAGAAATCCCCGGGAAGGAAGCTTGCTATCTCTCTCAGTGAAAGAGAGAACATAATAATAATAATTAACCTATATGAAGTTCTTATACGATGTCAGGCACTTTGTACTTATTTAATGTGTTTATCACAAGAACCCACTAGCCTAATTTTACAGCTAGGAGACAATATACTTCACAGCCACTAAGTAGCAAAGCCAAAGTTTGGACCCGGCCTGTCAGTCTTTCTTGAGATTGCTTGTCACCGCTGCTCTGTGCTGTAGCACTTTCAGAGAGAAGCATCGTTCATTTCCAAAGAGATTCTCTATACGTTTTTGTTGTTTCTTTTCTTAAAAAAAAATTTTTTTTTTCCAGCCCTGGGGATTGAACCCACAGTCTTGCACACACCAGAGAAGCACTGACACTGAGCTGCACCTTACAACCCCTTCACACCTTGTTTTATTCCTTTAAGTCAGGAGCTAGCAAACTTTCCTGAGAAGAGCTACATAATGGGCCCTTTAGGTTTGGGGAGCCATAAAATCACCATAACTGTCAGTGTAAGAGGAAAGTAGTTATTCCATAGTAGGTGTGTTACATTGAAGCTTTACCAAAACAAGCTGCAATTACAGAAAACCATAGGCCTATCTTAATTGTTAATAGTATAAATAAAGGATTCTGTGAAAATAAATCTGGGAAATATAGTTTCCTACATATCCATATCTTACAGATTCACCATTCACCTTTGCATTTTAAGGACTCCTCAGGATCAAAGAACTGTAACAAACTGAATCTACTTGTTTTCATTTTACATTGCTACTCAACAAACTTAAGGAACCTGAGAACTTCCCGTCCCCTCTTCTCCCATAACAACTATTGAGAGCCTTGGGTTGACCAGCTGTTCCATGTTCTTAGTCATGCCCATCTTGAGATCCTTCGTTGTTTCATAGAGAAGTTTACAGACCCCCCACCAAGGGGAAGCATGCATCAGGTGGCTCCTTCTAGATGTCGCAAACCTAGACACCGTCCTCCCCTACCCTGCCTGCTTTTCTCCCTGTGACCATCACTTGTAATTGGCGCCCCGATTTATTTTTTTTTAGCTCCCAATTTAGAAGCCTTGAGTAATCTGCTCTAGATTTCTCCCTCAATTGACTTGCACTCCCACTTCCAGTTGATTCCTACTTTTTACCAATTCTGCTGTCTCTTTAATGTATCCTTTCCACTTCATGTTCTCTGTGACTTATTTCCCAAACAAATTTGGGTACAAGACCAGTTTTTCATAGAAGCAGCTATAGATCTATAGGGAGGAAAGGACAGTGCACCTTTTGCGGCAACTGAATAGTGGTTGTCACATCCTCCCAAGTCTCTGGGGCAGGGGATGTTATACCAAAGCCGTGGTAAACTGGGATCTGTGCCCATGTGATAGCTTGCTTTTACTTGGAGTTGGGTAGACCCAGGATCTTCAGAGCCATGAAATTTCAGTTAGGAAGAGATCTTCAGTCTTAGCCTCCTGTTTTATAAAATAAGAAATTAAGGCCCTGATATTTGGTGGTCTTCATCAAATTAGGAGGAAAACTAGACTGAAGTCTAGATGCCTTCTCTTCCAATAAAGCTCCTCTCCACTCTGCAGCCCATTCCTTTCCTTGCATCTGAAAGGGTCCTTGGTGGACATCTTGTAGGCAGAAGAACTGAACCAGTGAGGGTCAGTGACAGCAGCTGGCTGTCAGAGAAGCTACCTTTGCTCCTCCAAACTGGGGCTTCAATGCTAAGGTCCCTGGCACTGTCCCTTCAACTCAGAAGAGTTTAGGGTCTTTTTTTTTTTTTTTTTTTTTTTTTTTTTTTTTTTGCGGAACCGGGGATTGAACTCAGATCCTTGTGTTTGCCAGTCAAGCGCTTATCTTACTGAGCCATCTCCCCGGCCCCGAGT
>NW_004524722.1:1601935-1634929 GCF_000260255.1 Octodon degus
TACTGAGCCATCTCCCCGGCCCCGAGTTTAGGGTCTTTAGAAATTTCTAAAATGTGTCCTGTCCGAGCTTCAAGTTATATAAATGAGAGAATTGAAGTCACTTAATGATTATCTGATACCATGGGATAATTTGGGATAATTCCACATGGGAACTGTGTAAGGACACTTGTTCCTGAGTGACTTGGATTCAAGTTCTTACTGTGAACATAAGGTCTGATTTTTTTTCTCCCGGAGTACTCCAAGGTAGTACCATTTGTTTACATGGCCAATTGTGAGCTCCTTAATGCGTGATGTCTCAGCCCCAGCTTTGGTCCATGCTTCGGAGGTGCAGATGTGGCCTGAGTTCCATGACAGTGTGAATCTTTGTGATCTCTGACGTCAGGCTTTTGGGGTAGAGGTGACCCTCCTTCAAGTCCCAGAAGAGGAAAATCTAGCTCTGTAGATTTTAGTATCCCAGAAGACGAGGATCTCTGAGGGGTATTTTATATGGCCTTTTCCCTTTTATACTCTGGCAGAGCCAAATGTGGTCAAGGGAAGTTCATAAAAGAAGAAAGAGCTAGGCATGATGGTGCACGCCTGTAATCCCAGCACTTGGGAGGATGAGGCAGGAGGATTGTTATGAGTTCAAGACCAACCTGGGCTACAAAGTGAGCTCAATGCTAGCCTGAACTGCATAGCAAGACCCTGTCTCAAAACAAACAAACGAGAGAGAGAGAGAGAGAGAGAGAGAGAGAGAGAGAGAGAGAGAGCCCTACTAGAGAGATGGCTCAGTAGAAAAAGTGCTTCCCTGGCAAGTGCAAGGGACTGAGTTCAATCCCCAGTTCCACCAAAAAAAAAGCAGGAGAGCAAGGCAGAGAAAGCTATGACCAGCAGCAAAAAATAATGTGGGGTACAAAGTGAGGAGTCAGAAAAAGCAAGAAGACAGAGAGCAGCAAAAAGTAGAGTGGGTTAAGGGCTTCCATCTCATAGTCAGCTCAGAGCTAGCAGTAAAATGCTAATACCAGAGTTAAAGGAGTAGGGATCCTAACCCAATATTCCTGCAGGGTCCTATAAGAGACCGTCTGGTTCCAGCCTCTTTATTTTATACATGAGTGTTCAGAAACCTAGAAAAACAAAAGATACCCAGAATCATACACACTCCCCTGTGCACTGGGACTGAGAGAGCTGCCTTTGAGGCCAGGGCTGTCTGGGTGGAACCCTGTTTTCTTGTTTGTTCTCATCTGTGTTTCCAGCCTGGATTCAGCCCTTCTTTGTATTGGGAACTGTGACTGGGACCTGCTTCCTTCCAGCGGTGCTGTTCTGCCAAATAACTGGAGGTCTCTCTTATTGCCTTGGTATAGGATATACTGCGGGGACACCGTACAAAGTCCCACCAACCCAGAGTAATACTGCTCCACCCCCCTACTCCCCATCACCCAACCCCTATCAGACGGCCATGTATCCAATCAGAAGTGCCTACCCCCAGCAGAACCTGTATGCCCAGGTAGGTACACATGGAGACCTGGGCCTACTTCCCAGGAAGAGGTGCCTACAGCCTGGGTGGGGAGGGTGGGGTGGGGCAGGGTCCTCAAGAGAGAGGATTCCTGGATCTCCCTAGCTCACTGTGGCATCATTGAAGCAATATTCCTGCAGCCTGCTCACTCCCTCAGTCTGCCTCAGTCACCAGAGGGATAATGCATAAAGTCGTAAGATTACCAGGGACCAGAGTATCAGAGTGGCATGGGCCCTTAGGAACCATCTAGCTGTATTCTTTTGTTAAACTAGCAGGGAAGCAGAGACCCAGAGAGGGGAATGGCTTATCCAGGGTCACATAGTGAGCTGTTGGCTGCATCAGGATGAGACTCATACAGTATCTTGGTCTGCTTTCTCCTCTTCCACACCACCCTTCTTACCTATAAATCAGGTAGGGAAACAGTGCCTAGGCTCTGCTCCTAGCGCCTTCTGTGCCTTCAGGCCAGTTATGCTCTCTGTGCCTTTGTGTCCCAATCTGCACTCCTTCAGCTGGAGTAACGCACTGTCCTGGCATGACAGTTCTATCTTTTAGTCTAAAAAATAAAGGAAAACAGACTTGAGAAAGCTGCTTTGGGTAGTACTCTCAGGGGTTACAGTGAGACTGTTCTCATTGTTCAGTGGAAAGACAGAATTTCTGGATTAGCATCATCTTGGAGGTATCTGTGTACTCTTCCAGGGCCCAGAAGCCCAGTGGGCTGTGGTGGGAGGAAGCAGCCAGGTAATCTACATAGGCCATTTGCTCTTTCCTTGCCTTGGGCCTAAGGAGGAATAGTGAAAGACATCTTGGAAAGTGCTATACAGTGATGTTTCCTGGTTTATAAACTGCCAGTACTGGCACCAGTGTAACAATACCACTGATAACTCTTCTGCATATGTGCCTGGTACTCTGGGCTTCCCCAGCCCCATTCTTGTGCTTAGAAGCTGATTGACTCTACCTCTGCCTTTATAGTTTAGGTAGCTATAAGAGAACATTGCCATAAAACATAAACAGTAAAATGCTAACACCAGAGTTAAAGGAGTAGGGCTCCTAACCCATTAGATAATCATAGTAGCTCCAGCGGCAGAGCAGGACGGGGGAATGGCCAACATTGAATAGACTAGTCATGGAAAAAGGCAAAGCAGAACTGCAGCAGGGACCTGTGTCCCTGAACCAGTGGTTCTCTCATCCCATACCTTAGGACCTGGGAAAAATAGGCCCCACCCCCATCCCAGCACGTCTCCATGAGCCCACATGACCTCAGCTTCTTTCCTCCAGGGAGCCTACTACACACAGCCGGTGTACGCTGCTCAGCCTCATGTCATCCACCATACCACGGTTGTCCAGCCCAACAGCATTCCCTCTGCCATCTATCCGGCTCCTGTTGCTGCCCCTAGGACCAACGGTGTAGCCATGGGCATGGTCGCAGGCACCACCATGGCAATGTCAGCAGGTGAGGGCAGCCTATGCCTCAGCGTCCATCCCCTCCAGGAACTCTGGTAGAGCAGAGAATGTTCACAGAACTAACTACAGCATAGCATACCTCTGTGCTGGGGTCCCAGAGGAAGGACCTCTAAATCTATCACAGAGATGAGGACAGTTTCACCAAGGAGGGCATACTGAACAACTCTTTAAAGGGGAACAGAGGCTAAGCAGAGACATCAAAGAGGGAAGAACAGAACAGGCAGAAAGATTGTGGGGGTGGCACATTCACAGAATGGAGATGGCCTGGCTTTTACAGGGTAGGAGTGGAAAGGCAGCTGGTGCAGTTGGCAAGGATAAGACAGCGAGTCCTGAACATGTGAGATAAGAGAGCTAGCAAGGGGCTTTGTACAGGGGAAGGAAAAGGTTGTGTCTGGCATTCTCTCTGGCTGCAGACAGGAGGCAGGATCAGAAGAGGAAATGCTGGAAGCAAGCAGGCAGTGAAGAAGCCATCAGGGTAGTTTGAGAGAGGGATGATGACACTAGGACTCTAGTGGCCAGGAGAGATCCAGAAAGAAGGTGCAGGAGCAGTGTTATTTAGCATGCAGCAGCAAAGGGCCTGTCCCATGATGAATTATCAGAGGTGAAAGAATCAGAAGCTTCTTAACCCCCCTTCTCTATTAATGGCGTATGTCAGAAATCAGACCAGAGCCTTAAGGAATCTTGAGGATAAGGATGGAGAGCACAGCTCTGGATGAGTTAACACCTAGGAAGAGATATGGGCAGTCACATGAAGCACCAGAGAAGACACGGTGGGGGGAAGGTGACCAACTTGTAGAGACCTAAGTCTTAACCACTGAAGTCACCACTTGAGACTGCCAGGAGCAGAGTGGGCGTTTGGATTTTATTCTGGCCCATACATTTGCGAACTTCTGGATAACTTCCCTGTGCTGGCCAAGTTGTTCAGGTCGTAGGGACCAGATACCTGTAAGTCAGGCCAGCGTCCTGCCCTTGAAGAGCCATAAGTTACTTGGGAGATTCAATGACAGACACCAGCAGTTACTGCCTAGCATGTGTGTGCAGCAAGCGAAGCATACAAAGAAAAGGGGACTTTGAAAAGGTAGTGCTTGATTCTCTCCTGTAGCATCTAAAAAGCATCGAAGGGGAGAAAGGCTGGCAGGGTGAGGAAGGGACAGTGGTTCATCATGCAGGGGGAGCAACCATGCGAAAGACCTTGCTCTTCATCCCTGCACCCTGTTCTAGCCTCATCAGGTTTCCTTTCCTCTCTGGATACTCAGGTACCCTGCTGACTACACCCCAGCACACTGCGATCGGGGCACACCCCGTCTCCATGCCAACATACAGGGCCCAAGGAACCCCTGCATACAGCTACGTGCCCCCGCACTGGTAAAGCCTACAGCCCATCCAGGTGAGTGAGTCTAAGGTGGGAGAGATGGGAGAGGGGAAACACTCAGGGACCAGCTCTGAGCCCATATTGAATCTGGAGCACATTGGTCACAGGGACAGAGTTATTAGTTGCTTCCCTGTACAGTCTTTGGATGAGTGTACTCCTAGAGAGACGTGCAGTCATCCCCCACAAGGCTGTGACTAGCTTGTAGAGACCCAATATTTTAGAGGCCCTGTAATATCATTCAACATTTTTGATACACGCAGGCACTGTGTGAGTCCAAGGATGTTACTCAGTTCTTTTCTATGGCAGCATCTCCTCTTCCCCCCCGCCTCCAGAGACTCTTGGCACTAGAACAGAACTTCCACTAGTGAAGAGCAAATGTGTTCACTCGGACGGCATAGAGAGACCTATTTAGGACTCCCCAGTGAGAGACTGAGGTCCAGAGACTTCTTGTATCACTGTGACTATTGGTTCCCTTTTCTCTTCCAGATCTGGAGTCACACATTGTATGCAACTACTCAAGTCTTACACCGGTGCTGGAGCAGCTCCCTAGCAGCACCACCTCTATTTGCAAGAAGAGAACGGAAGTGCAAGGGTCACTTTATGCATCTTTAATGGTTTTGGTTTTTATTTTTGGTTTTTGTAAAAGCTGCTTTTTCTAATCTCCTGCCTCTCCCCCATTGCCTCCTCTTAGTTGCTTCCCTTCCAGCTCTACCCATTCCTCCTCCCTGACCAGGCCACACTCCCCCACACCTCTTTTCTTCCCCAAGTGTCCTGTCCTCAGGATCCCAGTCTAGTGGCAGAGAGTGGGTTTGTTGCATTGGTTCAACTGAAGTCCAAGCTTTACTGGAAAACCATAAACAGATGTGGCCCTCAGGTCTGGAGTAAGAGCTATTGAAAAGGCCACATCTCTGAGTAGTTGTTCTTTTTCTGGTTTTTCTTAAGCAAGATAGTTCAGGATATTATTATGTCCTGACAAAAATGAAATCATGAAATGTCTTCTGAGAACCATCGCAACAGACCAAAAATAAAACCATCTGATTATGTAGGGCTGTATTAGCAGCTTCATACCCCAGGCTGAGAACCTGGGAAACTAGTCTTTGGGAGAATTGGGGTGGGGGTGGGGGGAACACTGTGGGGAAGGAGAGAGAAGAAGGCAAAAGAGGTCCTTGCCCTAATGGCTTTGGTTGGAAAGGTCTGGCTGTGGAGTTTGGGCCTGGACCTTCTGATTTGCACAGTGATGTTAACTGACCTGGCACTTCCTCAAAAGGTGATTTTGACCTCAGACCTGCCAAGCAGCTGCAGGGTAGTGGGCCCTCAGTGTCCCCAGGCCTCTGAAGGCCAGGTGCCCTATATAATTCAGACCTCGGCCTCTGAGCCTTCATGTACCCACTCTGATGAGGAATTTCCTCCTGATTAGAGTGGGACCCTTTAACATTTCTTTCCCATTCCCTTCTTCTAGTGCCAGGGTTCACCCATCTGTGTCTGTCTGTGGGGCTGACAGGCAGGCCAAGCTCTTGGTTATCTTGTGCCATTCACGGCCAAAGTGAAGGAACCACATTCCAGGTGGGTGCTGGCAGCTTTGAAGGTCAGGATAGTGAAGGAAAAGCAATAGCAATAAACATTTCATAGACTCGTGGTACTGAAGGGACCTTAGCAATCATCTCATCCATTTCCCTATTTGACACATGAGGAAAGTGAGGCCGAGAGAATAGACTTCTTTAGATCTCACAGTAAATTAGCATTAAATGCAGCCTTCCTACCTAGTGGCACGTTGCCTACAAAAATGTACCTAGGAATGGATTGGCTTGGTTTTATAAAAATTAAGTCATCAGCGCCCACACCTGGTGAGCTCTGGAATGATCTGTGGGCTGTTCTTTGTGCTCCCCGCCCCATGGACTGCTAAGGTGATGGAGGTTGAAGATGGGGCAGAGGCCGTGTGGGGGCAGATGGCAACAACAGAAATTGCAAATGAAGAACTAGCATTTGGAAATTCTGTGAAGACATCTGGAACTTCATCCTTTACCTGGCTCCACCCCTAGGAAAAGGAGCAGGTGGGCTGGCGGAAAAGGAGAGGCCCTGCTTTTAGGACAGTAGCCCCTCGTCCTGAGAAGAGAAGAGTGGGAAGCATCAGGAGAGGAGCACGAGGGTGAGGCCCAGCAGACATGGGCTCATCTTGGAGAAGAGGGACCCCTGGACACAAAGGCCCTTGCTAGCCTTAGCCAGGAGCCTGAATTACCTGGCATTTAGCTGGGCCAGCAGCCCCTCTGGGGTGGGGCAAGAACATTTTACTGTACAAAATGGGATCACTGACAACATTTGAGACTTTTAAATAATGATCTTCATTTTAAATTCATGTAAACTTGGACATGCCTTCCCCCTACCTCTCCCTAATTGAAGAAAAACATCTGGAAACCCTTGGGCAAAAGGACTTGGCTGTACCCAGGAGGTCCAAACCCATCCACATCCTTGGCCCAGAATTGGAAGTTAGAGAGCCCACCTTCTAGGAAACTGTAGAATCAGTAAGAGAAAACCCAGATGCCCTGAGTGGTTTTTGGAGTGCTGGTGAGGTTTCATTTTAAAATAACAAAGTTGGTCAGTGTTAATACATTCATTTGCAAATACCTCTTCCCACTCTCTTTGATTTTGTGAAGGTGGGCGAAGGCTGTTCTAGATCATATCATATGTGTTTGAAGATGCCAAAACGATAATGGTGATGATAATAATAATAGGAAACCTTTACATTTGTCAGGTGCTTCATAGATTGAAAGCACTTCACAGCCTACAATTTACTGAGCCTGAAGGAGAGAAACAGGATCAGTTAATCCACTCATTTGACAAGTGTGGAAACAGGCTCCAGAGGGAAAGGGTGAGCTGAAGGCTGGGATCTTAACAGACTTCCTGCACCCTGCCGCCTCCAAGTGGAACAGAAAAGAGGAAAAAAAGAGAGTGACCTAGGAATGACCTTGTAACTGCTATTCTTCCTACACCAGTAAATAAAAACCAACATCAGTACCTCATGGTTCACAGAGCAGTTTAACATACATGATATGACTTAACCCTGGGAAATGGAGATTATGCCTATCATTTGATCCATGAGGAATGCCAAGGCTCAGAAAAGTGGTGACTTGCTAAATAAGCCACAGAGCCACTTGAAGGCCCAGGTTTCCTGCTGTCCCTTTTCCTCCAGTCTGACCCTCACACAAGCTCATGTACTTAAGCATCTATGCCCTATACCAAGTCTTAATCCCTAGTCCCTCAAGATCAAAGTGAGGCCCCAGGTGAAGGTAAGGCACTGCGAGGCTGTGGCCTGCAGCAGCCAGGTCTAGGATTTTTTTCATTGTGAGCATTGGTGGCCCAGTTCAGCTTGCCTCGCCCTCTTTGTCCTGATTCAGATCCACAAACCCATCCAGGCTTGGGGAGTCGCTGCAAATGAACTGAGCCTGGAGAATAAGGCAGTGTGCCCAGGCAGGTCACAGGAAGAAGGTTCTGTTGGTATCATCCTGGGATTCTGGATGGCCCAGTGATCAAGGTGGATGGAAGGTCAGAGCCAGAATATCCATGTCATATTAGGAAGATGGGCAAATCAGAGAGGACAAAGGACAGGCTACAAGATGTAGCTGCAGTTCTAGCAACTGCATACCCCCACTCCTTCCCATGCCACTGCTTCTCCCCAGATCAACACCTTGGTGGCCAGGGCTCAGGATGAAAGTGGTTCCATGCACCTTTTGGCTTCTGTCACTCCTGCCTGACTCTTCACCAGCCTTCAACTCAGAAGTTTGGAAGCTGGATTACCTACAAGTAGTGAAAGCCTGAAACATAATCTTTGCCACACTTTGAAAAAAAAGAAAATTCCCATGGGATGGGGCAGTTGCTAGTCCTCATTCTCCTGGAAGCCACTCTTGATATGCATCTCCCCTCCTCAAAACACGCAACAGGGCCTCGTGCACCAGTCCAGAGCTTTTTTTAGTATGCAAAGCACTTGGACATTGATTGCCAAAACTTATAGATGAAAAGCTAATGTTCAGAGGGTTAAAAGACTTGACAAAGAACACAGTTTATTAAGTGAAAGAGCCATGACTTGAACTCAAGTGCTGTACCTTGTGTTGCCACATGATAGGTCTCTGAGTGGCTTGAAGAAGGGAAGGGCTGTCTGCCTCATGCAGAGGGAGACTTATTGGACACCTGAGAAGCTCAGCTCTTACAGCTGAGCAGATTTTTAAGAACTTCTGCTTTGTTCTGAGATCTAGAGGCATATCCAGATGTTAGCACACAGAGCATGAGAATTTGCAACAAGGACCTACCTTGAACACAACACTGAGATCCCAGTGCCAGGTTTCAAGGGCAGCACCAGGCACCCTTCTCTTGAAGGGCCCAGGTGTCTTTTGGGATGCCTGATACACTGGCTTTGGGATGTGATGGCCTGGCTGCTTTCTATATTCATCAAGTTGGCATTTTAGAGGGACCTGACATAGTGGAATCCCTTGGCTTGCTTTTTCATGAGACACTAAGCAGGCTCCATAATTCCTCATCCTTTCTTCTGGCCACCTAAATTGTTCCATTTGGAGGTATACTCAATATCTGAGGGTACTTCCTTGAAGAGCTTGCTTTGTTCTTAATAGCCTTCAGAAATGAATCATGTGGAGTATAAAAGTAGGACAGGGCCTTTTGTCACTAAGCTGTGATGTCCTCATTGTGTAGAGAGGACATAGCCAGTGATGCAGTAGTGAGCCTTGCATATCAAACTCTTGTGTCTGCTTTGTGGAAGGAGCAGACAGGCCCCACCCACCCTACCCCTGGAGCTTTCATCCTACATTCTGGCTGAGTCATCACTACCATGGGACTCTTCATATACAGTAGAGTACAAGTGTGTGGAGGCTCTGCTTTTCCATTTTGTACCACCACCACTTCACTACTGGGTGTGTGGCCCCCAGCTTCTTGGTAAATGGGAATCCAGATAGGGGCAGCTGGGTAGTAGAGTGGGCAAGAGGAAAAGAAGACACTTGCTGGTGTCCAGGCCCTACCCACCTCTGAAAGGCAGATCACTGGAAGAATCCAAACTAGACTGAGAGGCAGATTCCACACCTGAGCCTTTAAGTGCTCAGGCTTCTATAGGCATGCTAGATCGGCTGTAGGGTTTGTCCTTTACCCATCCATGTCTCTTGCTCCTAGAAAGCTCTTGAAATTCAGCATTATGTTGTAGTAAGACCCAGCCTTGTAAAGTCCTGGCAGGCTAGCTTCAACATTCCATGCTCAACCTTGTCCAAGCCAGTCTCGGACCCACTCCCCGAGCTTCTCCAGTATTTCCTGTCATGCATGCTGTTAAGTCCAGCCCAGAGGCCAGCTTAAGAACACAGAAGTTGGGACTGTCACTAAGCCAGAGAAGGACATAACGGCACCTCTGTCCTGTGGCTATATTGCCATTAAATATCCTTGCAGTGGTGTGAATTTTTACCTATTCCAGGCCTGGTAGTAGATTTTCCTTCCTGAAAAGAACAGAAGTAACAGTTTTACAGATAAGTACCAGCCACGGGAGTCAAATGGGTGAGATCAGCCTTGGGTCTGACCCTCGCAGGACCAGCATCCATCAGGCTCCAGCCTTCCTCCTGATGCTTCAAAGCTAGTAAGAGTTGGACAGGTTGGTCAAATTGTCTTGGTCTGTGTTGTAACTCAAATTCCTCCTTAGCCAAGGGGAGGTAAGATTAGGCCTCCAGCACCTTGGAGTCTGATAACCGTTACAGGCCCAGGGCCTGTGCCCTTCCTGACTTCTGCATCCCTCTTTCATATCACATGACAGAGAAGCCTGTTCTCATGGCATGTAACATCCCTGTGAAGAGAGCATTGTATATGATTTTGTATTTTTTAATTCATTTTAATCTACAAGTTGGAATCTAATTTTTAAATTTATTGGAACTCACATTTTAAAAAGAAATAAAAACATTTAAAATAATACTATTAATAATAATAAACCTTTGACCAGTGTCTTCCAAGTAGTTTGATCAAAGAATTTAAGGTGTTTTCAAAACACAACCTGAAGTGTAAAGATTGGAAAGCCCCATGGCCTCGCTTGTGTGTATGAAGTGTAAATCTGGTTTTGTTTTTGTTGTTTTGGATTCTTTTGGGTTTTGTTTTGTTTTGTTTTGAAGATCAGATAGTGATCACTCTGAAAGACTGAAGCCAAGAGTTTGTAACTATGATATTTACTGTAAGCTGTAGAACATTCAATAACTATTAAAAAAAAGTTTTCAAAAAAAAAAAAATGTTCTAGGCGACCAGACTGAGTGGTTCTTGGGGGAGGAGGCACAGAAGGCGCCCCCTGGGCCGGAGCCAATGGGTCTCCCCAGGTTGAGTCTAAGTGTGTTGAACTGGTAAGAAATCCCTGCACTGTTCTCCTAGTGGGCACAGTCTGAGCTGCTGCTCATAGCTGAGGGTCCTTGTCAAGCAGCAGCTTCACAGCAGGCCCAAGTTGTGTGACGGGAGGCCATGAAGGGCTGACAGCCATGGGGCTGGGGCATGCAGTTCAGTGGCAGAGTGTGCTTAGCATGTGCAAGGCCCTGGGTTCACAACAAACCAGAACAGAAAAAGACCTTGCCGTCTATTGAAAGCCACTTGCTTTGTGCTTGTTAACCCATGTAGTTTTGGTAACTCACTGTGAGTTAAGCCCTGTGATCAGCCCCATCTTGGGGCACAATGCTGGTAGGGCAGGGGTGGAACTCACACTTGTTTGGCTGCAGAACCCAGGTGCAACAGCTCAAGTCCCCCCTCTTCTGAGGAGGGGCATTCTTAAAGCATGGGTTTTTCGGACCAGGAAAACAACTCAGTGGCATAAGCACCTGTCTGGCAAGTGCAAGGTCCTGAGTTTGATCCTGGTACCACCAAAAGAAAAAAAAAAAAAGCATGGGTTTTTCAAGGCCTTTGCTGGGGCTGAAATGGGTAGAAGCTCACTCCACAGCAAGGATACCTAGTGGCAATGCCTCCTCCTCTGGCTTAGTGACAGCCAGTCCCTTCAGCTATAGGGACTTGGTGGTTTGGAGTTTAAAAAGGACAGTATAAACCACAGGGCTCACATTAGCAGTCATCTGAGTGGTCACTTTTACCCTGATGTCTGAATCTCTTCTATCTCCCAGAGTGGAACCCTCGTCCAGGCTCCTTTTTGAGTCTGTCTAGCATTACGTCCGAGGCCCAGGAACCACACTTCGTGGTCTACCCCGTGAGACTGGCTCCGGAGACTCTCCCCCACCCCCACATGCCTCATTCTCTCAAGGGCCACTTTCTTAAGTGTTTGAGAGGCCCAACAGGGTTTATAGGTGACACACTTTTCCATCCTTAGGCAAACACCGAACACCAGAGTGGCTTCACCTTAATTCAAAGCATGTCTCCCAGAACCTAATCAGTCATGGCCTGGCACCGCCAAGGCTCAGCACAGGGCTGTCTCCTTTGAGCCACTTAAACCTGGCCATGCTCTCCCACTTTGGGAGATGACCCCAAGTCTATGTCTCCCACGTCGCACAGTAATCCTGGCCTCACAGCAGCACCCCATCTCTGCAGCAGTGTCTTTGCCTGGTTGCCAGGACATAGCCCTCTCCTGCTTTTCTTTGGCCCTCCCTGCCATTGCTTCATCGTAGTAGGATCTGCCCTAGGCCTTTCCCTGAGATCGTTCCCTCTGCCCAGTCCTGGCATAAATGAGAACATTTATGCACCCCCCTGAATGCAGTGGACACTTATCACCCACTTGTCTGCTGAGTTCCTAGCTTGCTTAGCCCGATGTCTTGACATCCACCAGGGCTATCAGGTGCCCCAGGACTGCGCCGCCTCCTGCCCTACCCAGCTGGCCCTAACCCCTTGGCTCACAGCCTGTGAAGGGCAGGTGTGCCCAGGGAATCTCTTGGCCCTGCTGCTCACCACCTGCTGCCTCAAGGTGCCGCGCTCCATCGTTCCCACCTTGCACAAGGGCCAGAAAGGAGCTGATGGGTCAGGCTCTTCTTAGCAACTTTGGCAGTTCCTTGGCATAAAGCCCACATTGTGACCCTTGGTATGGCCTTGCATATGCTGCTCCCTCTCCATGGAACATGTCTCCCCTTCCCACACTTCTCCTGCCTCATCTCCCAGGCTCAACACCATGCCACTTCCTCTGGCCAGAGGTGTAGGGTCCTGTGTAGGTACAATAGCCACTTGTAGCTTGTAAGCCCTTGATGTAGGTTAAGTCATTTAGAGATGTGTAAAACACAGCCTATGATCACAGTACTCAGGAGGCTGAGGCAGGAGGATCACTGAGTTCAGGACCAGCCTGAACTACATACTGAGACCCTGTCTCCAAGAAAAGTGTAAAATACATACCAGATTCTAAAGCCCCTACCACTTATTTGTAATTTTATTATTTTTCATATTGCAATGGGATTTTAGATATACTGAGCTAAAATATATTAAGTCCACTTGTTTCTATGCTTTGAATGTGATTATGAGAAAACTTAAGTCACCTGTGAGGGTCCTGTGTCATTTTCTTGGGCAGGCCTGCTTCCCCAGCTTCAGTGGGAAGCAGGTGGGGAGAGGCCTGCCTGGCTTCTGTCTCCCACTGCTGAGCCACAGGCACTGGGAAGGGAGGGGCAGGCTGTGCAGCACACAGTGGGACACAGAGCAGGACCCAAGGGACTTGGGAAGGGGCACAGGAAAAAGAAGCTCCTCAGGACACCATTTTCCCGTCTTTTATTATTCAACAAGTGGAGGGGATGCAGATGCAAGGGCAGGACAACAGTAAGTTTTAATAAATAAGAGAAATGGGGTGGGAAGTGGGTCCACGCCTGCACGGCCCCACATAAATAACCAGGTGCCTGGGTGGGAGTGGAGACACGGGGGTGGGCTGCAGTCCCCTGAGCTGCCCGGGGCCCCAGGACCTCTACCTCAGGGCAATGGAAACCACTGAGGCTAGCAGCCCTCGCCAGCCCCACACTGCTCCCCCTCTCCCAGAAGCTCTGGAGACCGTGGGAGGCAGGGCAGGCAAAGCTGTGCCATGGCCCTGCCCAAGTCAAGTCAGCTTTTCTGTTTTATTAAAAACAGCAGGTGGAGGCAGGCACATGCATTCAGCCCGGTCTGCAGGTGGACAGCCCCCCGGGGCCTTTGAAGGCAGAAAGCAGCAAGAGTGGGCCAGATAAAGCTACTAATAGGAGGGGCGGCAGAGTCAAAGCTGTCCCCCAACAGGACCCCATCCAGAACCTGCAAGGAACTGGGGAGACCCTGGGTCCTGAGGCATTCTCTCCCTACTTCAGTCAGGAAAATGGGGCCCAGGGACAGGCCCAGGATTAGAACTTGGGAACTCGGCCTCCTAGCCCAGGGTTTTTCCTTGTCCCTTCCCTTCACAGGACCTGGCAGAAGAGGAGGGGAGGCACATCTTGCCCTAGGGCCCGTCACCCAGGGGTGGGTCTGGGGCATCAGGTACAGGCACCACCCCTCCACCCAGCCTAGACCCCTGTGGCCCCAAGAAGGCAGTGGGCTCCCAGGATGTGGTCAGGGCAGGCCCAGGGTTAGGGCAGCCTGCAGGCGAGGGACTGGGGCAACAGGGACGGGGCAAGGCTCTCAATCTGCTGCACAGTGCCCGCTGACTGCCTCCTCACTGGGGCGGACGGTCCCACCTCAGGCTGTGACCTTTGCTACTGTGCCTGCTGGGTCATTTGCTTCTTGGTCCTCACAGTCCCAGCTGCAGCTCTGCCTCCTCCTGGAAATCCTGGGGACCTCCCAGGGCAAAGCTGAGTATCCTCAGACTATACAGCCCCTCAGATGACCAGGTTGCTCTCACTGAGCCGGACCACATAGCGGTTCTCCTGGGAGACAAGGGTAAGGGACCAGAGTGAAATCAAGAGAGTTTCTGGGCTCCAGAAAGTAGCCTGCCCAGGGACCCCTGCCTCCGCCGTATTCTATCTTCAGTCAGGTGCTAACAGGAACATTCCCCATATCTCACCTCAACCTTGTTTTCCACTGAGGGTTTTGGCCACTTAGTATGGTTTTCACCACTTCCCAATAGGGCCCGCTGCTCAGGAAGGAGTCCAGGTTGTGGGGTGTCAGGGAGATCATCCACAGAAGGCCCAGCTTCTGTGATGGTCTTCACTTCTGAGGCCACTAAGCTTGTCCTCTGCTCAGGAATTCGAGCCACTCGGAATCTAGAGGAGCAACCATCTCCTATTAGAGAGGAACCCCCAGTGCAGTGGGCAACATCTGCAAGGTCACACAGTAAATTCAGGGGTACAGCCTCAGTCCTCCCCAGACAAGGGCTTCACTCTGCTGTCTGTGCCCAGCCCCTAGCACCTTTACTCCAGGTTAAAAACACAGGCCTTTTCGCAGCCCCAGGTGTGGTGAGGGCCAAGATGCTGGACCTGGGGGACCCAAGAGCTCTATGTAAGGGCTTTTGTTGGGGAGTCCTGGTTTTCCTCTGGCCACCCACTCTGCCCAGAGGTCCAGACGACCACAAAACAAGAGGCTAAGGGCTGGACACGAGCCATTGTGTTTCTTATAACACTGCCATGCCTTTTAGCTGTCACCTCACCTGCCCACAGACAAGATAGTGATCTCGCCCTGACGTCCTGCCTTGGCTCCAGTCTTGGGAGCCCTGGCCAGGTTGGGCAGGAGGCTGGGAGCTGGAGTGGAGGCAGCCGCTGCCTCAGGGGACAGCAGCACTTCAGGCCACTTCTTCTGGCTACATCGGGAGCAACAGGGGCCAGAGAGTGAGGCCAGGCCCTGCACAGTGTGGAGGTGGTGGCGATGTGGGCAGATGTGCGGCACACGGGGGGAAGCCGGCAGCTGCCTGCAGGGAGGCACAGGGGCACAGTCACTAGGGCAGGCCAGGTCCAGGGCCACAAGACCCGCAGACAGAGGTGGTACACGCTATCACGAGACAGAAGAGACTCAGGAGGGGACCCCAGGGGAAGCTGATGGGCTGAGGGCCTTGCCCCCCTCACCTGGGCACAGGCCTGTGGCTCGTCTGCACCAGCTGTTTGCTGTGGTATTCCTTCAGCAGCTCCTCCAGGGCTGCTGCATTTTCTGTGGGCAGCTGTGGTCAGAAGACTGCTCTGACGTGACAGGAGCCCTCACCTTGCCCCAGCAGAGAACCCCTCACCTACCCATTTCCTGTGAGCATTTTCCTCTGCCCCACACCCAGCAAGCCCAGACACCCACAGCTGGCTCCCAGGTCAGAGCACCAGGCCAGCCTGAGGCCCCAGGGCAGGGAAGGATGTGACCTGCCTGCTTGCTGGCTCTCAGAGGAGACCCTCTGCTCTTGGACACTGGGATGGGTCAGACCCTCCTCTCACCCTTCTTCTCTGTAATCAGGCGCACCAGGATGCCAATAGTGTCCTCGTTGGTGTCATCAGTCCGGTAGGCAGGGTTGATCCCTGAGGAAAAAGAGAAACCTATGATGCTGGGGGAAAGGGTGGAAGGACCCTGGGCTCCCAAACTATACTGGGATCTGCCAGCAGAGGGCACCCCAAGCCTTCCCTGGCTGCAAGAGCCACGTGTGTTTGTTCAGGCACTGGCAACTGCTCAGGAAGCCCACTGTCACCTTTACTATCCACATCACCCTTGGACCCAGCAACCCTGGTGTTTAGGGCTTTCACGGCCATCAGAACTCCAATTCCTGCAGACTGCAGATCCTGTGTCAGCCCCTTCTGGCACTGTCCCGCCTCAGCCTTGGGGAGCTCATCCAACACCTACAACAAGCTGCCCTTCCAGGCCCATTTCCTCCTGCACACCACCCAGTCCACAAAACTGCTTAACTGAAGGCCATAGGTCAGCTCAGGGCCCAATCCTCAAGGGTATGGGAAGGGACTGCTGTGATCCCATCCTGAAGACAGCACTAGGGTGCTGCACTGGGGAAGCAGCCAGCAGCTAAAGAAAACAAGTACTGTCTCCAGCAAAACAGCCCTGAGTTGCTGCCACCTGCCTGCCCCTTCATACTCCCTCGCCCAGACTTCAGCATCAGTTAGAAGGGGCCCTGCCAGTCCCAGGCAGCCTCAGAGACTAGCACTGGAGGTGCTGCTTCACCCTGACTTATCCAAAGGGATCCTATGGGCCCAGGGCAGTGTATAGGCATATGGGGTCCCCAGCCCTTCTGGGTCACCGGTCTGGTGTGGAGGAAAAAGGGCCTGGGGCTGGGGGATCGGGTGGAAGAACATTGGTCTCTGGTTCCAGGACTTGTAACTCAAAGCCTAGCCTGGAACTGCAACCTGACCCCTCGTGGTGCCTGCCCACCAGCGTCCTGCTCAGCATTCCTCCAGTGACAGGCCACAGGTTGGAGGTCCTTCAGTACTTGAAAGGCCTTTGACTCACACATACAGCTATAGCTCCGGGAGTCCAGAACCCACAGCTAGGAAGGAGGCCTAAGGTAGGATGCAAATTGCATACTGCCACTTGACCAGCTGTCCGGCCCCTGCTCTGCCCAGAACCCCACACACAGTCCCTCACCTTCCCCCATCAGTCTGTGGCCCTCCCTCTAGGGGCCCTACACAGCAGCAGCACTCGAAGGCTTCTCCCTTCAGACCTCAGGCAGGAGTTTCCTTCTGGCAGTCCTATGCCAGCCTGGGCCCAGCCAGGCCTGGCTCCTCAGCCTCCCCCTGGGACCCCGGGGCGGGCCTCACCGCTGCTTCCACTGCCAGGAGTGGGCCCGACCTCCTTGTGGGCTGTGCAGTGGTAGCCCTTCCGCTTGAGTAGGTTGCACACCAGGATGCCCAGCAGCCCCATGAGGCAGAAGATGGGCACAATGGCAATCACCGCGTACTGCGTAGCCGTCTCTTCAGGGTCACCTGCTCGTGTGCCGTTTCCAGGCTGCCTCGTCTCACTGCTGCTGCCACTACCAGCTCCTGCTACCACCTCCACGCCACGTCGGGAACGCCGCCCCGACTCTGAGCACCGTGAGGATGCAGATAAGACAGAGGCAGAGAATGGATACTTACAGAGGGGCAAAGGCCCTGTGCCCCATTAATGGAGGAGAAGGAAGGATAGGTGTGCCCGGGCAGCTGCCACCGACACCTCAGAAGGCAAAGGCCAGCTCAAAACCCTTCCTTTCCTCCTCTTTAGGACACTGGATTACTTATCATGAGACCTGGGGGCTTGCATGAGAGAAATGGGCACACAGTAACAATGGCTGGGGTCATCTCACAACCCTGTGGCCTGGTCTGTAAACTGGCTGCTTCCGGGGTGCAGGGCTCAGTGAGAGAGCAACCTGTGGACACGCACGCATAAGTGTGAGCGTGTGTGTGCTGCAGTGGTCTCACAGAGGACAGGACAGAGGACTGGTCAGGCTGGGAACTTCTGCGGTTTTTTTGCGGGGGGAACCAGGGATTGAACTCGGGCCCTTGAGCTTGCCAGGCAAGTGCTTATTCTACAGAGCCATCTCCTGGCTAGGTTGGGGACTTCTAAGCCCCTGTGGCTGCCACCTGCTAGATGGTCTCTTGTCATTCAGAAATGACATTTGAGGCTGGGGAAATAGCTCTGTGGTATAAATGCCTGCCTGGTAAGTGCAAGGTCCTGAGTTCAATCCCCAGTACCAAAAACAAATGAAAAATAACAAAACAGTTAAAAGAAAGAAAGAAAGAAAGAAAGAAAGAAAGAAAGAAAGAAAGAAAGAAAGAAAGAAAGAAAGGAAAGAAAGAAGACATCTGAGTGACCACAGCCTTGGGACAGCACTCAGCTGCCTGTCCCCTCCAGAGGATGCCACCACCCCACAAGAGCACTGAGGGGCTCCAGAGCTCAGCTTCCTGGACCCTTCCTACATACCCCCAACCTGCCACTCACCATCGCAGCCATGAATACTCAGAGGTGCCCAGGAACAAGGCTGACATGGAACAGGAGGGTTCCCCTCAGGCTCAAACCACCTGTAGAGCAGGAAGATGTCACTGAAATCCAGAAATGTCTCCAAAAACCTATCCTTAAGTGAGCCTGGATCCCTTCCTGTACCCCCAATGGTCCTGCCCAGTCCCATTTCATGAAAGGGGAGTCTGAAGCTTGCTCAGTACAGAATGAGGCCGGAACCCGAGGATTCAGGATCCTGGCCTCCCAGGCATGAGCCTCCCACCTCCCACACCTGTGCTCACCCAGGCTGGCAGCCTCCACACAGCGCATCTTGAGTTGAAGTGCCAGCCTGGGCCTCCAGCCTCCTTTGAAGACTGCAGCGGTCATGGGGCTGGCATGGGCTAGAGCCCCAGGAGGCTGAGAAGGTGCCTGGGGGGCAGGACCTGCATGGCATGCCCTGGCTGAGCTCCTGTAGGAGAGGAAGGGTGGAGAGAACAGTCCAGGAGCCGGAGCAAGATCCCTGGGGAAGCCGGGCCTGGGCTCCCCCACTGGTCCCCGGAGTCTTCCCAGGACAGTGCAGATGGGTAGCAGGAACAGTACTCACCAGGTCAGGCTCTTCCCCAGGAGGGCACTGCCACAGGGTTGCTGATGTTGGAGTGGCCAAAGCCCTGGACAGCAGCTGAAAGAAAACAGTAGGCAGGAGCATGCTGGGAGATAGAAAGCATGCGGCGTGGGGGTCTTTGGAGTCATTCTATCCACTGCCTACTTCCTGAGGCCCAGAGGGTGGGGATCACTGAGCACACAGGACTACCCCACACTTCTCAAGCTTCAGGGACACTCTTCTAACTTCAGTCCTCACATTGCAAGGAAAACCTGCCCTGTCCCAAACATAACCAGTGTCAAGGTAAGAAGAGAATCATACCTGCTTCTAGAAAGAACCAGACAAGGGGTGAGGACCTCAAACCCTTGGGTCCCTGAGTCACACCCCTTCCGGCTGAGCAAGCAGATGATGAGGAAATGCTTCCGAATTCTTCACTCAGATTCTGTCCCTCTTCCTGCCTCCCCACTCCCTTCACAGCTGGGACTGTCATTAGCCAGCCTCTGTTTATCTTCCCTGGAGCCAGGTCTACAGTTGGCACTTACTATTCTAAGCCCTGGGCTGAGTCTGAGACCACATCCTCCCAAGACCATCCCTGTGGCAAGTCACCCAAACAGGTATGCCATGATAGAAAGGAAAGCTCTTCCCAGTGGGTGCCTCCAGCCCCTTCCATGATGAGCCCCCTCAGCTCCCTTCTTCGCTCCCCACTCAGTCCACCTGCATGAACTGAACTTTTGCTGTGGGGTACCCCATCCTCCAACATGGCCCAGTTTGGCGGGGAGAGGGGGCGCCAGTAACAGCACAAACCAAGGTACCCTGGAGGTGAAACTTTACCCCAAGGTCCTGGACTCTCCAGAGCTGGCTGCCTGCACCTGTTAAAGATGGGAGGCCTCCTGCACAAGGCCCAGTCTCACCCTCCCTGGACTTCAGCAGAAAGATGATCCCTAACCTTAAGACACTGTGAGGCTGCAAGTCTGCAAGTGCAGGTGGCCTGATTCTGAGTCAGGCCTGATCCTTAGTGCCAGCTGCATCCGAGGGTCCCTTTACCAAACATACCTTAACCCCAGTGATCTAAAATGTTCCAAATCCTAGGCCTCTTTCACTCACATTCCTCCATGTCTTGGGTCACCTCCTGACTGGTATCAGTCTCCAGACCTGCCTGTTGACAGGCACACTGCTGTCAATCATGCCCCATTGACTAGAACATCAGCAAGTCCTGCCTTCTCCCCTCCACCTGGGCTGTGAGTTGGGAAATCTTGGTTCCTCTTTCTTGGATGCCATGGCCCTTCCATCTGGTTAACATCTCATGCATGGGGGTGTTCCCTAGGGTCCGGCAGTCTCATATTCTTTCCACGAAGAGAAGCCATGCCTCACCCCAACACAGTTCAGGAGCAGAATCCCAGGAGGGCTGGATGTGGGTCTCAGGTTCTTCCCAGGCCAACCCAAACTTACCGCAAAGAGGCAGGACAGAGGGCAGCACAGTGGCCTCAGCTTCATCTTCAGGGCCCAGCACAGTCACTGGCCTAGGGCAGAAGATGAGGAGGTGGAGGGGGCACTGGGGACAGGCAGACAGCTGCTGTGCCCCCAGGCCACCTTCAGCAAGACAGGACTTGACAAGGAGTTTGCAAGGTGCTGCTAGGCAGGCAGAGCGAGGGGTGGCTCACCCTCCCCACCTCAGATGCAAGCCAGGGGCTGTAGTCTGGGACCAGCTCATGGGCCAGTCCAGGATGGCAGGGCAGGCCCGAGGGTTCTGCAGGATGGGGAGGTTTCCCTGAGGAGGAAGGACTTCCTTCCCCTCCCATAAACAGCCAGGTGCCCTGCAGCATCAGCGAGGGAACTCAGAAGGAGGAAGGAAGTGTGAGGAGGTCTGGGGCCAGGCTGAGAGGGTTGTGGCACCCCAGACCTGGCCTCTCTGCTCCCTCTGCTGCCCTCAGGTTCCTTGCCAGCCAGGTCTCTTAAGGGATTCCCACAGCTTCCTACACTTCCGTCCCCTCCCCCGCACTCCATCAGAAGTCTAGTCCTTCTATGTCCTGGTCCACAGGGTGGGGAAACATGTCTTCTTGCATCCCTGCCTGCCTGGTGCCATGGCAGACTTGCAGGGGTGGGGTGGTCATGGCAGCCAGCATCCAGCCGCACCTCCCATGTGCCTTCAGTCCTTGGCCCTAAGGATGAGGCATGAACAAGACATGAGGACCCTGTCCTCAGGAGATACAAATGGCAGAGGGGAGAGGAGAGAGGGCAAGGGAGAGGGGAGAGAAAGTATCTTCCTCTCCAGTAGGTGGGAAGCTCCAAGAAATAAAGTAAAGCAGGGTGAGGGTATGATGTGTGCTGAAACATCAATTATTGATCCTGGCCCTAGGCTTTGGCTGCTTCCAGATAAGTCTCCTTCAGCCAATGGACAAGGCTGGGACAACAGGAAGATGGATTCAGATCAGGCAACAGAAAAGATGTAGGAAGAACGCGGAAGTTCCCAGGTGTATCTGCCCAGAGGCCTGGGTTCCAGGGCCATCAAGGAGGTGTGCTGGAAGCAGAGCTCATGAACCACAAGCCTGGCACAGACCACCTCAGAAGGGTGACCCATGGGCCCTTGAAAATCCAGACACTGACCCAGTTCCCTGGCCTGTCTGACACTAAGCCAGGCAGAACATGCAGACTGCAACAGGTTCCAAGTCACACGAAAAACTCTCACAGTGAGCAGCCGGGACTTCTCTGGAAAAAGAGTGGAGGAAAACAATCTGCCTGCTGACCTGGGTCTGGCGCAGGCTTGAGTTACACATGGGGGAGGAGGAGGGGCAGCAGTCAATCATCCCTGGGACTCTCCAGGTCACCGGCGCCATGCTCTGCCCCAGGCTGGCCAAGGGGAAAACCATGGGCAGGGGAGGCCAGGAGGGCAAGTGAAGACCACCACATCTGGCAGTCCACGCGTTCAACAGCTGGTACTGACTCACCCCTAACCTGTTCCTCCTCAGATCCAGTCACAGGTCTTCCAGGTTCTGCCCACAATGTCATTCCAATGCCTGGCACCCTCACCCCAGCCCATCTCCCCCATGACTCGGGCCCAGTCCCTCAAGGGCTCTGAGCCACAGACCTGACCACAGCCCCCAATTCTCAGGCTCTTCCCAGAGCTCATGGCCAGTCCCTGGCAGTGCATGAAAAGTAAGAAGCAAAACCAGAGTCCCAGAAACACCGCTGACCCCAGTGGCACCTGCTGGGTGACCAAAGCCACAGGAGCTGTGCAGCTGCTCATCTGTAGACAGGCATGGAGTGGTGTGATCTGGAGGCTCCCAGGAGGAAAGTAAGCATCCAAGTAAGGGCCCAGACTCACAGTCAGAGAGGCCCACTCGGGCACATTCACAGACAATGGCCGCCCAGCGCCCTTGCGCCTTCTAATTATGTGCCTTCTAATTACCCCAAACCAGCACTTACCCAGGTCTGTACCCATGCTCACCCAGACTGAGCCCTCAGTAGACCTGCAGAGTCAGGCAAAACAGCCTGCGCTGCAAAAGTACATGCACCCTTGCTCAAACCCCACTACTCAGGGCTCTGGAGATTAAGTCACAGCCCTGGAGGGGATGGCAAAGAAAGTTGGGAGAGAACCCAGAGCCAGGAGTCCCATCACCACCATCTTGTCCACAGGGCCTGCAGTCAGTGACCACCAGAGCTGAGCACCTCCCAAAGGCTTTTCTGAGGACCAGCTGACAGAGGGTGAAGAAAGGGACCTGGGCCACCCCTCATGCTCCTATGCTCCTGGCTAGACTGGGGACCTGAAAGGAAGAGAGGAAGAAAGCTCTCCTCCCCTAGCAACACTGGAGGGAGAAGTGGGCCCCAGAGGTCATAGCCAAGAAGGAAGTCAGCAGAGGCCACTCCTCCCACAAGTCTCGGAGTCCTAGCTACGCCCAGCCACCAACTCCCAGGGCCCTGAGCACCTCATTCCCTGGGGCTCAGTTTCCTCATCTGCAAGATGGGAGCATTTATCTCTTGTGGCAAGGCTGGGCCCAAAGTAGGTCACGGGATTTCCTCCCCAACAGCCCTTTCTCCTGGGCTACAAGTTTGTAATTAAGTATTTGTCTGCTTACTTGTTTATTGTTGCTCCTGGACCAGACAGCAGGAAGGGCAGGGATGTCTGCTTTATTCACCACAAAGCCCAGCACCCAGCCCCGGCCTTGAAAAGGAGGCCTCCACCAAACAGGCTTGACCAGACCAGAAGGTCGAGGAGGGCTTCCTCAGACTCAGCCCTCCAAAAAAGTGCTCAAACAATTAGAATCAGAAATTCCCTGGGTAAAAGCCAACTGGAAAAGCTGTGACCCGCCTGAGCCTCAGCCTTGACCAGCCTCAGGCCTCTGTGGAGAGGGCGCTGTGCTACCGCCAAAACTCAGGCAGCTTCCCCTCCCCAAGAACTGAAGCCCAGGACCCTGCCATGCCCCTGCCCCTTCAGGACATTCCAGAGCCTCCCAGGGCCCCTACACACCCATCCTTCCCACAGGATCCCTTCCTGGCTTCCAAGAGTCCTGGAGCCCACTCCAAGCACCCTCAGGGAACACCCTGCAGGCCTCTGCACCTTCACAAGCTCGCACCCACCGCTCCAGCTTCCTCAGAGCAGAGCGCAGCTACCTGCAGTTTCCTCTGCTCGGAAAGCCCGCCCATCACTTGGCCACCACCTACTCTTCCTTTGAGCTCAGCTCAAAGTCACTTCCTCCAGGAGGCCTACCCATCAGCATTCAACACCCTGTTTACCAGCCCTTTGCTGGGCCGTGGTGTGTATTGCCTTAGGGACAGGAAAGAGAAAAGATGTCCCCAACACACAGGCTGGCTATGTCAGAAGAGGGAGGACTAGAGAGCAGGCTGCTGGTGAAGGAGCCCAGAGCTGGGCTTAGAAAGGACTGGGTATGACTCTGGAGGGACAAGAAGCAGCACAAGCCGCCCTGCGTTGCCCTTCGCTGTGACTGTGGGGCGCACTGCAGTGAGGAGGATGAAATGAAAGGATTCACATTAATTTCTCAAAAGAGGATTGACAGGACCAGCCAGATAGCTCAGTGGACTAAAGCACCTGCTTAGGAACAGTGCAGTGCATGCTGGCCCTGCCCCCAGGGCACACTGAGACTGGGTGGCAATTGAGACTGGGTATGGTGGCCTGCCCCTGTAATTACAGCGCTTGGGAGGCTTACAACAGGAGAATCACTATGAGTCTGATCTATGTAGTGAGACCCTGTATACCCTAAACCCTCACTAGTGAGATTCATTCATATATTCTGTCTGTCTCTCTCTGGTCATAACTGGGACTGAATTGAGAACCTCTGCACTGAGCTACAGCCTTTAAAAAAAAAACAAAAACTTTTAAAAACCTTTTTGAAACAGGGTTGCCCAGGATGGGCTCAAACTTGTGATCCTCAGCCTCCCAGAGTGCTAGCATCACAGGTGTACACCACTATAGCTCGCTCTCTTTTGTACTCAGCATAGTGCTTGCTACAGAGGCAGGTACACAGGAGGTGTAAGCCTCTGGGGAAAGGGGTGGGGGAGAAGAGAGGAGTCTGGGGTGACAGATGGGTAGTGCCCAGGTCATACCAAACCTCAACTGCCAGCTGGGAAGCTTGTCTTTTCCCCAGGAGCCACAGGAGCTAAAGGGTTAAGCAGACTGAGGAGAGGCAAGGCAGGATTTGCAGCTCAGCTGGTACACAGGGCTGCCTGCCAAGAAGGGAGTAAGGGTAAGCGGTGGGAGTAGATGAGCACCAAGGCAGGTACCAGTGCCCAGCCCCAGCTCTGCAGGCCTGCGGACCTCTCTCTGCCCTCCAGAGGGAGAGTTGCCTGGAAACACAGCTGGACACCAGCCTCCCTCAGCAGTGGCCACACTGGGCAGGAAGACAAAGGCTGCCCATCAATAGAAATCCAGGTTAGCAAGGGACCCAGTGGTTCCCTGGCAACTGGGGCTAAAGTAGGGCAACACCCGCACTGGGTGCCAGTGAGGGTGGCTAGGTGCTGCCTGCTTCTCCTCCTCTCCTAACAGGAGGACATGGGCCCTTGCCCAGCCATGACCGTTCTCCTAGTGAGCAGAATTTCCATTTCATGCTGGGTGAAGTGGGGCTGGGAAGGCCTCTTGTATGGGTCACACAGGCAGTAGGTGCTGAAGCAGGAGTGGAGCCCGAAGTCTCACTTCTTCCTCACCCTCCCTGATACCTGCCCAGGGCCTCACAGGCAGATGTTCTCAGAGTGTCTGCCCATCTGAGGGCAGAAGCTAGGGAAATTGTAGGGCACAGTTGGTGGTTCAACGGAAGGCCGACTACAAAGACCAGAGTGGAGCTCTGTCCCCACACGCAGTCTCAGAGCCTCTGGAATTTGCCTGTATCCACACTCATTTGTATACTGTCCCAATCTGTGCCAGCTCCGGCAAGAAAGGATACCAGGAACTACTAGAAGAAGGAAGGCTGGAAAAGTCTGGGAATTCCCATTAGGGGAGGAGGTCCCAAGGCAAAGCCCCAGCTTCCTAGGAGGCTGCCAGGACTGGGGATCCACAGAGGTACAGAGGTTGACACAGAGCTATTTGGCAAAGGTACCCCCATGCCCAGCCCTCCCTAGCCGTGGGGACCATGATTTCCCAGATTGCTAACCTCAAGTGAGTACCTCCCCAAGACTGGACCCCAATCCTATACCACCACACTGCCAGGCAGCAGCTGCTGCCACCCTGCCAAGAAGTCGTTTTTTTGTTTTTTTGTGGTGGAACAGGAGATTGAACTCAGGGCCTTGCACTTGCCAGGGAAGCGCTTATTCTACTGAGCCATCTCCCCGGCCCAAGAGCTCATTTTTGGTTCTGCTCCTCAGACCTCCTGGCTGCCAGTGGACTGGTGCTTCAGTGGCTCAGGTAGGTGAGGTGGGCAGGAGAGGCTAATTGGCTCCTTGAGGCTAAGAAAAGGGCTGAGGCAGCCAGACCAGGTCCATCCAGCTCCTCCCAGTCTGGGTATAGTACAGTTGAGCTCTCCTCCCTCCACGTGGACCAAGTCTGGGGCTAGGGGACAGGATGTGTGAGACCGGAGTGATCTCTGGGGCAAAGCAAGGGCTCCCTAATCATGCTCTGCCAGGGTCCCACTGAACTCTCACAGGGTTCTGTGCTCTGCATGCAAGGAAACTGAGGCTCACTGTGCCTAAGTAGTAACCTGTAACAAACCACTCACAAAGGAGCAAGGCTTTGCCACCTTGGAGAGGCAGAGGCAGCTCTTGCTCTGCGCCCCTAGGCCTAGCATCCCTACTGCTCCCACAAGGGCTACTTCTGGTCTACCCAAAACCTCCCAGCACCGTGAGTCAGTGGACAGCACAGCAAGGGGCTGGGTGATTTGCTTCTACAGCCCCCACTCCTGCTACTCCTACCTCTCTGAGAGGCTACCCTGGCCTCTGGCCCTGGCTATACACCTAGTAGTGTGTCACTACTATCCCCAGGTGGCACAGTCTGCTCAGTACAGGCCCTGCCCCCATCACCCTGATGTGGCTGACTTGGACAGGAGATTCAGGACAGACCGGGGGAGACGACAGCCTTGTGCTCCATTCTCCCAATGCTCTCAGGCTTGGAGTGCAAGGAAAGTTACTCCCCTGAGGCCCCATCCAACAGATCTGTCCTGTGTGTGTATGACGATGGCCCTGGGAGTAGGTGAGACTAGGTCAGGCTCTGAGAGGCCACGTGGGCTCAAGCTGTGGTTCTGCCACTTAGTGGATCTGTGACCTTGGGCAGGTCATTTACCCTCTCCCAAGCCAGGTGAAGAATCAAGTAGTGGGAGGGAAAAGGAAGGGGATTTTAAAAAGAAACAAGCTAGAGCTGGGTGTGGTGGCACATACCTGTAGTCCCAGCACTCCTCAGGCTGAGGCAAGAGGATCCTTGCAAGTTTGAGACTAGCCTGGGCTACAAAGTAAGTTCAAGGATAGCCTCAATTGTATAGTAAGACCCTGTGTCAAGAAGACAAATAGAAAAGGAAGGAAGGAAGGATGAAAGGAAAAGAAAATGAACAGACATACCAAGCAGTGTCCAGACAAGATCACCCAGAAGCTTGGGTGTGCCACAAGTGCTTCACTTGGCCTCCCAGGGAGGAACGTGGGTGCCCACTTCCCAGTCCTCTCCAGACCTGTGTCACCTGCTTCCACACCAGCTGAAACCACGCCAGAATGGTAGAGAGGTACGACAATTAAGTAATCAGGATTCAGTTCCACCTGCCCAAGCCTCAGTTTTCCCTCTGTAGTTTGGGGCAAGTGTGCCTCTTTACCTGTGAATAACACCACAGTATGGACTCACAGTTTGAGATCAAACCTCAGCTCAGTGCCCCCTCCTGCAGGAAGCTGGGCTTGGGGCAGGGCTCTCAGCTTTCCACCTCCTTTGACCCAGGCCAGAAGGGCAGGGCTCCCTGTGGCAGGGAAGCAGTGCTGGTGGCACATAGGAGGCGGGGTGCCCTGCAGGCCCTCTTGCTCTCCTCTTCCTTCCCACACTAAGTGGTAGTAAGGCCCTGCTGCTGGAAGCCCAGCACTCCTCTCTCCACCACATTCAGACCCTTCCTCTAACTGGCTGGACAGGCCCCCTCCGTGCCAGCCAGCCAGGGCACAATCTCACAGCCACGTGGGCAGCTTATTTATAGAGCTCTCATCTTTCCCAGGGTGGCCCAGGAAAGAACTCTGGCCTTCAAGGCTGACAGATCCAGGTTTGGATCCCAGTGACATTGGAGTCTTACAAGTGCCTTCCCCATTCAGGGCCAGGTTTCCATGCCTGCATCTGGAAGACCGGTGACACTAGGGAACATGAGGCTGAGATGTGGCAGCCCCAAGGGCCTTAATGTCAGCTGTTCAGCACATAGTTGGGACACAGCACAGTCTCCTATGCTCTCTGCTACCCAGCACTATCCAGCAGCATCAAGCCTAGACCTAGGCCAGTGGTGGCGAACCTATGGCACGCATGCTCTTGGGTACCACTGTTTGTTATCACTGAAAGCTGTAAACAGTTTGCCATTACTGGCCTTGGCACACAGAAGTTCAGCTTACTACAGATACCCACCAAACCTGAGTGGCAGTTGGGGCTGAACCGGCTCTGCTGGGTGATCTCAGGCAAAATCTTCCCTCTCAGGTCCCCCCTCCCACCCACCTACCCAGCTCCCTTACATACCCTGCCCAGATAGGTCAGGTGCTGAAAACTACCTACCAATAAGTTCTCCTACTTCAAGAGTCCAAACCAGTCCTCTGGAAGCTGACACCAGAATTATCAGACATGCCCCCAACCTTCAACTTCCACCTAAAGACCAGGCCAGGTGTGGCAGAGCTAGTGTTTAGACTCTAGCAATGGCTGTGTCATGCAAACCAAGACTGCTCCCCCCCACTATGTCTCAGCTCCCCAATAACAACCTCAAAAGGAGAGGCCCCCATCAATGCTGCTGTAGGAGATGCACATGGCAGGATACCAGTAGGGACAGCTTCCTCTGCTAACCTAGAATAAAGGCCTGGTTGGAAGAAGACCATGGTAAGCACCAGACTGACACATATCCCCAGCAGTAGTCCAGGCTGTGGTGAGTATCAGAGACCCTAGTGTAACCTCCTATCCTCCACACAAAGGCTTGGGATCTGACACTTTTCCTCAGGGATGAGTGTGCTGAACAGATGTGACAGTGGCAGAGGGCAGGCTGCTGGTCAGGCTGCCCACCCTGCTGGGTAAGCAGTGTCACAGGTGACCTGTACACCTGTGCCTGCACCCCAGAGGCAAGGAAGACACCAGGAAGGTAGACCATGACAATGAAGAGGAACTGACACTGGGCTCAGAAGACCTCCTGGCTGAGGTAAGGTTGAGCTGAACCTGAAATGGCCAGGAGGGTTCTACAAAGAGGGTTAGAGAACACAAAGGACTGAAGCATCAGGCAGGGAGGGATACAGGTAAACGTGGAAGGTTAAAAGGTCTCAGAAGGCTTCAAGGCCAAGATGACCTGAATCCATTTTTTTTTTTTTTTTTAACCAGGGATCAAACTCTGGACCTTGCACTTGCCAGACCAGTGCTTATACCACTGAGCTATCTCCCCAGCTAAAAAGTTGGTTTTTTTTTTTTTTTTTTTTGGATTTTAGGGAAGGGTCTACAGGATGTTCAGGGGTCTCACTACTAGATCAGACTCAGTGATCACCTGTTTACAGCCTCCCAAGAGCTGGGATTACAGGTGTGCACCACCACGCCCAGTCTCAATTGCCGTCTCAAGGAGCCCCTGAGGCGGGGCCCACATGGCAGGCCCAGGGATTGAATCCCGGGCCCCTGCACCTGCTTGCAGGTGCTTTAATCTGCTGAGCTATTTGGCCAGCCCTCAAGGCCAAATGAGAAGCTTGGTCTCTATTTTGTAGGCAAAAGACAAGAGCCAAACTGGGTACAGTGGTGCACCCCTGTAATCCTAGCACTCAGGAACCTGAGGCAGGAGGATCACTGAGTTTAAAAAACCAGCCTGGGTTACACAGTGAGTTTAAGGACAGCCTGAATTATAGAGCAAGGCCCTATCACAAAAACAAACAAAAAAGCCAGATATGTTGGTTCATGCCTGTAATCCCTGCAATTGGGAGGCTGAGGCAGGAGGATCATTGAGAGTTCGAGACCAGCCAGGGCTACAAAGTGAGCTCAAGGCCAGCCTAGCCTGCATAGGGAGACCCTGTCTCAAAAAGGCTGTAAAAAAAAAAAAGTCACTTTAGGGAATTCACTCTGGCAGCCTGTGGAAGGACTGGAAATGGAGGCAGAGAAGTTGTACAAGAGTTTAGGCCTACAGCTGGATGTAGCGGCACAAACCTACAATCTCAGCTACTACTCAGGAGGTTGAGGTAGGAGGATCAAAAGTATAAGGCCAGGGCTGGTGAGATGGCTCAGTGGTCTAAGGCGCCTACTTAGAACAAGCTTAGCAAAACACAGGGACCACAGTTCAATCCCCAGCACCACATGCCAGCCAGCCCCGCCCCCAGCCCCGCCCCCTGGTGGGCTGAGCTGGACACACACACATAAATAAAATTTTTTTAAAAAATGTTTAAAAAGGGGCTGGAGAGATGGCTCAGTGGTCTAAAGCACCTACTTGAAACAAGCTTGGCAAAGCACAGGGACTGCGGTTCGATCCCCCAGCACCACATGCCAGCCAGCCCCGCCCCCTGGTGGACTGAGCTGGCCACACACACACAATAAAACACACACACACACACGCACGCACGCACACACAATAAATAAATGTAATAAATAAAAATAAATAAATAATTTAAAAAAAATTAAAAAAATAAAAATAAAAATGTTTAAAAAAAAAAGTATAAGGCCAGAGAGGGGGAAAGGAAAGAAACAATAAGGAAACAAAAATAATAATAATAATAAAAAAAAAAGTCAAGCTTTTGTAACTAAGAAAAGAAAGAAGGGTTAAAAGGAGGGGAGGGGAATAGGAAAAAAAAAGCAGCAAGATATAAATCCCCTATGATGAATGTTATTTTTACATATATCTAAAATGTACCAATAATAAAAAGATTAAGGAAAAAAATATATAAGGCCAGGGGCCGGGGAGATGGCTCAGTAGGATAAGTGCTTCCTGGCAAGTTGCAAGGGCCTGAGTTCAATCCCTGGTTCCGGAAAAAAAAAAAAAAAAAAAAAAAGTCTGGTCCCAGAGAAAAGAACCAAACCAGAATGCAACCACAGCCTGGACTTGTGAAGCAGTGTCTGGCCTGCTTCCCATGCTGGCCCATGCCCTGCTGACCAGGGAATGAGAGGCAGGGTGGAAGGGGGTCCCCATTCTAGAGGAGACAGCCAGAAGACCAAGGATGGGGGTGCTTGGGTAAATCCCTACAATTCTCAGAACCAAGTCTCTCTTTGTACAGTAGGGAGCAGTGAGAAGGACCTGCTGATTGACTTTTACCCCTGTGAGGAGGGGGGATACTGACTGAGCCTCAACCTGTCCCATCCTTGGCCAGGTACCGGCACCTTCCGCCAGCAACATCATAAAGTCTGATCGCAGATCCAAGTTCCCAGAAAGACAGGCCTCAGGTGGACACAGGGTGAAGTGTGGGACCTCCACAAGGGTGGGATGAGGAGAAAAGGTTAATCCGTAAATTAACCCTTCTTCTATCTCCCCCTCCCAGTCCTGAGCTATTTCTACCTCTTAGTTGGGGATGGAAATAACTCGGGCTCAGCCCCTGGAGACCAAGATAGCTATTTTCATCAGCCCTAAGAAGTACAGCTCCAGTCATTTCAGAGAAGCCTGAGGGACACTCTGATCCCCAGTCTCAACTCTAAGCAAACCAGTGGCAGTGGCGAGAGATAGAAGAGGCACTGGGAGAAAATGGTGAGACAGAGGCCCAGAGATGGCAGAGCAGCTGTTCAAGGTCATTCCATCTGCCTGCCACCACAGCAAGTGGATGGATATGGGAAAAAGTCCCTAGAGTGATGGCAAATTGGCAAATGGGGGCCTCTCAGGTAGTGTGAACATCATAAATTATCCCTGTCACCCCTGAGCTGTGCTGCTAACTCCACTCTTCAAAGCCAGGTAGACACTCCCAAGGCCAGGTGCAAAGCTCCAGACATATGCGCACACACACATCACATCCAGAACTCAAATGGGACATCCCCTAAGGCCATGCCTGCCAGCCCACGTGTAAGCCACAAGCAGTTATTCGGAAGGTGGTGATCCGCTCCAATCACCTCACAGGGTCAAAAGACCTGAGTTCTAGTCCTGGCCCTATCCTGACTCTCCCATGACCTTGGAAAAGCCACTTTGCTTCCCTGAACCTGAATTTCTTTGAAACAGTCACATTACAGAACTGCTGTGAGGATGCCACACTACAGCACATCATAGAGTATATAGAACAGAGCCTGGCCCTATGCTCACCCATCCCCCAGAAGGCAAGCAACACTTTCAGAAGATGACAGAAGACAGAACTTCTAGATCCTACATCCAGCAGATGCCACACCCCCTGCCACTACCACCTCTTGGGCTAGGGAGTCCAATTTCCACAGCCCCCACAAGAATCCCTCTTGTCATAGTAAGGCCCTCAGAGGGGTTTGGCAAGATGGGGAAGGGACCCTGGGTCACTTCTCCAGCAAGAATTTGGCCTCCCTAACCAGACCACAGGCCTCTCCTGGGGAACAAGTCAATACCCCCCAGAAACTAGGAAGCCAAAAAACCGAGGATCCATGGTGTTCCTGGATCCATTTTGGGATCAAGGACATCTCCTTGACCAGTTTCAGGGAGGGCTTTGCTTCCAAACCTTTCACTAACACCTGGGTGCAGCCCCTGGGCCACAATATACCCAACATCAGCTGCCACCAACCCCCACTGCAGTCTTCCTGTCTGAAGAGAAGGGAGAACAGAGGCAGATGACCCAAAAACAATAGAGGATCCGAAGTGATGATTCACAGTCCACCACCTCAGTGTGAGGAAGGGGAGATTAAGGTTTGATAGCACGACTGAGCCCAGGCTGACAAGAGGGGTTACTAAGGACTTCTGTGTGTTTTCAGGGTGGGGACTGAGTGTACCTCAGGGGCCCTAAGCTGGGATGCCACCAGCCTTGGTCCCTGTCCCTCTTCCAGGACACATCCTCAGCTTTCATTCCCTCCCTAAGCTGAAATCCTGAGAGATGCCTTCTTGGGGACTGTCCTGGCGACCCTCGTCCCTAGGACCCCCAACTTCCTTGTCATCCTCTCTGCTGGAAGGGGTCTGAGGTCACCCTACTTTTGCCTCTTACCATCTCACAACACAAACACACCGATACTACCTGACCTCACGCACAGGCCACGGCTCATTCTCAGCTGCCAGCGGTTTTTCCCCTCTATTTCACATTCCCAGTAACGAGTGGTCCTGGCCCTGCTCAGGCTACTACAGTGACCCCAGTGACCCAGGGTCCCTCGCACACAATCACACGCACACACTCTGCCTGCCTCAGTCACACAGAGCCCCTCTGTCACCCGCTCGGCTCCGCGTCACCGCCCCGTGTCCCGGCCACACGTTTGCCTGAGCCAAGCCGCCTCACGCGCCGTGTCACCCACAGTCACGGGCTGACACCGTCCAGACGCCCCCCCCCCGCCGCCGCCCCGCGCCGCAGCCGCCCGAGGCGCCACTGCCGGGTCCTGCATCCCTTCCTGGTCTCGGTCCAAGTTTACCGGCCCGGGGACGGCTCCGGACTCGGCCCGCCCTTCACACTGCAAGTTCCGCTGCTTCCCGGCCGCGCACCTTCTGTCAGACACTGCGCAGGGCCGGGCCGTAGTCGCGGCGCGGGACACGCAGTCCCCGCCGGGGGCTCCAGGCCGGCGAGGCTGGACGCGGAGGGCGCCCGGACGGGGCGCGGGCGGGGGGC
>NW_004524722.1:1635029-1663028 GCF_000260255.1 Octodon degus
GGCGTGCGCGCCGGTGGCCGCGCGCGCCGGTCGCCGCATCCGCCGCGCGAGCTAACTTCCTCAGAGACTGGAAGGCAGGGGCGCACGGAAGCCAGGCTGCGGGCCCCGCGCGCCCCTCTTACCTGGACGCGGCGCTTCCAGGTAGACCCCGCGTCCAACGCTCCCCCCAAGGCTAGCCGAGCCAGCGAAACCGCGGCAGCGCAGCCTGCGCGCCTTTTGAATGAATCGCCAGCCCGGCCGGGCGGCGCGCGACCCCGCCCCTCGCGTCACAGCTGCCGGCGCCGCCCCCTACGTCAGAGTCTCGGCTCGCATCCCCCCGCTCCCCCCTCCCCCGCCCGCCCTCGGTGGAGCGGCGCCGGGCCTCGCGCTCCGGCCAGGCCAAGCTGCTGTAGGTCGCCACCTGTCGAGCCCCCGAGGAACTGCAGAGCCACGCGGTAAGCGGGAGCGCTGCTCAGGGGCGTCCCTCGGATGGGCCCCCAAAGAGCTCTACAAGGAAGGAGTTGCACAGTGCTTTATACAGAGACATGAGTCTTGCTGGGTTCAGAGGCGCACACCTGTTGTCCCAGCGATTTGGAAGGCTGAGGTAAAAGAGTTTCCGAGATAAGAATTAGGAGCCTTGGGGCGGGGGGCGGGGGGCGGGGAGATGGCTCAGTAGAATAAGCGCTTGCTTGGCAAGTGTAAGGGCCTGAGTTGAATCCCTGGTTCTGCCAAAAAATAAAATAATAATTAAATTAAATTAAATTTTAAAAAAGGAATTAGGAGCCTTGCGGACAACTTTCTGTCTCAAAATCTTACAAAGGGCAGGGGATATAGCTTAGTAGTAGAGAGCCTTTGGAGTCAATCCCTTTATTAAATGGTGGTAGGAAGACCCTGGAGTCTTGGATATTGCTTGGATCCGGCCACCTGTAAATGAGTGGCCAGATGCTCATCTAGCTGGCAAGAAATAAAAAGCCCTGTGAAGGGTGTTTACTATAAAAAAAAGCCACCTGTTGGGCTCCTGCACACCCCTCTGGGCCTACACCAAATCCCCACCCCTCTCTGGTGGGTAGTCCTTAGCTCCAGCAAGACAGGTGACACACTTGCTTCTCTCCCACCAGAGTGGGCTGGGGAAGTAGCTCAGCGGCATAAGCACTTGCCTGGCAAGTATAAGGCGCCAAGTTTGATCCCCAGTACCAAAAAAAGGCACAATCCTTCCACCGGAGTGCCCAGCTGGGCAGCGGCTGAAGGCACAAACTGCACAAGCCCAGGTCACTATTCACATTTTATTCCCAGCTCTGTGAACTGTGCCCCTGTTCAAAGGAGTATGGCACAGACAGCAGCTCACCAATGACTGTCCCCAACTCAGTGCCATTCACGGAGCTCTCTCAGAAAGCAGGAAGGGCCTACTGCTGGGGACAGAGACCTAGCTGCAGTTAAGATAACCACAGCCTCTGAAGGGAGAGGAGGGTAAGTAAGTCTTTTGGGGACAGATGAACTAGGCCAGGGGTTTTAAAAAGTCATAGAATCTGAGCCACATCAGGGACAGGAAAGGTCAGGCTCCTAAGGTCCAGGAAATTCCAGGAGAAGAACCAGACACCTGAGTGGGGAAGGAGGGAGGGAGGGAGGGAGGGAGGGAGGGAGGGAGGGAGGGAGGGAGGGAGGGAGGGAGGGAGGGAGGGAGGGAGGGAGGGAGGGAGGGAGGGAGGGAGGGTAGGAGTTTCCATTTCCCCAGACAGAGCCCAGCTTGTGGGAGAAGGGAACTCCAGGTTACTGGTGTCAGTGTTTTGGTCCCTTCTTGTCAATGGGGGCAGCCAGCAGCAGGCTCGGAGTGTAGATTATTCTTGAGCCCCTCCTCTTTCTTTATGGACGAAGCCTTGGGAGAGCCAACACGAGTCCATTTCCAAATTCTGGGGCTAAACATGACATTTCAGACACCACTTAATAAACCAAACAGGGATATCCTTTTTGTTCAAGGAGCACTGACAACTAATCAGACATTCTAAAGGGGGTCCAAGCCCATCTCTACCACCACCTCTCTGGGGACTGTGATTGACTCCCTGCAGCTTAGTTGCTCACCTGAACACTGGGATGCTAAAACTTGTTGCCTCAAGGTCATTCTAGTTCCCTTTGGGAGGAGGCTTCCTGGCCACTCTAGCTCCATAGGGCAGGTCGCAGAGCTACAGTCTGCGCACTTGCCACCCCCGCATCCCTCAGGCTATGAAGGAGCCTAATTATTATTTACTGCTGGTCAGGATGGGCCACATCCTCCTCCCACTGACTCTGATTCCCAAGTCCATGTGAGAAGTGACCCTTCCTGAGTGCTGGGGAGCATCTGTGAGGATACAAAAGTAGGGGTGGAGGTCACAGTAGAGATTCAAGCTAGCTTTTCAAGGATCTCAGAGAGCCCCAGGCTCCAGAGCAAACAACTCAGAATCACAGGCTTTCTAATATGCTGGCATCTCAAAATGTAGACCCACAAAATCTTCAGACACTACTTTGTTGAACCTCACACAGCATAGCTAGGAAAGAGCCCAAAGAAGGCCTGCACTGCCACAACTCATTATAGGTGACACAGTATAAGCCCATAAGAAATTGAGATGAGCTATGATGGTGACCCAGAGGCAGGTGCCATGGGAGTTGGGTTGTTCATAAGGAATCTGAATGAATGACTGCTTTAAGGGGAGTAGGGCACCTCCTACTGGCTGTACCAGATGCAAAATGGAAAAGAGTCCTGATATCCATGGGGTACTGTTTCCAGGACCCCTACAAATACCAAAATTTGTGATACTCAAGTCTCTTATATAAAATGGTATAATTTTACATGTTACCTATACATATGCTCCCCTAAACTTCAAATCAGAGATGGGGGTATAGCTCAGTGGCATACGCACCTGCCTGGCAAGCCTAAGGTCCTGAGTTCAATCCCTGGTACTAAATAAATAAATAAACAAACTTTAAATCAATGGCCAGGGCCTTAGCTCAGTGGCACAGTATGCTTGGCAAGCACGAGGTCTTGACTTCATTTCCTGGTACCCCAAAACAAACAAACACCTTTAATCTTAGGTTACTTATAATAGCTAATGCAATATAAATGCTATATAAATACTACATTGTTTACAAGGAAAAAACCTGTACCTGTTTGGGACAGACACAACCATAACAAATCTAACTAAATGGTTGGTTGAATCTGCAGATGCAAAGGTCATGGATACCAAAGACCAACTACACAAGGCTGGAAGAACAAGAGGCCCAGACTTAGGTTTCAGTGTTTTGAACTAGCAGGCCAAGTCCTGCTCCTCCTGAAGGTGTGCTTGTGATAGATACTGTGTTTGTGCCTTAGCTCCCTGGGGAAGGGCTCAGTCTAGGGAGGACTGGGTGTCAGAGGCCAGAGTAGGGGTCAGCCTGTGGTCAGGGCAGGAGCTGAGCTAGTATCTGGATCTGAAGCCCAGGTTCAGCCTGCATTCAGCCAGTTCTGCCTGCATGTTCCAGCCTGCAAGGACTAGAGTCCTACTGGGGTTGGAATCTGAACTCTGGAGCCCCTCTGGCCTCAATGGGCTCGTATGCCCTCAGTGATACCTTCCTGAGCCTGGTCCTATTGGATCACTTGGCTGATGCTCAGGGAGGCAGGGTTGAGGGTCTCTTGGATCTATGGTGGATCTGAAAAAGAAGCCCAGAGCCACCAATTGCAGGTGACAGGCTGAGAGGTTCCTAGGAACAGCCCAGGTTGTACCAGTAGTCCAGTAACCATCTGGGCTCAGTCCATGAACGGGTCAAGGTCCAGGAAGTTCATGTCTATGCCCAGGGACACAGATGCTTGCTGAAGCATTTGAGGTTAAGGACCCTGGAAAAGAGAAATCTCAGGGGAAATGGAGGGCTACGGGCCTTCGTGTGATAGCAGACGTCTGCCATTACCAGTTCTGCCCTTGGCTGAGAGGGCCTCAGGCAAGTGACTTTGCCTGAGAATGAGCTCACCCACCCAGGGCATTCTGTGCCTCTCTGCAGAGACCCCATGTTGGAGCTAACAGCTTCTTACCAGCCACTGAGCTCTGGGCCCCGCCTGCCCTCTCTGGTCCCCTCTCCCAGCCAATGCTTCCCCTGAGTATCTTCCCACAGCCTGACCCGAGGCCAGCTCACTGCTGATGCCAGCTCACTGTCTTCCTCCCCAGTGCAGCCCTGCAGTCAACCCCACACCCACCTGGGATACCCAGGCCTTTGCTGGTCAGGGCTGCTCACTGGCCACAACCGAGCCCAAAATAGCTTTCCCCTTGCCGCTTCCTGAAGTCGGTCCATGGCTTAAGTCTGGGAGGACAGAGAGACACTTGGTGTCTGGCAGGCGTGCAAAAGATGTGAAGGGCTCTCAGAGGTCAGCTGGGCCCAGAGAGGGGCAGGCAGGTGCCCTGGGTCACACAGTGCAGAGGGGCTGGCTGGAGCTTGTGCTTAGGCCCTTGGGTCCCTCATTCTCTCCTAGGCCCTTGCCTGGATGTTTGCTGCTCCTCTCACCAAACTCTGGATCTACAGACTGGCATACTGAGGCTGGTTTGATGTGTGTGACCCTGGCCAACTAATGTAGCCTTCTATCTCCCTTGCTAAGGATCATTTCCTGGCTTTTCTGGCCACAAGAAACCTTTATGCCTTGACTCCTCCCCAGCTTTACTGTGCGACTTCAGGTAAGTCTGTCCATCTCTGTGTTTTTTCATGAGGCAGATGGTCCAGCTTAACCCTGCACTCCGTCCCTCCTACCCCAATGGATTACCTGGAAAGAAGAGACAACCTTCTGATGGCCTGGACTCCTCTGGGTGACCCTTCCTGTGGTTGCTGTGACATGGGCCAGACATGGCCTGAGTGACTAGACATGCTTGCTCAGGCTCTCCCTGTCCTCCAGCCTCCCATATGGCCAGAGCCATGTTTCCTGTCTTCCACGAGGCATGGAGACCCAGGTAAGGAAGATGTGAATCTACACTCTATCCTGTAGCAGAAGGGAGACCTTGAAGAAGACATCTCACCTCTCTGTGCTGTTTTTGCCATGGAAACAGGGTAGCAAAGGAACCAACCTCCCAGGCCATTGTGAAACTTCATGCTTGGAGCAAGCAGGGAGTAAGTGGAAGCTGGGGTTGCTATGTTACATTCAGACCCAAGTTGGATTTTCCAGGTTTAATTCAACAAATATTTATTGAGCATCTACTCCTAGGTGTTGCACAAGCCTAGGGATAGAAAAGAAAGTCCTCTTAGCTCATTCCCATTCCACTTGGGTCTGCACAGGGACCCCTTGCACCAGGCTCTCACACCACTGTGGTTCGACTGTTGCCTCTTTTTAAAAAATTATTTTTATTGTTTTGTGGAACTGGGGATTGAACTCAGGCTCTTGCGCTTTCCAGGGAAGCGCTTATTCTACTGAGCCATCTCCCCGGCCCCGACTGTTGCCTTTTAACATCAAACCCAGCTCTGCTTTCTCCTTGTTCCCTCAGAGGCTGGCCATGGCTACCCTCTTTGAAGCAGTTTTCCATCATGGCTGGCAAAACAGCCTCATGCTGTCTGAAGCCAGGGTGACCAGGAGGAAGATGAGCAATGTGACAGGATATTGTTTCTTTGCCTCGGTTCATTTTATTAACATTCAGTGAGGTGCACACTGACGTGTACTTTCTCATAGAAAAATTATACAAGAAAGTGTCTGATAACAATACTGATACCTGGGCTCCTTCTGCGGGTTCTGACTGCATTGGTCTCAGTGGGCCTGGGGTCTAGATGAAATCCTTGATTTTAAGGGAGCTAAGTCTTTCAGGAGTGCCTGCCGGGCTGAAGGCCTGAGGCCTGTTCACTCAGGACTTCCTTGCCCAAAGCTCACGGCTCAAGCTCAGCACTTGTGGGCAGCCATCTCAGGGTGCCCGCTGCCTTGGATCACCTTTCAAGTAACAGCAGGCCATGTGGGTGCCATTCCTACTGAGTACTTAAACTGGGAATGAGGCAGATTTGCTGTGGGTATGTTGTACCAAAATTGAAGTCTGGGTCAGGCCTCTGTTGAGGGGCTGGGAGTCCCGCGGCAGCAGGAGCTGCAAAACATTGGAGCAGTTGGCTGGCAGCAGTGGAGGGGCTGGAGGCTCATGGGGGAGGAGCCGAGGGGTCTCTGGATGGAGGCCTGATATCTGAGCCACCACTCCCTCTGAGTCACCTGCTGCTGGTTAGTCTTCATAAGGAATCTCTTCCTTACAACCTAAAGACCCATGGACAGCAGTCAACCATCCTGTTCTGGAAAAAACTATGTGTCCCACTTTACAGCTTTACAGCTGGTAAAAGTAGTTCAGATGGCTACAAACTGCAGCCGGTTAGTGGCAAAGTTAGGATTCCCAACAGGGTCTGTCCAGCTGCAAAGCCTGTGGTCTTTCTAACGATTGATTTCATGAATTCCACGTGAACATTGTTTTGTGCTCTGTAATGGATCCTCTTAATCTCCTCCTCCCTGGACAAATGGTGCTGCAGGGAGATGTTTCATGTATGTACAGTGGTGCTGAGGACCCAGCAAACCCCTGTGAGACCTATCACTGTCCTCCCCTGCAGGAGCTATTTTTTTAAGTGCTGGGGAATCAAACCCTTCAGGGCCTTGCACATACTAAGCACCTGCTCCACCCCAGCACTTTTGAGTCAATGCTTAGGCTGAAGATGCTCCCACATGTTGGGGGCACAGCTGACACATGACCTGCCTTAAGTCCTTGCAGGGGCACCACAATGTGAAGGGCTCTTTGGCCCTACGTGGAAAGTGTTGCTTTGCATTGTTCTGACTGAATGACACACCTCTTTGTTCAGAATCCGACTTGGATTCTGCCTATGCTCAGAAAACTAGAAAAGTGGACTCACTATAGTCATGGTCAGGGTTCTCCAGCCAGGAGGCTTCACTGGAGAAGTGTTTCCTGGAGGAGCCTTCATCTCCACTGCCCTCTTTTTTTTTTTTTTTAACCATACCAGGGATTGAATTTAGGACCTTGCACTTGCCAGGCAGGTGCCTATGCCACTGAATTATATTCCCAGCCCCAACCCTGATCATTTGGCTGCAGCTGTCAACTTGTTTCCCAAGTCCATCCCAGACTGACTCAGAGGCTTCTGATTGATACATAAATTACATCCAAACTATGTGTGCTTGCATGTTGTACGTTTGCATATGTCAACCAAAAGGGATTCTGATGGGTTGCCCAATTACTAGACTAGCACAATTCCTTCATTTTCCCGAAAGGAAACTACAGTCCAGACAGGTACAGTGACCTGTCCCAAGTAACACAGCAAGTCAGTGGCAACCTCACCACCTCAGCATGACTCGTGGTCTCCAAGGCCTCCTTTCTGTTCAGGTGAGTTGGTGTTGGGAAGCCCTCATGGCTGGGAAACAAAGCCCCGGGGTTGCTGGCACGAGGCCACTATGGCTACCAGCGGGGAGCAGTCATTTGGTGTTTCTATTTATTGACTTTAAATTTCATCATCCAAGAAGTTAATACATGACTGTTGGGTAGCAAGAGAGACATAATCTAAGACCACAATGACCCACCCACCCCAACAAAAAACAAACAGAACCACCAAACCCCACCTGAAACCAGACCTTTGGAGTTGTAGCTGAAGCGAGGGGCTGAGAGTCAGAGTGGCTCCCTGCAGCCTGGGAGGCAGGGGAGAAGCTGCTCTCAAGTGGAAGTTTCCCATTCGAAGAGGCCATACTCAGCCTCTCAGCTCTGGGAGTCCTTCCTCAAGGGGCTGCCTCTGACAGGAAGAGTTGTAAGGAGAGGGATTCAGTGGTCAGAGTGAGGGGCTCCTACGTGTCTGCCCGCCAAGGTGACCATCTATGCCAGTGCATGAGACACAGGAAGGCAGGAGCTGGGGGCTAGGGCCAAATGCAAGGAATGAGGGCCCTTTTCTCTTACCTGAGAGAAAGCCCTGTCCAAGGCTCCACCAGTGTTCCTAAATTAAGAAACCATTGAAGGCACCACCAACACACTGGGAAATGCTAAAGCCTGGCTTCACAGGAGTTACGGCCCCCAGTAACCATCACTTTGTTCTGGATGACTAAGGGCGCTTGGTCCTTGCCTCTGGGTCAGGATGGGCAGCTCCCCCAAGAGAAAGTCTATCGAGAGGAGGTGTTTTGGTGCCCCGGACATGCAGAGTGTGAGAAAGAATGTGTGTGTATGTGTGTGCGCGCGCATGTGTGTAATAGGGGGAGACACTGGCTCCTCCAGAAGGCTTGGGTAGGGTTCCAGGGTGGCTCCTTGGGCAGGAAATCAGTTTTTGCCCTCCTGTCATTTCCTCACACCACACCCTGCCCCAGGTCATAGCATAAATAAGTGCTTTGGAAAGTATTCATCTAGAAAGGAATATAAATACTGTACACGGGAAAGGATGCTATCCCTCAACCTTCTGCCCCCAGAAAATCCTCCAAATATTGCACATGGCCCTCCCCAGCCCTGTGGAGTCCAGGCCTGGCAGTGTCTTTGGTAGAAGCTCCAGGGAAGAGGTCCCAAGCAGCCTTCATGCCCTACCCTGGTTACAACTGGGAGCACCGGAGCAGCCAGTGTGTCAGGGAGGCGTTGGCTGGTCAGCGGTGTCCAGCAGGAATGCTTCCGCAAAGACGAGAGGAGCCCACGCAGCCATGGGTATGTCCCCAGTCAGACACTCCTGGTCAAGATCTTTGTGGGAGCGAGAGAGAGACAAGCAGACTGAGTGCAGGTGGGCAGGCCATCCCAGGCCACAGTGGACAGGGTCACACCCTCCATAGGAGGAGGTGGTTTGTGCTGTCATCTCGGCCCACAGTCTCACTGCTGCCAATGCCCCCACTGCTGAGCCGGAAGTCCTCATAGCCGTCACCTCCACTGATAACCAGCATTTGAGGCCTGGCCGAAGTAGGGCCTCGATGCCGAGGGGAGTCCCGGTGCTCCAGGGCTGGCAGCTTCTCAGGGCCTGGGGGACACAGGAGGATCCATCAGTCTGAGGTGACTATGGTTTTACTGTCCCATCCTGATCTAGCAAGAAAGATATGATATTTCCTATGAGGGATCCACTTCCTGTTATCGAGGAGCTTATTTGGAAGGAAATGCCCACTTCCTAGTAGTCAGGCTTCTTAATTCCCTCCTAAATTTTCTAGCTAGGAATGATCTAACTTCCTAGGGCCAAGCTGTTTCTCTCTTGATTACTGCACATGTCAGTACTCTTGCTACCACTGATTTCAATCAAAAGCTGGGTAAGGGGCTGGAGAGATGGCTCAGTGGTCTAAAGCACCTACTTGAAACAAGCTTGGCAAAGCACAGGGACCGCGGTTCAATCCCCCAGCACCACATGCCAGCCAGCCCCGCCCCCTGGTGGGCTGAGCTGGCCACACACACAATAAATAAATGTAATAAATAAAAATAAATAATTAAAAAAAAAAAAAAAAAAAAGCTGGGAAACACAGGTTGATGGCTGACTAGATTAAACGATTGTAGCCCCCGTAAGATTTTAGCAGAACCAAAAAATCCCTATTGCCAACTGGGTGTTTACATAGAAAAATCTTGTCTCAAAAAAATAAAAACAGAAAAACATCTATCGCCTAGTGACTTCTTTAAAAAAATGGTACTGGATTAACCACTAAGAAGAATATGTGCAGTGTGTTAGTTACTGAAACTGTCCTACCGATTTGATTTGAAACTGTCTCATTGCTATCTTTATCAATAAAAGTAAAAAAAAAAAAAAAAAAAAAAATGGCACTGGGACTTGAACCTAGAGGCTTAATACTAAGCTACATCCCAGTCCTTTTGTAAATTTTTGGGGTTTTTTGTATTTTAGGGTAGGGTCTACAGGGTCTCACTACATAGATCAGACATGCAGTGATTCTCCTGTTTATAGCCTCCCAAATGCTGGGATTACAGACACGCACCACCACACAGTCTCAACTGCCATCTCAGCACACCCCGGGGCAGGGGTAGCAAGGCACGCTGTGTGTCTTTTTTTTTTTTTCTTCCCCTGGTACTGGGGAGGTTCTTTTGTTTTTGTTTTGTTTTGTTTTTTTGGCAGACCGGGGATTGAACTCAGGTCCTTGTGCTTGCCAGGCAAGTGCTTATTCTACTGAGCCATCTCGCCGGCCCTGTGTGAGTCTTTTTGAGACAAGAGTTGCACTATGCAGTTCAGGCTGGTCTTGAATTCACTTTATACCCACATTGGCCTCAAATTTGCAGTAATCCTCCTGCCTCAGTCTCCCAAGTGCTGGGATTATAGGTGCGCACCACCACGCCTGGCCTATTTTATAAATTTTCGGACAGGGTCTCAAATTTATTTATTTATTTTTTGTTTGTTTGTTTTTGGTGGAACCGGGGATTGAACTCAGGCCCTTGCGCTTGTCAAGCAGGGTCTCAAATTTAGCTAAATCACTAAATTGCCCAGGCTCAAACTTCTGATCCTCCTGCCTCAGCTTCCCAGAATGCTGGATTAACATGTGTACACTACCATTCCCAGCTGATGATGTAGCCGGTTTAAGAATATAGCACAACAATAAGGGCCAGCTAAATAGCTCAGTGGACTAAAGTGCCTGCTTAGGCAGAGAGCAGTGGCCAGGGTTCAATTCCTGGCTTGCCAAGCCGGCCCTGCCCCTGGGGTGCGCTGAAAAGGTGATTGAGACTGGGTGTCGTGGCACATGCCTGTAATCCCAGCGCCTGGGAGTCTGTAAACAGGAGAATCACTACGAGTCTGATCTTCATAGTGAGACCCTGTAGACCCTGCACTAAATACAGTAAAAAAAAAAGATTGGCAAGAATATAGCACAACACATTACTTAAGGGTCCATAATGATAACTGGTATAAACAGATTGACTGACTATGTTAGCAGTACTATAAATGAAGAGAACATACAATTATGCATAATAATACAAAATACTGAAATCGCTAGTACACGACTATGTTACTGGGTCATGGACACAGTTGCTGGGGTTGAACCCTCGGGCCTATGCATGCTAAGCCAGCTCTCTATCACTGAGCCCCAACCCCAACCCTATACTTTCTAAAACTTTTTTTGTTTGTTTAGTGAAGAGCCTACAGGGTGCTCAGGGTCTCACTACTAGATTGGACTGATCTGCCTGTTTACAGCTTCCCAAGAGCTGGGATTACAGGCGTGCACCACCACGCCCAGTCTCAATTGCCATCTCAGCACGCCCCGTTGGAGGGGGGGAGGGGCGCGGCACGGCAGGCCCTGGGATCGAATCCCCAGCCCCTGTGCCTGCTTGCAGGCGCTTTAATCCGCTGAGCTATTTGGCCAGCCCTTAAAACTTTTTTTTTGGGTTGTGGGGGGTGGAGATAAAATCTTGCTCCATTGATCTCAAACGTGCCATTTTCCTCCCTCAGTCTCCTGGGATTATAGGCATGCACCACCCTGCCTGGATAACTTTTTATTGTTGTTTCATAATATACTACTTATGCAAAAAAATGTTTAGCTATACAGTATACCATATTATGCTGGCAGCAGCCTCCTGTATCTTGTGTTACTGTATTTCTTCCTATGTCATTTTCCCCCCATAATTTTATTGATAAACAAATAGCAATGAGACAGTTTCAAATCAAATTGGTAGGACAGTTCCAATAATTAACACATGGCATATGTTCTTCCTAGTGGTTAATTGCTGCCTATGTCATTTTTTGCCTTGATTTTACCTTACATTGTTCTGTCCAGCATGGCCCCAGAAGCAACCGGTTACCGCACTCCTATTTATGACCTAGGTGCCTATCAGCTACACCGTCTAGGAGGGATGAGTATGCTCACAATGAAGAAACTGCTTTTCCAAACCAACATGTGTCCCTGTTGTTAAGTGGCTCACGACTGTATCCACCATTCCTGTATCTAAACCCACTTCCCCTTTTGGTAGCTGAAGTCTCTTCCGGACCTACACAGCTTCTGACAGAAGCTTTACTGCTCCCTAATTCCCGCAGCCTCTTCCTCTTGGTAATATGACCTCTGATTGAGCAAAACTTTTTTTTTTCAAAACAGTGTCTCACTATGTAGTTCAGGCTGGTCCTGAATTTTCCACGTTAGCCCAAGTTGGCTTCAAGCTTGTGGTAATCCGCCTGCCTGAGTGTGAGTGTCCACGGGCTGGGATTATAGGCGTGCGCCATGGTGCCCCACTTTGTGCAAGACTTTTCTGATTGCGACCTCTCTGACGGATCTCATCTCCCATGGTGGCACTTTCTCACTCTCACAGGCTGCACCCTGCCGTATATGCCATTTGATGTCCTCTGTTCTGGTGCTGTTTCATTTCCTGCATTGCGTATCACTTCCTGAATCTCCTTCCTGTCCCATACACCACTTCTAGTGCTATATATCCTGTTGCGTATAATACACACATACAACAGGATATATTTCCTACAAACATATCTTATCTGTGCTGTATTTTATAGCTTAGCTTACAGTTTACTTCCTATCTCCCATGACATTTCTTTGAGCAGAATTTTATGTACATTAATATACAGACTCAAGGCACACATTCAACACACACCCAGTACCCTTTTGGATTTCATTTTGGAGATTTTATACTTTCCCCCTGGTTTTCTATGTGACGCTGAAGATCAGACCCAGGGCCTGGTGCATGGGTAGGCAACTGCTCAATCCCTGAGCCAAGCCCCTGGCTCGTCCTCCCTCTTAAAACTCTCTGGAAGGACAGTGAGGAGTCCTAAACCCCAAGCCCTGGGTTGGGGCAGGCTGCACAGACCCACCTGTGTCTGAAGGAGGTGGTGGGGTTGGGCAGAGAAGGTTGAAGCCATCTGGCAGCTGGACTGCAGCCAGGAAGCGGACATGGCCCGTGTGCCCCTGGCCCAGGCCAGCAGGACTGAGAGGTGCCCGTGGGCAGCTGACCGTACTGGGGGAGGTGGGCATGGTGAGCACCACGCCAGCACTGGTGCCCACCCACAGCAGCTCTTCGCACACCAGCAGCGCTGTGATCCGCAGGCAGGCAGCTTTGTGCTGCCGGATGATGGCATCTGAGCCTGTGTGGGAAAGAGAGCAGCTCTGGGGCACAGTGGTGGCCCATCTCAGTCTCTTCAGTGGTGGGCCAAAGGCTCTAAAGGTGCAGGGGCAGCTTGAGGACGGTACCTGCCAGCATCCTGTGCACAGGAGGAGTGACATCCACCTCTGCCAGCTGCTCAAAGGTGTCTGCGTGGTAGAGACACACATGAGCACTGCCTTTCAGTGTCACCCACACGCCCAAGCTGGAGTCCACCATGCAAGCCACGCTTCGGCTTGAATCCTGCCCCACACAGAACGTGTGCTGTGGGAGAGGAGAAGGCAGAGAGCAGACTGGTGAGGTGTGGGCCTGTGCCCCGACGCCCCTGCCCTCATCTCTCCCTCCAAACCTGCCCACCAAACCTATCTGAATGCCCATCAGGACTGACAGCCCAGGCCATGTTGGTGCAGGGTGTGCGTGACGAACCTTCCAAAGCTTGGTGCACTGGTGCCTCCCCACTTAGCCCCTGGGAACTAAAATGAGGGTGCCCCGTGCACCTCAAGTGACTCAATGCTCAGAGAACTGCAGGACTTGCCGAGTTTTAAGACTGGTCATTGGCCACTCCCTGAACAGATGAAGAAGCCCTGCTTGGGGAAAAGCAACCTGCCCAATGTCACACAGGAGCTGTGTCAGCCCTGGAGCTGGGGCCTGAACCTCGCTTTGCCTCCAGCTCAGGCAATAAGGCAATGAGGGAAATCAAGGCGGCTCACTGCCCAGGTATACCAGCTGGGCCAGAAACCGCTGGCATGCATGGAACAAAACCAGAACTCCATGCCAGAATCTACTGCTAAAGAATGGAAACATCAGAAAGGATCCCTGCCTTATCCCCAGGAGATCCCAATACTTGTGCTGACAAGAGTGTGGGCAGGAGGCTAGGGAATCCTAACAAACACAGCACTTACTGTCTTCTCTTAGCTAGAGAAGAATTGGTCAGAGAAGGACAGGGACTAGCTGAGTATCCCACAGGGGCCGGGGGAGGGTCCTCAGCCCTCAGCTGAAAGCTCCTCTGCTCCCAGGGCGCATGTCCTGCTCAGGTGTGCCCACCTTCCTCTAAGCCATCCATTCCATCTCCCTTCCCCCGCTACCTCTAGCTGCAGCGTGTCAGGGCTCAGAACAAGGACTCGGTGCTGGCAGCCACACCACAGCCGCCCACCCACAGACACCATCTTGGTGATGGGGCTCCCCTGAGCACCTAGGGTCACCGATTTGAAGTTCTGGGGGTCCCAGAAACGACCTGGAGTAAAGAAAACAGGAGATTTAGTGCAGTACTGAATTTAAGTGTCACCCTCCCCTGAAATGAGACGTGAACGCACACTGATAAGCGAGGACACCAAGGCCTGGGAGCAGCGCAAAGCCCTATCTCTGGCCCCATGAGTGGGAGGCCCCTACTTTGCCCAGGAGAGAGCTTTATCGGGGTGAGCAGGGTACAGGGACACCCACCTGCTTCCCTTTGGTAGATGATGAGTTCTCCATTGGCCAGAGACACAAACACCTGGTTATTCAGATACCTGGGCGGGGAAAAGGAGGAGTCAGGGATTTGGGGAGGACAAAGTGGGTTACTTGGGGGCCAGGGAACCACTAAGTGTCGATGGCTCCTGAGAGATCGCCTCTTCTCCAGGTGGGCTAAGCCTGAGGCGAAGAACAAGTTCACAGTGTGAAGGGAACAGCTGGCCTGAGGCTCTGTCCTAGGACCTCCCCAGAAAGGAGGAGTTGATAGGGCAGAGGCCCCAGGTGAACAGAGGGGGCCTGGGTGTGTGGCGGGGAGGGCTTCGGATAGGACGAGCACACGGGGGCCTTACAGGATGCAGGTCACAGAGGCTGCATGCTGGAGCTTCATGCTGTTCCTGCGATCACGGATGCTGTCTGAGGACTGGTACACATGGACACTGCAAAACAGGGTAAGCACCTGTGACAAATGCTTACACACAGCCCCGGAGGTGTTATCCCTCCACCTTGGCCTCCACCCACCTCACCCTTGCACCAGATACCTGTACAAGACACTAGATCCCACAGCCTCTCTGTGGCTTTTAGGCCATCTGGTATCCTGGCTGACAGGACCCAAAGCCCTCCTGCTTCTGCTTCAGGACAATATATGATGTCCAGAGCATGAAGCCCAGTCCCGACACTCATCTCCTGCCCCTACCAGCCATCCTCGGTGCCCAGCCACACAGAGCTCTGGTAGGCCTCCGGGTCCACACTCAGCAGGTCCTCAAGGCTGCCCCGTGTGAAGGAGCCGCGGCTGGAGCGGCGCAGGGCTCTGCCGTCCATTGGGCTGGTGCCACAGGGTCCACTGGGCCCAAAGGAGCCAGACAGTGGCAGGAAGCCAGGCTCTTGCTCCTCCTCGGAGCTGGTCGTCTCTGCTGTGGCTTCTTTGGAACTTGGGGTCTCCTCATCTGAAGGGAACGAAGGTCTCTTCAGAGCCTGGTCTCCACCACCAGGCCACAGACGTGATATCTTTCGAAGCCTCAGCTTCCTCTTACTACTCCTTCTGTATCTTGTTATCCTGCTGACAGTGACCTCACCTACAGGTTACTAGTCCTAGCTGCTACCTGCCTTGGCCAGAGGGACCAACCAGTCTACCCAGTTCTGCCTTAACTGGGCACTCCAGCACCTTTGGGGTCCCGCCTGCCTATCTTACTGTCCTCTGGGTCCTCAGTGTCACAACCCTGGCACACTTGCTGGTCAAGGTGCTCTGTGTGCAAGCATCCCAAGCCCTCCAGCCTTGGCCTCCGCCTCCCCAGCCCCAGCCCCAAGCCCGGCACTCACTACCAAAGCTGGAGGAGATGGTGGACCGACTGGCTTGGCTCTGCAAGGTTCCTGAGGGGCTGGGCGAGGACTCATCATCAGAGTCGCTGTCAAAGGGCACTAACTCAGGGCGAGAGTCACCCTCCGTGGGGCCGGGCGCCACCTCCAGGCCAGAGCCTGAGATGGAGATGTGCAGGCAGGGCTGCGACCCTGTCTCGGCCACTGCCACTGCTTCTTCCTCTGCTGCAGGCTCAGCATCCAGCTCCTGCCCGGCCGGCTCTGGGGCATTCTCTTGGGGGTTCCTCAGTGATTCTGGATGTTCCCTGAGTGACCAAAAGAGCAGGGAGGGAGAGAGTGGTTAGGAGGTGCCACCTCAGGGGGACCCTGGAGTATGGGGGAGAGGCGGTCCCTGGGCCAGAGCACACCGACCCTATCCCTCACCGGTGGCAGTGGGGCTGCAGGCCGGGCACTGCTCCGATGCAGAGGATGCGGGCCGAGCACACAGCAATGCAGGCCTCCACGTCAGGCTCTGCACGCAGGCTCAGCAGGCACACCTGGCCCACATAGCCGTCGCTGTTGCACACCCACACCTCGGGTGTGGGCTCTGGGCAGCTGCTGAGGGTGGGGGCCGCACATGAAAACTGTAGATGCACCAAAGGTGAATGGAGGAATTAATGCCAGCATCCCTTCTAGCAGGAGATCTCAGCAGAAAGGAGGGAGGAGGGCCCTCATGGGTATGTGTTGATTCCCCATGTACCCCTCCACCCTTCTCCACACAGCACACGTGATACTCTTAACGCACCAAGTGCATTCATACTGCATGACATGAGCCTCATCCACAAGCCTCACTGCATGTCCACACACACCCTGAATATGACTGTGGATATGTCACAAATGTGACACTGGTAACCTCTGAACATACGTAATCAGACTCATGCAAGTCTATAACTTAGACACATCAATCACATCAATCTGAAAGCCTTCCTTCACATGAACAGACAGACATAAGAAACACCACACTCAGGGTCCACATGCATATACAGAGAGCTGCATACATGAAAGACATAGAAAGGAATTGTAACTTTTAAGACACATATGCGATGCTGTGTGCAGAACGAAAATCATGAACACGTGGGCTTTGACACATGCATCCACACCACCCACGTGCATACACACACCTGCATGCCACTGCGAGTTTTCATGATGGGGATGGCCTTCAGGAACTCAGGGTCTAGGCAGCTTTTGCTGGATGCTGTGGTGGAGATGGATGGACAGATAGACAAGGGAAGGGACAGACAGAAGGACACAGACCCGGCTTAGCATCCACCTCATCCTGGCCCTGCCCCAGCCCCATTCCCATTTCCCTCCCTCCCCTAACCCTCAGGGTCCATCTAGGAAGGGCATGATCCCAGGTGAACTATAGCTAGGGAATGCAGGTTTTGTCCTGCTGTTTCTGGTCTCGGTATTTTTTTTTTTTTTTTAATGTATTTATTTGTTATAGGATCTTGCTACACAGCTTGGACTCTCAAGTGATTCTCCTGTCTCAGTCTCCCTAGTGCTGGGATTACAGGTGTGTGTCACCATGCCTGGTTTCAGGGCTGGCACAGCATGTGGTATGGGGATCAAACTTGGGTCCTTGCGCTTGCCAGGCAGGTGCTTAGGCTGCTGAGCTATCTCCTCATCCCTGGCCTTAGTATTCTTATCTTTGTAACAAGGGTATTAGAGCTATAAATCTCTAAGCCATGACCCTGCTCAACAGCTTTCCTTGATTCAGCCACGTGTGGAGGCGGGGTGGGAGGGTCTTGTCTAGTCATGACCATAATGGCACTGCTGCCCTAAGATGACCCTATCTCTAAGATTTCCCATCAGGGAGGACCTGAGGAGGCCACAGTACCCAGTCCCCGTAGAAGCCTCAGTCTACCCTCCCTGCCAGCTGCTGCAGCACAGGACACTGCAGTTCTGGGGTTTCAGCCTTCTGAAGTCAGACACTGCCGGCAGACACTAGGAGGAGATGGCTGGTATAGGCCCTGGCTCACCCAGCTTCCTTTTGGCCTCATCAAAAGCCTGCTCGAAGCCCAGGCGGGCATCAGGGTGGGGGAACTCAAAGATGAAGGAGTCAGTGCCCTCGGGTCGGGTGGCACACAGCTCCAGCTTGGTGGGTGGGAAGGAAAGCGAGTAGCACAGAGCCTGCTTCTCTGACAGGTCCCGGTGCATGGAGGCTGAGAGGTCCCGCAAGGCGTCATCCAGGATCTGTGGGGAAGAATGTCCAGGCTTCAGGTCCAAGGTCTCACCACAGCCAGCACTGGTCCTTGGGAGTATGTGTGGGACTGACCTCCTCCATCCGACAGGAAGTGGGACACTGTCTCCTCTCTTAGACCAAGAGGAAACCAGGATTTTCCCCAGACGGGCTGGGCTGTGTCTCCCCCTCCAAGGAGATAGAGCCATGTCTCCACCTTCAGGCCTACATCATGTTACTTCCCTCAAATAGGAGTCAGGCTGTAATTTTCTGCTTCTGATAAATGACAGGGGTGTCTCTTTCCTCAAGCAAATGCCAAGGCTATGTCTTTCCTTCAGAGTGTCAGAGAGTCCCCGCCCCCACCCCCAGCCTCAGGCAAGGGGCACAGACCTGGTGGGGGAAGCCGAGGCTCTCAGAGAGCTTGCTCATTTGGCCCAGGGTGGCCAGGTCTTCATCCAGGCGGCTGATGGCCTTCTGGATGTTCTCCCGATTGGTGGCTTGGGATGCCCCTGGAGGAAACAGAGGAAGCCCACAGACAGACAGGTAGAAAAGGTCAGGCTTGACCAGACGTTGTTCCCTCACTGTACAATCCACAGCTAGACAGGAGGACTGGCCCAATGAACTTACAGACCCCAGGACCTCAGGAACACTATTAATAGTTAAGCCAGCTCCCAGAGAAACCTCGGGTCTGAGAGCAGGGCGAGATCTGTTCAGAGGCACGTGGCAAAGGATGCCTGGACCTTAGGGACCCCACTGGAAGAGCACAAAGTACGGAACGGCAGACAGCGTTACAGGCTGTGCAGGCTGTGGCGGGCACTAGGCTGCAGCAGGCAAGCCAGCCATGCAGAACTGCCAAGCAGGCAGCGCCTCAGGCAGCGGGATCTGCTGACCGAGGCACCACCGCCCCAAAAGGAGGGAGCAGTGAGCTGATGCCCTAGATTTCTCTGGTCTTGTCCACTGCCATCCTACACTCTGGACCAGTGGCCCAAATGTGGGGCTGTCCCTCCATTCCCTGGACCAGAACACCAAGTCTTCAAATCAAGAGACGGGAAACTTTTTTTTTTTTGCTCTTCTAACAGTTGTTTTTTGCCTATCTTTTCTTCTTAGAGTATACTGATGGTGAATATGCGTTCAGTTAGTTGGGTCAAAAGCTAACTTAATGGTAAGAGAGAGTCGTATCAGCACTAGAGGACGAACAGAATTTGAAGTTGTTTTTTTTGGGGGGGGTGCTGCTCAGGATGCCTTCAGGGCAGGTCTGCTTTAGCTCGAGGATGAGAGAATCAAACCACAGCATCCTGAGCCTGACTGCTTTGTTTCAGCAGGCACTTAAACACCTGAGCTAATGGGTGGGCTCCCGAGGAACAGATTTTGAGAGGGACCCTGAAATGGCTCTGTGACCTGGAACCCTGCAGGGGAGGGGGATAGGCTCTTGAGGAAGGGTAGGGAAGCGAAATTAACTGCAAGGTGGCATCACACTGAACAGAGGCTGTATTATTGTGTGTACAGAAAAAAAAAAAAATTGTGGGTGCTGAAAGAGCAGTGGTGTGGACCAGGCAACTCAAGGATTGGAATTTCTCTGCCATCATCTGGTTCTTTTTTTTTTTTTTTTCTTCGGAACCAGGGATTGAACTCAGACCCTTGCACTTGCCAGGGAAGTGCTATTCTACTAAGCCATCTCCCCGGCCCCTCTGCCATCATCTGAACGTCTGGATCTCTTCAAAATTCAAATGCCCAAATCTAATCCCTGATGTTTTGGCATGAGGTGGACTCTTAGAAAAGTGACAAGTCCTTAAGGATGGTCTCCTCATGAATGTGATTGGTGCCCTTCTAAAGAGGCCTGGGAGAGCTTGTTTGTCCTTCTTGCCAAGTGAGGTCACATATTAGGAACAGGCCCTTCATCAGACTAGCATCTTGATCTCGTCCCAGCCTCTGGCTTTGTGAGCAGTAATTTCCTGCTCATTTTAAATTATATAGTCTGTGGTATTTTTGTTATAGCAGCCCACAGAGACTATAACAACCTCCCATTCTGGAGAGAAATTGTCCCACTCACCCTTCACTGTGACTTGGGCAGCCATGTTTTTTTCCATAGAACTCTGCCTTACTGCTGACCACAGCTGAATGGACTAGGATGGGCACTTGACCCAAAAGTGGCCTGTTCTTCAGTGAGAAGAGGTGAGATGGACTGACAGCACCTGCAGCCTGAATTCCTGACAGGGCCTTGTGGAGACAGTCTGGTTCACCTGGGGGCAGCTCTCAGCTGGGCTTGCAGACAGCACAGGCCTTATCCCTCGCTACCAGGAAGCGGAGCAAGCTAAGAGCAATAAGGCTCCTACGGGGCTGACTCAGCACAGGAGGAAAAGAGAGGCGGGAGGAGGGGCACCTCCTTGCAGCTGCCTCAGCTCCTGACAAACTCAGCCTCAAATGACCTGCATCCCTTCCATCAACCCTTCACTTGTGCTGTTACCTGGGTACAAAACCACTGAGCCAGAATGGTGCAACTTATCTAACATGAGGTGTTCAAATGAGCTTGTAGGGAGGAATCAATGGCTAATTACAATTACAGCATGCCTGCTCTCCCCGCACCCCAGCCAGCCCATCTGCCATCCCAGGTCCCACCCAGTCAGAAGGGGATCTCCATGACAGGCTATTCTGGTTCTGTGGGTACTAACCACGACCCTCGCACCAGCCCCTCCAACCAGATGGCCAGCCGGCCAGCCCGTCCAGATCCCTGCCAGGCACCAACAAGCCCTACCTTTGATGATGTCTGCATCTTCCAGAGGCAGCTTCCACAGCATCTTGTACTTGCTGGCTGTGTCAATGACGCTGGCAGCTGTGTACCTGTGGGCAGCCAAAGGGGTGCTTCGGCCAGTGTGGATAAATGGGGCCCAGGCGGGGCAGCTGTTCCTCCTGCCCCTGCCACCCAGCCCCGCCGTAACCGCTCACAGGCTCATGGAGCTGCGCCGAAGAGAACCTGACTTGCGTTTCAGGGTGGTACAGACGATGAGGTCCGTGAACAGGAAGAGGGATCGGTCCTTTTTGCCACCGATGGCCTTCTGTGGGGCCCGAGGTGGAATTCAGATGGGGTGCAGAGTCCAGAAGCCCACCCACTGGCCCACAGTGCCCAAGGGGATGGCAAGGCCCAGGTAGGGGAGAGGGCTCTCCCTGGCTGTCTAAACACTGAGGAAAGTGTAGACTCAACCAGGCTCCTGTTGGAGTGGAACAGCAAGGAGATCCGTGGGTACAGGGTAAAAAAGAACAATCTAAGAGGGAGGTAGGGACAAATGGACAGGCAACAGACACTGCTTACCACTTCAGTGACCATCTCCTGCCTCAAGAACCGCCGTAGAGGGGCCTGGAGCTGTGGAGCAGAAGGGACTCAGCGTCTCAAAGGTAGCTCCTAATACGTACCCACTCCACAAACCCCGGTGACTTCTCAGCCCCACTGCCTGGTCCAGACAGTGGAAGCAACATCATATCCACCCTCCCCACACTGTGCTGTCAGGCCAAGGACACATGGGCAGGAGGACACAGATGGGGTGAGCTGGTGATCAGAGGTGCACGTAACACCGCAACCCCTGAGATGGACATGGGCACAGTCACAGTTCCAAAGACAGATGCAGACATGGAAGCTGGGGGGACAGGAGGGGTGGGGTGGGGAAGCACGCACATCCTCCATGCCCTCAATGTGAGCCTCGATCTCCTGCAGCACGCGGGCATGCCTCTCTGCCTCTTCAGCACTCCGCACGCCCTTGTTGATGCGTTCAGCCACCTGCTTGATATTCCTCTGTGCATCCAACAGCAGAGGGTGATCTGGGTGGTCTTCAGGTGTGTGCTTCAGGAGGTCCTGGGGTGAGAACAGGCACCAGACCTGCTTGCTTAGCTGTCTGGGAAGCCCAACTCATTGCTGCAGCAGAGGACTATGGGTAGACACCAGGGAGGACTTCCTTTTCTACCTGACCCCTAGAAATCCTGATACCAAGCTCAACCAGGAGGGGGCCCCAGGGTCTCTCCTAGATCCTCCCATGCCTCCAGGCCTTACCTACCTTCACCAGAAGCTCGTAGCGTGGGATCCGCTGCACAGGCTTGATCATGAGGTCAGATAGAGCCTGCTTCTCCTTGTTTTCCCGCATGCTTTGCTGAAACCCAAAGCAGGGTGAATGAGATCCATGTGAGAAATGATGTATCAGAAAGGGACTATCCAGGGGCTGGGGAGATGGCTCAGTGGAATAAGCACTTCCCTGGCAAGTGCAAGGGCCTGAATTCAATCCCCGGTTCCTCCAAAAAAGAAAAAAGAAAGAAAGAAAGAAAGAAAGAAAGAAAGAAAGAAAGAAAGAAAGAAAGAAAGAAAGAAAGAAAGAAAGAAAGAAAGGGACTATTCAGAGATGAGCTCCTGGAAAACTCCTCCAGCTCAGCCCAGGAGCAGAGGCTGGCCATGGTACCCCAGTTGGAAACTCCTGGTGCCCTCAGAGCTAGCTCCTGGGAAGGGTCACTGCCACCCCGTGGCCTACCCCCACATACCTCCAGGAACTTGAGAAAGGCAGGCTTTGTCTCCTTAGCCACACGCACGGCATCTTTCGCATTGAGGAAGTTATCAATGTAGGCAGAATAGATGTTTACCAGGACATCTTTGGAGAACTGTGGGTGAAAAGGCAGTTGGGGACCCTCAAGGCATCCTTTATCCCACTTCACATTGTCCTGGTTTCCCCTAATTGATTAGTGAACATCTTTTCCTTACAACTGGAAATGATGCTGTCGTGACAGTGCCAGGCACATGCTTCTGTGTCTGCGCCTATAGGTATGTACATGTTTTACATGTGACCTTGATACTAGGTGTGCACAATGGTTAACCTACATCAGGAGCTTCACTGGACTGAGAACCACCTGGGAAATCAGTATAGCACACACGGGTGCGTCTGTCAGGGTGCTTCCAGAGACCAGTGGCATGTAGGACAGCACACAGGAGGGGGACCAGAGCGAATAAAAGTGGAAGGAGGAAGCCCTCCAGCTCAGCCCACCTACTTTGCTTCTTGGCTACCGTGAGAGGCACAGCATCCTCAGCCGTGCCTTTCTGATTGTCTCCCCATGGACCTAAAAAGAATGCAGCCTGCTGACCACAGACTGAAACTCACGGGCAGCCTGACCTGTGAGGGGACCACACAGCACAGGAGAGCCGGGACCTGTGGTAGACTCCTCCACCGTTCACGATGGGTGATTTTGATCAGGTTATTCATCTCTCTCTGCTTCAGCCATCAACTTTTTCCTTTTTTTTTTCGGAACTGGGGATTGAACTCAGGCCCTTGCGCTTGCCAGGGAAGCGCTTATTCTACTGAGCCATCTCCCCGGCCCCAATTTTCATTTAATTTTTAGACAAGATTTCTTTTCTTTTTTTTTTTTTTTTTTTTTTTTATTTATTTATTTATTTATTTATTTATTTATTTATTTATTTATGTGTGTGGCCAGCTCAGCCCACCAGGGGGCGGGGCTGTCTGGCATGTGGTGCTGGGGGATTGAACCGCGGTCCCTGTGTTTTGCTTAGCTTAGCTTGTTCTAAGTAGGTGCTTTAGACCACTGAGCCATCTCACCAGCCCTAGACAAGATTTCACTATGTATTTCAAGTTGGCCTTGAACACACAGCGATCCTCCTTCCTCAGTTTCTCCTGTATCAGGATTACAGCATCACCATGCCTAGCTTTTCAGTCATCAACTTTAAAATCAGATTTATAAGTATATCTTCTTCACAGAGGTCTTTTTTTTCCTCCCCAAGTGCTGGGGATTAAACCCAGGGCTTTCACACTGATCTTTACCCCTAGCCCTTTTATTTTATTCTGAGACAAGGTCTAAGTTGCCCAGGCTTGAGTCCAATTGCTGAGCCTTTTGCCCCTCAGCCTCCCAGAGTGCTGGCACTACTACAGGCCTGTGCCACTGTGCCCTAGCTCTCACGGGGTACCGGGTACACATAACGGATTTAGCATAACGCCTAGCATGTAAGTGCCAGCGGTAGCTATGATTATTAAAATTACTAGTAGAGAAAAGAGCTAATCAGAACAAGGCCAGTGTCAGTATCAAATGATGCCCAGGGGAGGGGCAGGGTAGTAATCGAGGTTCACGTTAACACAGGACACCACCAGCATCCATGTGACATCTGGGTCAATGTTACCACCAGCTCTGGGTCAGGACTAGGGCCAGGTCAGAACCGGCCATTGGAGGTGGGCCCAGATCTATGCTTATGTCTCGTTGGGACTGGAGTCCATGTCAGAATCTGACCATATCTAGGGTTGGGAAACGTCCAGGTTCAGATCAGACCTGAGGTCACAGTATCTGGCACAAACGGGGTAGGAAGTGAACAGCACGTGGGGTACTCACCGACTGGACAAGCAGGGCCCCCACCTTCTGCCGGGCGTGCCAGGTCTGCACACAGCGCCGCACCTGCTCGAGGAACTGCTCATGATGTTCCAGAAGCTCGGGGATCTGGCCGAAGATCTCGTCCACCAGCGACGGGTCACACAGCAAGGAGTTCTCTGGCTGCTTCAATGGCTGCATGTAGCCCTGGGGGACCCACAGGTCACTGTGCTTTCCTGCAGAGCTGGCGCCCTCACCCCACCTGCAGCCTCTGGGGGAGTGCACAGGGGGTCACTGGGGCCTCTGCTCTTGCCCCGACTTCATATCTCCTTCATTCCACTGGAGGTTCCAGAGGGAATGGGGAGCCCTGTCCCCACACCTGAGCTTTTCCCTAGCCCAGGGCCTGGCATAAAGCGGAGGTAAAGGGGCTCAGGAAAGGTTTTCTGGATGCATGAACAGAACTTGGAATGAGGAAAGCAAGGGAGAGGTGCCTGAGAGGCCCTCTAAGCTATTTACTATTTGTTATGTTCCTGGCACTGTTACAGGAACAAAAAGTTCCTGCTGGGGCCGGGGAGATGGCTCAGTGGAATAAGCGCTTCCTGGCAAGCTCAAGGGCCTGAGTTCAACCCCCGGTTCCACACACACACACACAAAAAAAAAAGTTCCTGCTGATACAGCTTGCATCTAGTTGGATGAAACACATGAAAGTAATACAGAAAAAATACATAGTGACATTTTATTTATTTATTTGACCTTGCACTTACCAGGTACACACTGTGCCACTGAGCTATATCCCTGGCCCTATTTTAATTTATCTTTAGGAAAAAAAGAACCTGCTGTTAATTAAATTAGAATTTACCACTAATCGTGGGATGAACTTCAGAGATGTTAAAAGGCGAGGACTGTGCATCTTAGAACCAAGTGCATGTGAAAATCACGGAGTAAGAGGTGATCCTGCTTAGCAGAAGACGCAGCAGGTTGGGGCATGAGGACCCCTGGGAAGTTACTGGATGCTTGTGGTGATACTAGCTAAACACTGAGTTAACAGGTTTCAGATGTGTTTGTCAACAAGTGGCTAAAACTGCTGCATTCCACCTCAAATCTGCAGTCAATGGTGTACCTGCGCACAAAATGCCCTCCTCAGTGGCTGGGGCTATGTGGAGAGGTTGCCCTCTACTGGCCCACAATGTAACTACAAGCTAAAGAAGCATTATTTGAAACGATGTCACTGCAACATATGTGCTACTGCTGTAACATTTATACTAAACATTAAAAAAAAATCTGGCATGTTTTGTAAAACAAACGAGAAAACCAAACTGCCTCTTGAAAACTAGAAAACTGCCTTCTAGAAAACTAGAAGCCTCTTGGCTGACTGGGGGTTGTAAAAAGCCTGGGGTGAAGAGACAGGCACGCAGCCCCCTCTTGGGCCTCTCTGGCCTGTGGAACATGCACTATGCCTGGACAGGGTCTGGGGCCTCCAAGAAGAAACTAATGCCACTCACCTCTCAGTGCCACACCCCACAAAGAGACAGCACACAGGGGGTGGGAGGGGGGAGGGAACAGTAAACAGAGGCAAGAAGCCCAGAGAGAACATTTAATCAACAAATGCACGCTAATCAACTACTGCATGTGGGGCCGCAAGCCCTGGGGCTTCAGACCCCTGCCCCTGTGGGGCTGGCAGCTGAGTGCAGTGGGCAGAAAACAAGAATGACGAATCAGTGCACGATTACATGCAGGGTACAGAAGGGGAACAGGTACCCCAGCAGGATGCCACAAAGGACTTGGTCAGTGTGCTCAGGGGAAAGAGGTTTCTTAGCGAGCAGTACTGAGGTTGAAGACAGGCTGCAAGAGTCACACCTAGGAAAGGGGACCACCCTGGGGTCCAGGTTCAAATCCTATATCTCCTCCTGACTGCTAATCTCAGTATTTAACTCCTTTATTTTATTTTTAAATTTTATTTATGTGTGTGTGTGTGTGTGTGTGTGTGTGTGTGTGTGGCCAGCTCAGCCCACCAGGGGGCAGGGCTGGCTGGCATGTGGTGCTGGGGGATTGAACCGTGGTCCCTGTGTTTGCCTAAGCAGGCGCTTAGTCCACTGAGCTATCTTGCTGGCCCTTCCTTGTGGGAAATTGATATGTGTACTTAAACATATCACACTGAGCCGGCCACAGAGACTGGGTGTGTTGGTGCATGCCTGTAATCCCAGTTGCTGAGGAGGCTGAAAACAGGAGGATCACTAAGAATCCGAGTTGCATAGTGAGACCCTGTACCAAATACATAAAAATAAATAAATAAAATTCCCACAAGGAATGTAAACATTATGTATGTATATTAATAAACTAAAAATTTAAGAAAGACAACCCTCCAGGCATGAAAGAACAATACTGATCAGTTTTGTTGGCTGTGGTAAGTGGAGACCAGCACCAGGGCCATGGAGTCCAAACTCCATTTTTTTTTTTTTCTTTGAATGCCTTCAGGCTGGCTTGAGTTGTGGGGATCGAACCACAGCAACCTGAGCCTGACTGCTTTGTTGAAGCAGCCACTTAAAGAACTGAGCTAAGGGGCAGGCCCCCCAAACTCCATTTGAAACACCCCTAGGCTTCAGGCAATGCAGACGGGTGGAAGACTGGCAGGGTTTCCGCCCAGGCTATGACATTTCCTTGAATCAACTGCCACCACTTACTAGATGATGACCCTGGCACAAAACTTGATCTCTGAGCTTTCACTTCACCACCTGAAAACGGTGAAATCATATTCCTATCTCACAAGGTTAATACAAAATTTAATGCAGCCTGCCCCCCACCCCACGGTTGCTGGCAGCATGTGAAATCAGACACACGTTGCTCTGTAACCTGGAGACCGGGCAGCTAAGGCACAGGCAGGTCAAGGAAGTGGCACCAGCTCACAACACAAGTCCAGAGTGCAGCCAAGTTGGGATGCTGAGCGATGCTGCTGACCCCTGCCACGCCGGAGTCCCCAGGTTCGGGGGTCACCTCCCAGCTGGGTTTGGCTGCCTCGACCCACAGCTGCTGCGCACCTTCCCCATGTGCAGCTCTGCCTGGGGCTGGGGAGACTCCGAAGTGGGGAAAGATGCCAGGCCCTGCCTGCTCTCAGCTCGCGCCGTTGCTTCTGCCTCTCTGTCCTGGTGGCTTGAGTGGTGATATCAATCACTTTTTGAATCTTGGCACTAGGAAACAGGTAGCACTGGCTACATTTTGAGCCAGAATCAAAGCTCAGGAAAGGTAGTGGATTAGGTTAGGATCGCTCAACGGAAGGCAAGTGACTCAAACTCTAGACATGTGACTCTACTGCCTCCAGCCTTCACCTAGGGGATGACAAGGGACCCCTGCGTGTCTACTCTTCCTGCCTGACATTCTGGTGGGGTCCTTCCTAAGGCCTGCTTGTACACGTAGGAGAGCCCAGTCCCTCCCTGGCAGAGGCTCAGGCTCTGCCAGGTCAGGTCCTGCCTCTCTCTCAGCAGCCACTCAGGCCACCCCTGGCTTCCTAATGGCTCCAGGCTTCCCTGCTGGGCTGTACTTTCTGCGTGGAGCCGTGCCTTTGAGGGTCTCTCTCTCTGCTGAAACACTACCTACCTTCAGGTCTCTACTGCACACCTGCTCTTAGAGAAGCCTTTTCTTTGTTTCTTTTGGTTTGTTTCCTTTTTTTTTTTTTTTTTTCGCCGAATGCGTTTTTGTAATACTTGTGTATCATACCTTGAG
>NW_004524722.1:1663259-1691084 GCF_000260255.1 Octodon degus
GCGGTCCCTGTGCTTTGCTAAGTTTGTTCTAAGTAGGTGCTTTAGACCATTGAGCCATCTCTCCAGCCCTATATTTCAATAATTTCTAAGCGCAGTGATCAGTACCCTCATGCCAAGTGACTTCCATTGTGGTGGCATCAAGGCCACTATCCAGCTCTAGAACTTTTTCATCTTCCCAAGCTGACGATGGACTCAGAGTCGCTCCTCCCGGCCCGCTCCTCCCCAGGCCCTGGCGGCCATCATTCCACCTTCTGTCCCTACGTTTCGCCACTCAGGTAGCTCATGTAGGTGGACTCGTACAGTATTGCCCCGGAGGACGGGCTTATTTCATCTAGCAGCATGTTCTCGAGGCTCACTGCTGCTGCAATCACATCAGCACTGCCCTTCTTTTCCGGCTGAGATACATCAGTTACGTGTTTGTGTTCTCATGAACTTCTCTGTCACCAATTGTCGTCATGAGTGGTTTGTCTAGCTGGTGACTGGGGCCTTTGCCGTGGACTATGAGTTTTAGGAACCAGGCCCTGTCATTCATCTTACTACTGAACTGGAGGCACCGCCCCCCAACATACACCAGAATGCTCTTTAGTACACAGCAAGGCCTCACAGATTTGTGCAGTGAATGCATGACTGAATGACTGACTGATGGAGTACAACAGTTGTTTCCAGGCCTCCACCTTTACCGCCTTTCCTGGGTGGCCTGAGCAAATTCCTCGTCCACTGCTGTAGGCCCCACTTTAGCACTTGTGTCTGGCCTCTGGACTGCCCTCAACCCACATGTCTGAACCTCAACTCACGATTCTCCCTTGTGCCCTACTCTCCCAAGCCAGGAGCCCAGATACAACGCTGGGCTTCCCGTAATGCTCCCCCAAATCCCACCAGTCACCATACATAGCCTGGCCACCTCGCCTCTTAAGAGTCCTGCCCCAGCTCCCTCAGGTTCCTCTGCCTTTGCTTGATCTAGTGGCCCTAGCTCCTCCTCTGCCACCCATCTTCCTAACAGTCACACAGGTTTTATAAAGAATGAAGCAGGCTACACACCTGCACTGCTCAAAACCCTTTCCAGATACCTTAGGGTCGTCCCTGATGAAGTCCAAACCCTTCTCCTGATGCTCAGTGCCCCCACAGTGTAGTCCCTTCTGGTTCCTACAGTGTCACCATAGAATCAACCTGTTATGTTCCATGCCAGGCACATGGACCACTGAATGCACCAGGCCCTCTCCTATGTGGCTCTGCACTGGACACCCTGCTGCTGAAAGGGCAAGTCTTGGCAGAATCCAACACTTCCTCCCAGCATCCTTTGCTGACCCTGTGCTTCTGGAGTGTCCCATGAACACATGAATGTCGCCACCAGGACTAGAGCTCCCAAGGCAGGAGCTCATCTCTCACTCAACCCTTTGCTTTTTGCACTTAGAGCAGGGCTTGTCACAGCAGGTGCCTGATACTCCATTCCAAGGTCAGGCGTGGAGGTGCACACCTGTCATCCGAGCACTCAGGAGGCTGAGGCAAAAGGACTGCTGTGAGTTCAAGACCAGCTGGAGCTACAAAGTGAACTCAAGGCCTGCTTGAACTGTGCATCAAATCACTATCTCAAAATGACAAAAACAAAACCTAAAACAAAAAACTATGTTCTACTCAACGAACACCTTCCTAGTCAACACACAGAACAGAGTGAGGGCAGACCTGAAGGGGTGCACAGCACTGAGCTGGAGTCCAGGGCTTCTGGTGGGATGGAAAAGAACTGGGGACTCCTGGGCTGACGTGGCCTGGCCTGATCCACCTCCATTCTCTCCTGCCTTGGAGGGAGCCTCCTCCCCTCTGGGGCTATGGTATCAAGGCTCTCCACAGAGTGGCAGTGTGTCCCACAGCTCGCTGGACCAAGACATTTGCTCCCACCGATTTGACTGCCCATCAGCTTGGAATGGCTGCTCTCAGGTGCCTGGGTGGGGTCTCACCTGCATCAGGGTGCGCAGAGACTCCACGTATGACTGCTCTGTGTCCAGCAGGGTCATGGTCACGTGCTTCCGCATATCCTATGGGGACAGGAGCAGAAGGTGAGTGCCACTGTCCCTTTGAATCCTGTTACCAGCAGCCACAATGCAGGTTCTCCATTCACATGGCTCCTGCTATTCTTCCAAAGCATCCTGGATGACACTGGGCCAGGCCTTGACTCAGGTGCTCCCCCTGCAGGGGCCCCCAACATTCAAATACAACGATCCCCAGAGTCAGGCTCTCCTTCTCCACTCCACCCCCTTCCCTGCTGCAGCTAAGGACAGACCTGAGACCTCTCATTTACCTCCTGCCTCTCCTATGGGATCTTGAGAAGGACTAAAAAAAAAAAAAAAAATCAATAGACTCTCACATTGCAAAGGAAGATGCCTCCAGGCCACCACTCCAGGTGCCAAATCTGCCAAGTCTGAAAACCCCAGCTCTGGTTCGGTACTGTGGCGACACCCTACATCAGGCGGAGCTCCACACCAGCCTTCAGAGTAGACACTGTCACCCTGCCACAGATGACAACACTGTGGCCCAGAAAGGTGAAGTCATGCTGGAGGTCAGACAGCTGAGCAGTGCCAGGGTTTGACCACTGTCAGACCAGGGTGAACCCCAATTCTCTTTTAAATGGTTGCTGAGGGGCCGGGGAGATGGCTCAGTGGAATAAGCGCTTCCCTGGCAAGCGCAAGGGCCTGAGTTCAATCCCTGGTTCCACCCAAAAATAAATAAATAAATAAATAAAATAAAATAAAATAAAAAAATAAAAGGTTGCTAAGCCCTCCAATGGCCAGGCACTGTCCTACACAATTTATGAGGGATGATGAAAATATAATATGGTGAATGTTGAAATTTCTAAAAATTACAGTAATATTAATACTCAAAATATTCCCTCTCACTTTGAGTACACTTACTCCATCATTCTTGCCACTTTCTGAGGCAGTGCTGGAGGTCATCTTTCCTGAGTATCTTTACAAGGAGTGATAAAAAATAAGAATGCTAGGAGTCACGAGATAGCTCAGCGGACTAAGCACCTGCTTTGGCAAGTGCAGGAGATGCGGCGATGGCCCCAATCCCAGGATACGCTGAGCCAGCAACTGAGTCTGGGCCGTGGTTGCGCATGCCTGTAATCCCAGCGCAGAGGCGGCTGAGAGCTGGAGAATCACTACAAGTCGAAGCTGCATAGTGAGACCCTGTACCAAATACATCGCTGCTGCTGAGTGCCATGCAACGCAAAGACAGACTCATGAAAACATGATGGTGCGTCCTCATCCACCTTATTCACCGGAGCTGGTGCTGTGAGACTTCTAGCTCTTCCCCAAAGTCAAAATGACCGTAAAAGTAAACATTTTATTCAATGCAGGACATTAAGGCAGCCCCAACTGCAAAACTAAAGACACAGAGGAGGACTTTCAGAACTGCTTCAGAAAGTGGCAAGAACTACGGGATAAGTGCGTTCACACTGAAGCAGAGAGTTTTGACCTGAATTCATGGCAACGTGTCTGGATTTAAAAAAACCTAAATTGGTCATGCTTTCTGACCATATGATTTTTCTTTCTGTTACCTAACCTTCCTGATCATCCTGTGAAGCAGAGGGCTTTCTCCTCGTTTTAAGGACTGGAAAAGAAGACGTAGCTACCGACACCTCCAACCCCAGGACACAGGTTAGACAGAGTCCCCACGAGATGGCTCAGCTCCCTGCACCCAGGCCCCACAGGAGACTGGGTTTCCACTCCTCCAGGAGAGCCCTGTGCTGCGAAGGCTTTGCAGGAAGCCAGCTGGAGAATGCGGTCAGGTGCTCCGCCAGCCCACTGAGCGCCTTTCTCCCTCAGTTAAACATATCTCAGGACCACCTCCCACTGACCCAGGGGAGTCAAGGACTCAGGGCTCAGGCTGAGTGTTCTACCATGAGGCACACTCAGAAACATGGGCTCCCACGCCAGAAACTCTGGCTGTGAGGTAAGTGACATTCCCTGAGGCTACCCCCTCCTGCCAGCTCTGATGTCCTCACCAGGTGCTGCCACACGGTACCCAACTGCCATCTCTCCTCTAGTGTCTGAGGCCACAGCTTCCAGCAGGAGTTGGTATGAGATGGCACACAGTAGGGAGGGGCTGCCAAGAAAAAGCCTAGATGCCACCCCCACTCTCTGTCCCCAGGACACCTCTACATCTCCCAGACACTGCCTCATTTTAGCCTCAGACTTCAGTTCCACGACAGAGGTGCTGTCATCTTCCCTGCAGAGAGTAGTCAAGTCAGAGAGGTGACAAGGCTAGCACAAGGTCAGTCGGTGACTGACAGAGCCAAGACCAGTCTCCTCAGTCACATCACGCTGAGTCTTAGGGTCCCAGTACCCCAAGTTTTCACCCAGACTGAGTAGGCAAAAGAGCCCTAGCTCTGCCCTCCCTGGCCGTGCGACCTTGGCAATCACCGAACTACTCTGTTTCCATGTTGTCCTCTAGGAAATGGAATTAATCATTCCATGTCCTTGTTCCCAGGGCTGTAAAATCATAGCAGCAAGAGCAGGGCACTGCCCAGTGTCAACACACAGCGGCCATCACTGTCCACTTTCATCTGCCTCAGGAGGCCACGACGAGTACTTTCGGACAGCAGGACAGCCAGGCTGGGAGCTGGGCCGCTCAGCCACTCCCCCGCCAAACCTCTCCTGGCCAGGCCCAGCCCAGTGGGTACAATGAGGGTCATGGTCAGAGAGGCTTCCTGAGAGACAGGGTTGGCACTGGGACTATGGAGGGGGAGGGAGCCGGGGAGGCTGACGCTGCAATGCCTGCCTTTCCCAGCCTCCTCCCTGCTGCAAAGCACACCGGGTTGTCACTCAACTGTCAGGTGAAGACACAGAAAGCAAGGCCATCTCTGTCACAACATGAGCCCCCTTCTTTCTGCACGTGCCCAGACACAGGAGTAGTGGATGGGATGGAAGAGACTGCAGGAGCAGAAGGACAACGCAGCTGTCAACCAGATCAGCAGGCCCACCTGTTCTGGGCGGGACAACGCTTAGGCCCAGCGTCCCTCCAGAGCCCCTCCCCCCTCAGCAGCCCAACCCTAGGTCACTACATGAGGCCCTGAGGTGGGAACAAGGGGGTAGTGCAGGGGGAAGAGGGAGGGAGGCCTCTCTCAGTGTGACCAGGGCCACCCAACCAAAAGACAGTGCCAATGTGCACAGCGTGAACGCAGAGTGGAGGACGGCAGAGGTACACAACACTGCCCAGCACCAGGAGATGACAGTGATGCCGCCTCCACTGGGTGGGATGAGTGGAACAATCAGAGTCCAGGCCCAACAAGACATGCAGAAGCAAAGCAACAGCCGGAGGCCTACCCTCCCCCACTGGATGCAAACCAGGATGGGGGACAGGACACCACAGTTCCCCCCTAGAATTATTTCTGAAGTTCAGAAGGTCTATCAGGGAGAGGAAGGCAAGGGGCAGACAAAGCTAGCACTCGCCAGCACGTGCCCGCCCCCCAGGTCAGCTACAAGGCTCAGAAACCCTACACACAGTCCTGCCGCCTGTCTGTGGCTCCAGCAGATCTCTGACAACAAATCTGCTTCTATCCTGACCCACTCCACAAGCTGTCACCAGGCCTTGACCTCAGCACCCTGCCAACCACATCACCCCCTGCCAAGGGTCCCCACCCTCAACTTCCCAGGGCTCATGCAGATCACAGGGCCCCCAGTTCAGAGGCCAGGGTGCTGGGGCCCTGATGGGAGTTCTCAGCCCTGTGTGCCATCATGTCTGTCCATGCTGGCCTCCCTGAGTGTCCCGAGTCCTAGGCCAGGGCCCACGTCCTGCTTGTCTTCCTCCTCCTCGTACCTGGGCCTCCCCGTGGTCCTCAGAGTCAGCGCCGCTGCCCTCGGCGGGCTCCCCGGAGGCGGCGGCCGGGCCCAGCTCGCGCATGTCTTCCAGCGCGATGGTGAACTGGGCCAGGGTCTTCACCATCTGCAGCATACGGCCGGCCCGCCGCTGGGGCGGGATCGCCTAGGCGGCGGAGGTGGGGTGGGGGACAGTTCGGTGCGGGGGCGGGACACCCTCCCACCCTTGCTTCTTGGTGGACTCGGCCCCACCGTGGTGGCGGAGTCAGTGCCAGCGTCGCTGCAAGCGCGGCGGCAAAGCAGCCGGCGGTGGCGCTGTGGCCTCCTCCGCGCTGGGAGTGGGCCCGCCCGGCGAGCCCAGCGCCCGCGCCGCTGGGGGAGGGGTCCCGCCCTTGGAGCCTTGCAGCGCCACCCCCTAGCACCGCCCGCTCGGGCCGCCGGACCTCACCTCGTTCGCCAGCCTCTCCCCGCCCCCCCCCCAGGGCACCCGCTAACCAAGGCAAATACGAGCCCGGACAGGCACTTTCCATCCACACCGGTCCCCCACCTGAGCACACAGTGAACCCAATTCACAGCGTGGAGGACACACACACGCAGGGGCACACGCATCCCTATACAAAGGAGACTCGTGTGCGCCACCATCCCCATGTGCCAGCTGGGTCAGTCCAATGTGCCCACGGCGACACACTGCAGGCCCACACAGATCTGGACCCTGACCCACAAACCTGACCCTGGCTGCACACTGGCACCTGCTTCTTTGCTCCCTTATCCATGCAGGGTAGAAACGCGCACCCATGGAGGTCGAGGTGTGATGGAGGGGGAGACCACCAGGGGACCACCTGGAGTCATCCTTACCCCATCACTTGGCCAGCCCAACCAGCTTGGCCTGTGTCCTGCATTTGTGCCTAAGGTCCCCGGCCCTTCACTGGGGAGGGGGCTCTGGCACTTACATTCCTCCTCACTCTGCTAGCTTGTGCGCCCCAATATCTTCACGCAGGACCCATTTCCTCAAATCCCAGGGCCAGTCCAGAACCTATCCCATACACGCTCAGGCACGGTTGGGGTAGGATGGGGCACGAGCTCGTTTTGCAGTAGCTTCCCGCCCTCTGCACCCGAGGGGATTCTGATGCATCTTGCAGCTGGGCCTTGGCCTTGGCTAACCTGACCTTCACCTGGCCCCCAGGTGACTCTTCCCAAACCTGCTTTTGCCTGGGTGTCCTTTGCAGAGAACCAGAACAGAGCAAGGCCCATCTGTCCACACTGTTACGATTTACATCTAGAATGTCCCTCTCTTAGTTGGGGCTTTTGGAAGGTACCTGGCTTATTCCAGGCACCATATGCATCAGACTGATTCATCAGTGTATCCTCAGTGTGCTGTTGGGAGGCAGGACCTGGCCGGAAGGGGTGTGTCACTAGAGCGCCTGTGGAGGATGTACCAGCCCCCCCTGCACCCCCTTTCCCCTCTGCTTTCTGGCTGCCTTGAGGCGAGTGGCTTTCCTCCACCACACCCATCCACCATGATGTTTCTGCCCTGGAGCTGGCAGAGTACCGACTCAATCACTGTGAGTCAAAATAAGCCTCGCCTCCTTTAGGTTGTGAGCATCAGGTATTGTGTCCAGTGACAGAAGAGTAGTATAATATGTGCCTCTTACCTTGAAACGCCCTTGCCACTTCTTTTTAACATCTAGAAACAAACCAGGTATGCCTCCTCTACCTCGGGCCTTAGCTCTCTCTGATGTTCACATTAACACTTGCTCTGTGCTCTCAGGGTTTCAGATTTTTGTTTTTTTCCTCAATCAGGTATCACAGTTTGTAATCAAACATTTGAGCAACAACTGGGAGACTGATGCTCATATCCTCCCATGAGACTGGGCTCCCTCAAGGAAGGGTCCATGTCCTTTGCGGGCCAGGGCACTATCCCATGCCTCCAGTAACTCTTCCTCCTTTAGCTCCCCCAACCAGGCAGTTACCAGCTGGCTGAGAAGCAAATGGACACATGCAGATTTCCTGGCAGGTTCCCTGGCATGCCCACTGGCAGGACCAAAGCCCTCCTTCTGGCCCCTGAAGCCTCCTGTCCTCCTCTACCCACTCCTCACCCTCATTCAGCTCTCAACTAGGCAGTTCCTGTCCCCACTCTCTTCCAAGGGAATTATTCCTGTTCTCCTTCTGAAAGGGCAGGCCATGTCCCAGGCAGCACCGGCCTCCTCAGATCCCAGAACATCCAACATGAGAATGTTTACCCTACATGCAACAGTCAATTTCCAAAAAGCCAAAAAGGAAAAGAAGAACAGAGATTTCCAAGACAGTAGCAAGATGAGAGCCAGTGTGACCTCCTTAAGGCAGCCGGTCCTAGGGCAATGAGCACAGCATAGATGGGGATGTGGGGTGGTAGCCATTGGTGACACCCAATAGGTGCTCGGTGTGTGTGGCGTAACGGAATGAACCATCTGCATGTGAGCTCATCTTCTCCCTTGGGTCACTCTCAAGGTCACGCTCGTTTGCAGAGTGGAATGAGCATACTCTGCACGAAGCCCCATTTGGTGCCGCTCTAGCAGTGGTTGTGGGAATACAGACCCACAAGTCTTGGCACCTCAAGAAGCCCACCCCCTTCCATGAATCTGAAACCCAGCCAGTGCCTTTAACCAGCCCTCCGTGTAATTCTAATGCACAGTAGCAGAGCCTACAAGGCCCGAAGCCTGTCCCGACAGCCACCACATCCCGTCAAGCCTTGCCAAGCCTTCTCTGCTTCTGGGTGGCAGAAGCAAAGGAACTTGCTCTACGAACCCCCAAGCCTTCCTCTGTCATGAATTTGAACCCAGAAATGCAGGGAGGGATTCTGCCTTCACCCCTCCCAAGGCAGGGCTGGCAGGATTCCCTGTGGGCAGTGGATTCCTGCTTCTTTCTTCTTCGGTAGGGTTGCAGGTGAAGGGTCTGGAGCAGCCAGACTGACTGAGCAGGGGATGGGCAGGGGATGTCCTGTGTCCTGGACAGATACCCAGGTCCCACAGGTAACCCCACTGGTGCATCTGTGGCCTGAAGGCCCCAACCTGGCCCACGTGGAGATCACTTGGATACTACATCCACCGTGCCTTCCTGACACCTCTGCTAACCTGACTCTCTCAAGCCACCTGACCTCCAGCCTCATTTTCTTCCAGCTAGCTGGGAGGCAGTGTGGAGCTTGGGGCTGGTAGATAGATGGATCCACTCCCTCCATGACTGGTGTAACTCAGAGCCCAGCAAGAAGGACTCTACTTTGCTGGCTTCCAGGAACTCCCAGACCACAAACAGGGGCTCAGCAGAGGGAGACACCTCTGCCTGGGAAAAAGCCTCAGGGAGGACTTCCCGGAGGAGGTGGGGTTTGACCATGGTCCAGAGGCCTAGAGATCTAGAAGCATGTGGGTGCCAGAAAGTAGAATTCACTGGAGGCCCCAGCCCCAGAAGAGGGCCTCGCCTGGTGCCATAGGCACTGCCTGCTGCTAACCGCTACATCAAGGATGGCTAATTAGATCCACGCCTGTTGCCATGGTAACCGGGGGAGCCTGGTGCAGCAGGGAAATGAAAGGAAGCTAAGAGAAGCAACAGCAGCACACAGTGGCTGAGTCAGGGTCTCCAGGGATTGCCCCACAACATTGAGAGCAGCACCAGAGCCCTTCAGCATGAGATCAGCTGGGCTGGGGAGGAGGGCACCCCCTGGAAGTATGAATCTATTGTTCCTCTGAGGTCCCATCTGGGTGCTGATTTCATTTTCCTTTATGGGGGCCTGCAGTTGTCTAGAGTGAGCCTGGCTCAGAAAAATTTTTCTAAGTGTACAAGGTGGTCGATGAAGGCCTACAGGCCTCCTCCCTGTACCTACACTCACCCACAGACACCCTCTTTCCCTCACCAATATGCCCCCACCCGCTCCTTGTCCAGGAAAGGCAAAGGACAGATGGCAAGAGGGCTCTGCCCCTCTAGACTGCCACCCCACTCCAGGAAGAGGTTCAGGACCCCAGCTCTTTGGGACTACTTTTCTGCCAGTGGCTGGGGAACCCCTAATTCTTCCTACCTGTACCCTCCTGCTGACAATGTCTCCATCTCTGAGGAATCTTTGTACCTGGCTTACCTGCTTCCAGACACACTGTCCACCCTAAGCCCCACCAAGACCTGCATCTAGGCACTGGCTACGTGGGGTCCTTCCTGCAGCTACTGCTGGACAAGTTGGGGGACCAAAGAGGATCAAGCTTGGATACATCATGGGCTAATGGTCACGGCAGAGTAGATGAAAGGATAGCACGATGATGAGAGATGAATAAAAATTAAGGGTGGGTGAGGGCTGGCCAGATAGCTCAGTGGACTAAAGCGCCTGCTTAGGCAAAGTGCAGGGATTGGGGTTTGATCCCCAGCTTCACATGCCATGCCGGCCCCACCCTCGGAGTGCGCTGAGCAGGTGACTGAGACTGTGCATTGTGGTGCGTGCCTGTAATCCAATGCTTGGGAGGATGAAAACAGGAGGATGACTACGAGTCCCATCTGTGTAGTAAGACCCAGGGCCGGGGAGATGGCTCAGTGGAATAAGTGCTTCCCTATGTAGTGACACCCTGTACTAATTAAAAAAAATAAATAAGGGTGGGTGAATCAATGACAGGTGAATCAATGAATGGCCACACAGATATAGCTGTGGATGAAGAGCTACTTTAACTTTTATTTAAGTCATTTGTTGATTAGTTCAATAAATATTTATTGAGCATCTACTAGACACCAAGCTCTGTGCCGGAAGAAGAGAGGTCTGTGCCTGCTAAGCACCACGGTCTAGGCAGGAACTGAAAAAGAAGTGACAGTGCGGACAGGTGGTGAAGGAGACCCCAGTCCTGGCAAGTTCTCATCAGGCTCACGCAGGCTGGGTCTCCAGCCCTCCCCACCCGTACTTCTCTATAACTATTTGGCACTGGGCCTCAGAGCTGCCCAAACTGGACCGTGGAGAACCCTACAATCAGAATCCTCGCCATGGTTGATGTTGTCTGACCATCTTCCAGGGTCGGAGGATCTGCCACTGCTCTGTAAGCCCTGGTTTCTCAACCCCTACAGCAGCCCTCTATTCAGGGCTGTTATTATTGTTATTCTCTCATTCTACGCACCAGGAAACTGAGCTTTACCTGCTGGGAAAGGATAGGGTCCAGCTAGCCGCCTCACCCCACGCCTGCTCCCCCAGCAGGCTGGTTACCAGAGCTGCCTTTCCCCAGTCTCTTGTTTCAGGGAGAGTGACACAAACAGGTTCTCCTGATCCAGGAAGGGAAACAAAGTGCTGTGCACAGGGAGCTTAGGATCCAGGGGGAGCCTCTGCCCCGGGAACCCATTCCTGGCTGGTGGCCTGCACTCCTGACCCTACTGACCTCGAGTTGACGTCATCAGGTATGGAATTGGCATTACATCCTCCCAAGGTAAAGGGCCCTCCATTTCACCAATGCCTGCTGCCTCCTCAGGTCCTTAGTTCCTCCACAAGATGAAAGTTTCCCAAAAGGGACAACTTGGTATAGAGACTAAGAGGGAAAGCTCTGGAGCCTCATGGCTGAGACTCAGATCCTGGCTCTGCTACTTACTGGGGGTTTGACCTGGGGCAAAACCCCTCCCTCCTGGGCTCAGTCTCTGGCCTCTTTGGCACCTTTCTGAAGCCTCTCTCCTCTTCACTGGCCTCTTCCCCTTGCCTTTCCAGTTTGTGTCCTCTGCTCTAGGACCTTCCATTCTGGAAAGAGGGGCCCTCAAGCATCTGCAGAGTTCCTAGGCCTCACAGGCTACTGGAAAGGAGATGTCCAAGCCACAGGGCTCCCCCAGGGACTGGCTACTCTGGAGAACATGCTTTGGGAATGGAACCGAAGCAGAACCCTCAGAACCTCCTGTGATGGGGGCACTGACCTGTGTAGGTGGGTTTATGTGTGTGCTTGAGGTGCAACTTAATGATACTCTTTGTGTCCCTTTTGTGGCTCTTCTATGTGGGCGCAACCTCTGTCAGGGGTCATCTGTGGATATATGACTGCACAGAGGTCTGAGGGTGACAGTCCATGTGGTTCTATGACTGAGGTGCAAAATGAAGGGGCCACTTCAATGATGACCAAAAGTTAACTGGGCATGGTGGTACACACCTGTAATCCTAGCACACAGGAAGCTGAGGCAGGAGGATCACTGTGACTTCGAGGCCATCCTGGGCTACATAATGAGCCCAAGGCTAGCCTGAACTACATATCATGGCCCTGTCTCAAAACAACGAAAAGATAACCAAAGTACATTTACTGAGCACTAGGTATGCATTAAGTACATTGCATTTTCATTCATCCCACATAAGTGTGGTAGATAATTTCTTTTTCAAAGATAGCTACCATAATTTGTTCATGCCACATCATGGCGCTGACATTTTTCTCATAAGGAGACGAAATCTGGGGCCCCCAGACCCCCTAGAGACTGGGCAGGTCTCTGTGACTGCCTCTACCATAAGGCATAGCAAAAGTAATGTCATGTGACATCCATTCCACCTCCATCTCTCCACTTGCTCACTCTTGAAGAGACTTTCATGCTGGAAGTCCAGCCACAAGCAGAGGCCATGTGTGATGGCACTGGGGGGTCCTGGCCACGTGTTAGCATCAGGCGCCGATGTCTGAGTGAGGAAACCTTTAAGATTCCCCCCAGCTCAGGCAGCATCTGACCACAGGAGCATGGAGCACTCCGTCACTGAGGGAACAGGCACAAAGAGGGGACAGCCAGGGTTATGTGGACAGTAAGTGGCAGGGCTGCAATAGGAACCAAGGGTTCTTAATGTGCTGAGGGAGAATTGAAGCAAGGGACTATTTCTGCATTAGTGGAACTTCCTCTATTGAGCCAGAAGAGGCGAGCTGGGCCGCCAGCACGAGTGGCACCTGAAACCATCCCTGGTGACCAGAGGAGGCCTGGGTGGCAAGGCAGTCTTATGTGGGGCTCAGGCCTGGCTTCTGGAAGCTGGAGACACCTAGTGCTGCAGGCCTGAGCCCCGCCCGACCTCCAGGTATGAAGCGCATTCCCCATATCCTCAGAGGGGCCTGCCATCTACAGCTAGCTAATGTTTAATGAGGTGCTTCTTCAACGCATTGTCTCAGTCCTCCCACTAGTCCTCTGGTCTATCACCGTCTTACAGACAAGCAAACAAAGGCTGCAAGAAGCGAAGCAATTTCAACTGAGAGGGTGACTATAACTGGTACATCAGAAAGGTTGAGTGATTTCACCAGGGTCAGAGTATAGGTGTGAGAAGGCAAGCAAAGAACCCAAATTTGTGTGTGTGTGTGTGTGTGTGTGTGTGTGTGTGTGGCCTTCTCTTCCTGATAACTGGGACAGAGAAGGAAATAAGAGGAAGTCTCAATGCTTGCCCCACCCTGACTACAAGATCCAGTTCTCAACATGCAGTAGGTGCATGATCCCTATTTATTTATTTGTTTATTTTTGGCGGAACTGGGGATTGAACTCAGGCCCTTGCGCTTGCCAGGCAAACGCTTATTCTACTGAGCCATCCCCCCACCCCTGATCCCTATTTATTGACCGTCTAGCTCTTTTAGTCAACTTGCTCCTCCCTCTGGGGTTCACCTCTCTTTCCATAAGCAAACAGAGGAGGGAGGAAGGTGCAGGTAAACTCTTAAACTCCCCACCAGGCTCCCTGTGGGGGCCAAAGGGTCAGACTTACAGACCACAGTGGACAATCAGCTTGATCTTTCTCCCACATTTCTGGGACAATCAAGCCTGGTTTCAGGGAGGGAGCAGGGACTTCAGACGCCCCAAGGTGGCAGCAGAGGCCCATATGGCAGGGACTATGCAGCATGTGGTTTGAATTTAACTCCCAGTGTTTTTCATGTGGGATTTTTTCCCCTTTCTTTTTTCTCTGTCACCCCGCCCCCTTTAATTTCAAGACGATACAGCTGGACCTTCTGGGCTGAGAAGGAAAATTTCTTAACATCACTGATGATAGCCGGAAGTAGGAGGTGGGGGTGGGGTTTGGTTAGACCCCAACAGATGTGAAAAGCTGGTCAATTCTGCATTTAATTATCTCCTCAGTTTAAGACCCAAGGACTGGAGCCCCGGTCTTACAGGCAGAGAAACTGAAGGCCAGATCTGAGATCCACATCTGAGCGAGGGGCAGGTTGCTTTTGCCTTGGCAATGGGGGCATGGGCATACCACTGGGGAGGGCATGAAATCTTAGGGGGGGTGTCGTCTGCTGAATCTGGTAGTCCTACTTTAGGAAAAGGCACCCCTCCCTTTTGCCCACATCCTGGTGGTCCTCAGCACCTCTGGATGATGAGATGGCCTCCTGGAGCCCTCCCTTCCCAGCCCTACCTACTACTTCATTCAGAATGTCCAAGTACCTTGCTTGGCAAGAGAACACTGAAGGGAACCAGCCTCATACTATCTGGGTCAGCACCACCACCTGTGGCTGTGACTGTCTTTCTCCCCACCTCAGTTTCCTTATTGTGAAAGAGGGGGGCACCTATCACTCAGGAGGTGCTCTGGAAGGAGGGCCCCTCTCTCTCTTCTCCCCAGTTCTCTAGCACACATGGAGGCCAGGGTGAGGGGTCGTGGGAACGGAAGCTTCCAGGGTCTGTTTCCAGTGCTCCTTCCCCTCCCTGCCTGGGACCCAGAGGGAGGGCCTCCATTTTTGTGTGCTGTTGTGAGATGGGGTGTCCTGCCTCTGGGGCGGAAGATGACTCATTAGGCAGTGAGCCAGGCACCCTGGGAAAGGCCAGGCCAGCCTCAGGCCTGAGCCCCAGGGAGCTGCAGGGTAGGAGGAGAGCTGCCTGGGTTGTGGATAAATCCTGGGGGCTCTCAAAGCCGCACCACCACAGAGGCCATCTTCCACACTTACCACAGTGCCAGAAATGCTACTGAGGCCATCAAAGCCTGAGGAGGTAGCCTCCCAGGCAGCCAGGCTGGTCTCTTCTCTGCCTTATACCAGGCTTACCGCCACCTGGGTACCTTGGAGCCCCCTTCCCTGGTCCCTGCTCTTGGTCCTGTTCAAGTCCCATCTAGCATAAAATCCCTGCCTCTTCCGGAAGCCTCTTAGGCACTCTGCCATCCCTACCTCTTCCTCCTCAGTGAATGTCCCCAGTACAGGCCAGGGCAAAGCCAACTATCCTGGGATAGCTCCCCCTGGCCCCCAGTAGCATTCTTCTGATCAACATGCTAGGACCTACAGTGTGCCCGTCCTGCAGGACAAAGTCTGGGCTCCAGGGAGACACACCTCTTTCTTGTCCATGCAGCTGAGAGCCTAGACCACAGCCTGGCCCCAGGAGGCATTCAGCACCCTAGCTACGAATTAGTGGCTGAATGAAGGTAAGTATTACTTGAATGAAGGTAAGTATTACTGCGGTGAATATGCAGAGCACACTTACAAAGTCTTTGTTCAACCCTCTCTCAAAGGAGGGAGGCAGAGAAGGGACCATTCCCATGGGACATACAATGACACTGGCTCAGAGAGGAAGGCGTTTCAGGACTTTAGGGAGGCAGCAGTGAACTGAGCTAGATCCAGGCCTTTGGGGCTCTTGCACGACAGGTTATCCAGAGATGAACAGCCAGGTAGGCTGCCTATGGCCTCACCTGCTCTACCCTCACCCTTTTCTGGGACCCAGGAGACAATGAGAGGGGTGGCAAGTTCTATCTATCAGCTAGTCACTCCAGTCCTGGAACTGGTGACCTTAGCCTAAACCAGAACCTAAGGAAATCCCCTGGGATGATCTTGATACCCAGGGTCAGTACAAGACCTTGCTCCAGATTGTCCAACTCCCCCTCCAGGGGCTGTCACTGGGGCCTGGATCATACTGGCACAAGCAGTCTCTGCCCCAGCTGACCAGGGGCATCTTGGACATCCAGGCCTTACTCTACTTTATCCACAACTAGTGACCAGCCCTAGTGCCTGGACATACAACCCAAGGGAATCTGTAAGTGTGTGTGTGTGTGTGTGTGTGTGTGTGTGTGTGCAAACAGGCCCAAAGTGGACCATACGATTCACAGCTGAAGGCCAACTTGAGCCCGGACAAGGCTTCTCTCTCCTGCGGCCCCAGGACTAAGGTTACTACAAGCAGGAAGCCATCTTGACTACTGAGACCTGCCCCTCCTCTGAGCTTTGGAGCTGCAGCTTTGAACATCAAGGCCGCCCTAGTCTTGCTGTCACATCTACTGTCAGTCAGTGGTACTGCTGGGCATGTACACCTTCCAGTTCATACAATACTAACAGGACCTAATCTCAGAGAGCCTCACTGCAACTCCATGAGGAAGCAGGCTCAGTGGCGAGTCACACCTTGCTCAGGTTCTCAGGAATAAGTAGTGGTGGTCCTGGCTCAAACCTGCCTCTGCCACTGACCAGTTGGAGCTGTGGATAAATCACCTTACCTCACAGAGCCTGAGGACAGAAAGAGAGCAAAAACCTAAAAATAGTAACTTTATCTGTGGCGGGATTCTGCTGGCTGCTTACTAAGCACTTCGCAGGTGTTGATTTAACCTCAAAATATGGTTCTGGGTAGACCTTGTTATTACCCGTTCTACAGAAGGGTGCAGGGCAGCAGGGAGGGAAGGACCTGCTCCAGGTCTCTCAGGCACAGACTCCTGCTCATAGAGAAGCCTGGGCAGCAGAGGAGCCCCATCTATCCACGGCATCAGGAGAAGGGACACCTTTTACCCCAGAGCAACCCTGAGGGCAACCAGGCTTCGAACATCCAACCCAAGAGGGCCCCTTGAGTCACTGTTTTGGTAGTGGTTCTGGTTTGAACCTGTACTAGGCAAGTATTCTACCCCTGAGCTACATCTGCAGCCATTTATTTATTTAGTGGTACTGAAGATTGAAATTAGGGCACTCATACTGAGCTGCCTCGCCAGCTATTTACTTATTTAGAGACAGGGACTTGCTGGGATTACAGGCATGATCTAGTTATGGGGATCTCTGAAATGCTATGGAGAAGGGTTCAGCTGGAAGCATGTAAATCCCATCATCTAAACATCATTTAAAGGTACAAAACATGAGACAGGGAATATACCGGAACATTAACGGTGCCCTTGGACATGACAGTAAAATCAGAGACCACAGAGACCCCTCTCCACTAGATCTGGCTGACTTCCTGGAAGCCTACATCTGTGCCTCAGTTTCTTCATCTATAAAGTGGAGAACACACAGGGCTCATTTAGCATAGTGGCTAGAACAAAGGGAGTGCTCAATAAATACTGGCTGCTGTGAGTAGGATTCATTATTTTAGGAACAAAATGCTAAGAGAATCTTCGAAGACAGGACATCTTAGAGGTTGACAGGACCAGCCCCATCCCAGGGCAGGCAGCCTTGCCAAGCTTTGCTTGCAAACCCCTACGGCTAGGAGTTCGCTTCCTCCAACTGTACTGCAGGAACCCCTCGCACTACAGGCAAGTCCTAACACTTCTGGGTGGTCTCAACATTGCATAGCTGTAACCTCAGGGAAATCTCCCCAACTTTCCATTCTAAAATGCTTTGTGGTCTGTACCTGCTATAGGGTGGTTCCCCAGAAGAGAACTTAGGAGCTTTCTGGGTGACTCTTTTGTCCTGAGTCCAGGTGACCATCTCTGTCCCTTGTGCTCTCTGTGATAACAGAGTAACATTTGCTGGCTGTACTTTGTGCCTTTTCCATTTTCTCCTTTGGAAAACAACCCAGAAACCAGCTGGATCCGACTGCCTCCCCAGCCTGTGACTCTCCAGTCCTCCAGGGGTGGGAGGCCCTCTCTGCTTCCTCCCTGGACAAGGGCCGGTGCGAATCCTGGAGGAGGGGCCTTGTGAGCTGGCTGTTGCCATGGTAACAGCAGCCCTGGAATTTGACCACTGGGGCCCAGGGGTGGGGGTTGGGAGTTGGTATAGGCCATGCTGAGGCAGGAGGAGGGTCCAGAGGGCTAAGAAAGGCAAAATGAGCAAGGTCGGACAAGGGTTCAGGGTCTCTCCGTGGCCTCAGTTTTCTCACCTGTAAAGGGGAAGAGGAAGGTCTCTTTTTGATTTGAATCACTGGTGGAGGCAGCCAGGGTAAGCAAGGTCAGCTCCTCCTCTAATGGACAGGGACCTTAAGGCTCATCCAAAGTCTCAAAGCAAAACCAGGGCAATGGGAAGCCTAGGTCCTAAGGGTGTGGTCTGTCTGCTCTAGTGTTCCTGTATCTCCAGAGTAAAGAACAACAGTCCTGCTCATCATGGGAAGAAATACCCCAAGAATGGTTATAGCTGGTCTGGCCCACAATACTGACAGAACAGATGACATGCCTGCCCGCAGGAACTCCTGGCATGCTTGGATCCAGAAGGCCGACAAAGAACTTGCCCCACCCACCTGCCATGCCAGGCTGCAGTAGGTATTTTTATTTTTATTTTTTTTTATTTTTTATTATTATTTTTTTTAATGTGTGTGGCCAGCTCAGCCCACCAGGGGGCGGGGCTGGCTGGCATGTGGTGCTGGGGGATTGAACTGAGGTCCCTGTGCTTTGCTGAGCTTGTTTTAAGTAGGTGCTTTAGACCACTGAGCCATCTCACCAGCCCCTGCAGTAGGTATTTTTAAATGGATGCCCACCCCTTTCTGCCTCGCGGCCTGTCCCATCCGGAACAGAGTGAATTCTGCTGTCAGCCCTCCATCTACTGCAGCAGCCAAGCCCAAGTGGGTGCTGATCCACAGCCATCCTGTGGGCACCCACCTTGGGGTACCTCCTTCCCACAGGCAGCCCAGAGTGATATCTGAGCCCCTTCCTAACTATGATACTCAAGGCCCAGGGGAGGATGGGACTCGTCCAAAGTCACACAGCGTGGATGAGGAATTATTAGGAATACTGTGCACTGGGATGTGGATAAGTGAGCTCCTTCTCACTCTTCTGCCACTGACTCTCAGCAGCCACAGCCTCTGCTGACCTTCCCACCCACACCAAAAAGATACTACAGTTGTGTCCATCAGCCTAAATACCAGCCCCCCAAGAAAACGAAAGCAGAGTTGGAACCATAACTCACATTACACAGCAGGATAAATTCCAAAGACATCAAAGATTTAAAAGTAAAACAAAACAATAAAACATAAAATACCAGAGGAAAACAAAGGAGAATTGCTTTACAATCTTGGAGTGGGAAAGGCTTCCCAACTATGACTCCACATCCAACAGCCATAAAATAACAGCTTGATAGATTACACTACATAAAAATAAAACCTCCTCCATAGCAAAACTACAGTATAAACAAAGTCAGAAGTCAAGTTGACAAATCAGGATAAGATATTTGCAACTCATAACCCAGACAACGAATGAACCTCCCTAAAAATATTTAAAGGGTTCCTAGAAATAAATAAAACCAAATGCCAAAAATCAATAGAAAAATGGATAAAAGTACTGACCCACTGGAAGAAGGAATCCAGTGTCTCTTGGATACAGGACAGGATGTTCAACCTTGCTCAGTGTAAGTGCAAATTCAAATGCACTGAGATACCATTTCACATGTCCCAGACTGGGAAAATACCCAAAGGTCTGAAGTGCTGAGATTATGGGGAAGCCCCTTTTTCATGCTCGTGGAGATGTACACATCCTTTGTCTCAGCAATTCTCCTAAGAAGTGACCCCCACACAAAATGATGTATATGTGAAAAGTCTGAGCTGGGCATTGTGGTGCAGGCCTAGAGCCCCAGCACTCCGGGAGGTTAAGGCAGGAGGATCACGAGTTTGAGGACAGCCTGGGCAATTTACCAGTTGACTGAGAACCCACTCCAAAGTTAAGTGAATGAATGAATGATGAATGAATGGACCGGGGATATAGCTCAGTAGGAAGGCCCTGGGTTTAATCATTAGTACAAGAAAAAAAAAAAAATCAAGTATTTTCATTGCAGCATTATCTATAAGAGCAAGTCTGTGAGTAACCTAGATGCGCTTTAATACATGGTTCTGTAAAATCTGGCATTCACACAGCTGAAGAACAGGTAGCACAGAAAAGACGGACGCCCTCAAGGTGCTGAAAGGGCGAGGTCTGCGTGGGGTCCTAATGTGTGAAGAGCAAGGGACAGAGCAGTGTGTCCATGTGCTGCCACCTGTGTGGCAGGTGGGGCAGACAGTGCACTGGCTGGTACTTCAGGTAGAGAGCTCCACAGAAACCTAGCACCTGGCCCCCCTGGGCTGGGGCAGGGAGGGAACAAGCAGTGGGCTGGGAGGAATTCTTTCTATCCTTTTTTTTCTTAACCACATGAATAGATTGTCTAATAAAAATAGACTGAGTGGACTGCTTTGGCCTCCAACTCGTCTCAGCTGTGAGCAGCCTCTCTGCCCTTCACTGTTCTTCCCCTCCTAGGTGAGGATCCCTGGGCTCCCCTCATCTCAGGGCATCCCTGCCCCAGCCGGGCTGCGCCCTGGTATCCCTGATTGGAACTGTCCTGCATTCCCAGCCTGCACACAGGATCAGGTCCCAAGGTGGCTCCCACCAAATGCAGACCACAGGGAAGAACAGGGTGCTGCCTTGGGCCCTGGGTGTGCATGGACACACTGGGTTTACTGTCTGCTTTTGGTTTCCTCTTTGGTCCCCTCTTGGACACTGCCAGTCTCAAGGGGGACAGTTCTGCAGGAAGCCCTTCCAGCGCCCCCATGCATGTGGAGAGGGGCCTGGCTCCCGCCAAGATCTGCATGGGGTTTCTTCAGGCCAAATCCCCATGCCACCATAGGCTGAGCCGCCTTCTCTGGACAGATGCCTCCGTCAGGGAACACAGCTCATTCTCCTACCAGACGACTCCCTGCCGTCAGTGATGCCCATCTGCTTCCGCCACCCCTGTAGCCCTTCCTCCTCTGCCAGGAGACACCGCTCTTTTCCCTCTCCCTCCAACTCTCTCTGGGGCTTCCCACTGACCCCCAGCCCAGGCACCAGACATTATCACATTTAATCCTCAGAGCAACTCTGTAATCAGTGCTATCATCATTATCCCCAATTTACAGGTGCATCCCGGAGCCACAGACAGGCTAAGCGGTCACACAGCAAAACTTGAACCTACACCATCTGGCTCCAGTCTGTCTTAACCATTATTACATCCAACTGGCTGGGTACAGGATCAAGTCCAAGCGCTTAGGCTGACTCTTGTCACCCTTGCTGACCAACCAGAGTCAAAATGCCCTACCTATGTTACACTCTGACTGCCTCATGTCCCAGCCAGAGGTTCAGCCTACTGCATTTTCTCTTCTGAGGCCTCTGCATCCTATTTTCATGCCGGGCAACTGCTATTCATCCTCTTTTTTTCAAAGAATGGGGCTGGTGACAAATGGTGGGCCAGTAGGCTGATGCCTGAGGCGGCCAAACTCCACACCCTGGCAGCCTCAGGGCCCAGGCCTCCTCCTGCACATGCTCATGTTCTTTTCACTCTCAATCCTAAGAAAGTCCTTCCTGAGTCTAACTTAAGTCACCTCACCACAGAGAAGCCAGGGTGATTCCTGTACCTCTGGAGAATGTACCACTGAATGCGTGACTACAGGCCAGGAAAGGATACATTTCTGGGAGCACAGCTGGCTGCCAGCACCTACCTCCTTCAAAGGGCTTTATTCTGCTGGGTGGCAGGGCAGGCAGAGTCTCCCATTGCTCTGACAGGTTGTCCTCCTAATCAAGAGGGCTCAGGACAGTTCCAGAGGTCCTGGATGGGGGCATTAGCTGCTCACAGGAGCCCCAACTGCACACGGGGTGCTCCACCAGCCTGCTCCTCTTAAGATGGAGCCCCAGAGTTATCCCTGCCCAGGACACAGTGCTGGTTCCACCTCTGAACCTAAGGCTCCAAAAAGGCCATTCCTGTTTCTCTTCTTTTTGGCAGAATTGGGGATTGAACTCAGGCCCTTGCGCCTACTGAACCATCTCACGCCCCCCAGTTTCTCTTCTTGTATAGGCTCCTCTTTGCCCCCAACAAGCTCTTTCTTTTCTATTTTTTCCCTTCCACTATGGTGGATTGAACCCAGAGACTTTGTGTTGAGCTACATCCCCAGCCTCACGGCCCAGGCCTCCTCCTGCATGTGCTCACTCACGTTCTTTTCACTCTCAATCCTAAGAAAGTCCTTCCTGATTCTAACTTAAGTCACCTCACCACAAAGAAGCCAGGATGATTCCTGCTTCAGGAATTTTATTTTTAAAATTCCAAGATCTGCATGGGGTTTCTTCAGGCCAAATCCCCATGCCACCATAGGCTGAGCCACCTCAGAGCTGAGCCACCTTCTCTGGACAGATTTTATTTTTTTTAATTTATATTTTGAGATAGGGTGTCACTAAACTTCCAAATTGGACCAGGCTGGGCTCGAACTCGTGATCCTGAGTCAGCTTTCCAAAATGCTGGGATTCCAGGAAGTCACCATGTCCAGCTTTCATAGGCCTTTTCTTTTTTTATGTACTTGGTACAGGGTCTATAGGGTCTCACTACATAGATCAGACTCATAATGATTTTCCTGTTCTCAGCCTTCCAAGCGCTGGGATTACAGGCACATGCTACCATGCCTGCCCAGTCTCAATTGCTGTCTCAGCATGCCCCAGGGTTGGGGCCGGCACGGCATGCTGGGGATTGAACCTCAGCTAATGTCCTCTGCCTAAGCAGGCTCTTTAGTCTGCTGAGCTATCTGGCCGACCCTTCATAGGCCTTTTCTGACTGAGTCCTGGCAGCTCCATGGAGGTACACAGGGAAGATGTGGTCTGAGGGGCACATACACACCACCTCCACTTAAAGTCAATCCGGTCAGCCATCTTACAGTTCAGTGTCAAGATGACACCAAAGAAAAAGTTCTACTATTTTTAAAAACCCAGAAATTACTGCCCAGGAGTTAAATCCAGATATTTAGGCCTGGCCTTCAAGATTCCCCAGGGCCTCACACCCTTTTCTTGGCATCCCATGGCCCCCGATTCTCAGATGGGTTCCTTGGGGCTAGGGGTCCTTCTTAATCCTCTATCCCAGTGCTAACCTTGCACCTATAGGCACCAGTGGACCTTGGTGGAACTGAATTTTACAGCTTACCCTGGCTCCTAACTCACCCCTGAAGCTTATGGCCGAGTTAAGCCAGGGCTTTTGAGAAAAGTTAGGAGCGCCCTGCAGTCAGTGCTCAGTCAGTCCACACATGACAGAAAGACCCAGTCCTTAGCTCTCTGGTTCTCCCCGGGGAATCAGGACTTACTGCCAGGAACCAAGTGGGCTGATACCCGCTCCTTCTTTTCTAGTTCTGTTTTTTTTTTTTTTTTTTGGCAGAACCGGGGATTGAACTTAGGCCCCTGCGCTTGCCAGGGAAGCACTTACTCCACTGAGCCATCTCCCACGCCCTCTTTTCTAGTTCTGGGGTCCACCGACCAGCCCAGCCCCTTGTCAGCTGCCTAGGTGCTCTCATCTCCTAGATGGATGATGAATGTTTGTGTTCCTCATCCAGTTGACACCTACTCACTCCAACTTTGTTGATATCAGAGCTTGCTCTAGGAGAGGGCTGAGGAGTTCCAAGCTGGGATCTCATTTCTTTTACCTGCAGAATGTTTTCCTGTGGACATAAGTCTGTGGGGGGATTGAAAAGGAGTAGGAGTGATTGTGTGCATGAGTGTGTACATGCATGTGCTTGCATGTTGTGCGCCTTGGGATCTGCCCATGTTGGGGAGGCTGAGGACTGCAGGCAATGTACCCCACTGTGTGGGAAGTGTTGGTTCCGGTGTGTGTCCGCCCTCTAGCCTGTGGGCTCCCCTGAGGCTCCTCTCTGCCTCTGCAGGCCTGAACACAGGGGCCAACACTTCCCACGGTTCAGAACTGACCACACAGAAGGTAGCCTGAGGCCCAAGTGAGGGGGCCACAGAGCTGCCTGGGGACGCCTGGGACAGGGCTCAGGGTGAGGGGCCCAGAGGGAGACAGGGAAGGAGGCCGAGAATAAGGGAGTTGGCAGGGCTGGCTGCGGGTCTGGGCTTCTCTGGGCTCTTTGTCCAAATATGGAAGGTTTTTTGGTCTCCATTTGAGTCACGCCGGCCATGGCCCAAGAGATCTGCTTTCCAGATACTGCAGGTGGGACTGCGCCAGCACTGCTGGGCCTGACCCCCCTTCTCCTGCCCTAGCCCATCTCAGCACCTTCCCAACCTCGTGGGCCAGAGCTCTTTTCACCGGCAGGGAGTCCAGTTCCACCTCAGATATTCTGCAACACTAAGAGAAGAGCCCCTGGGGCCAGGAAGGCAGTGAACCCTCTTCCTTCTGCTGACCTCCTGTCACTTCCCTAGGGTCGCTCATCCAATACAACAGTCGTTCAACTCACTCATTAATTACTGTGCAACAACTTCGTGCTAGTGTCTAGTGCTAGGACCATGGACCGTGAATCCTGTGAGGCCACCATGTGTCCTCTTGTGTCCAACTTGATGATGAACACCAGGAACCTGAGTGACAGTCATGAGTGATGGATCCAGACCAACTGGTTGACCTCCATCTCTGCCACTCACTGAACTTTCCAAACCCATACGAACTTCTTCTCAGAACTGTGGCTCACATGGGTGACAGGATCTCCCAGTAAGGTTGTAGTAAGGCTTAAGTGAGTTAACACATGCAATGTGCTCAAACCTGTGCCCAGGCCCTGAAAGCCTTTAGGAGCTTCGGTGTCATTCGTTATGACAATCCACCTCTTGACCTGTACACCTCAGAAGGCTCTCCCTCAGCTTCCTCCCTGATCTCTCTGCATTAGGCAAAATTCACACCACCAGCCTTGGAGTGAGGTTAACTTGGTTCAAATACCACCTTTCTACTAAGCTCAGAGACCTGAGTTAGGCACCTGAACCTCTCCGGGCCTCAGTGTATGGTTTCTGCCCTGCCCACATTGGTACTAACTTGTGATAGAATCCTTTGCCCATGTGCCAGGCTCCATCTGCCTGGCCCCCAGGGCAGAGCCAATGTGGGACTGGTATAGGTAGAAGGGGGGGGGCACAGAGAATCCCCTGGGCAGAGTGGCCCCTGGGCAGGGCTCAGTTATCCTTTTCTTCCATCTCCCACAGTATTTATTTAATAAATATATCAAAGCTCCATTGAGTACCTGTGACAGGATTTGACATGGGTGGGGACACCTGTCCAGAAACAAGCACTGGGTCTTAGACAGACCTTGGGGCTCCACTCAAATGTCCACACCCAGAGACTTTGATGTGGGTTCCCATTAACCAGAGTGGAAATGTGGATCCTGGGGTAGGGGCAGTTCCTGACACCTGGGCTGGGAAGCAGGGAAACAGCCCCACACAGACCTCTTAAAAGAGGGCTGCTCCTGGCCAGAAGCCTCTATAGAGGGAGGCAAGGATGCAGCGCGTCAGAAGAGACTCAGGGCACATGACCCAGAAAGGAGAGCAGGGCCAAGGACAGAGGAGGAGAAAGAAGAAAGCAAGGAGCCCCCAGAGAAGAAGGTCTGGTGTGAGTGAGAACAAAGAATTAGGTGCTCAGAGGACAGAGGAGACACTGGCCCAGGTGATGAGGTGGGGCAAGTAGGGATCAGTGCCACCCTGCCACCTTCTCTTCCTCCTCCTCCTCTTCCCACCCCCCTTCTCTGTCTGCTCCTCCTCCTTCTCCAGCCTTGGGGCCAGGCCCCAGACTATTTTTAGTTGGAGCTGAATTTAGCCATTCCCTCGGAAATTCCTTACCCGCCCCAGGCAACGCCCTGCTGGCCTTCAGGAGAAGCCTGGCAGTGACTGGCCCAGCAAAGGGGTGAGGAGAGGCCCCAGCACAACGAAGAGCCTGAAGGGTTCTTGGGCACCTAATGGATAAATTGAGGCTCAGAGCAGTTCCCCAATCGAAGTTGCTCCTCTCTACAGCCCTTGCCCAGCTCCTCTTCAAGAAGGCCTCCAGGGCCACAAGGCCACAGCACAGCCTGGTCCCCAGTGTCCAGGAAACAACTGTCTCTGGAGTTCTTCACCTCAGGACCCATCGTGGGCATGGTAAGCAAGGCTGCCTGGAGTCATCCATCCCAGCTCCCAAGCACCCGTGTATCCGGGAGCCACATCTAGAACTCCACTTCACTGGTGGGGAAAGCAAGGCAGAGGAACTTGCCAAGTTAGTGCCAGCAAGGCAGCATGGCCTGACTTCCCTCCCTCCAGTGCTCCCTGTATCAGGCCTCTCACAGAAGGTTCACTGAGGATGGGGCGTAGAGGTTGGCTGTTTCCTGGGTTCCCTGTGAGGCAAGGCCCACTGGGCATCTGCTTCCCTGAGCTCTACCTCTCAGCCCCTGTCTCCTGGTCTGACTGTCCATCAAGTAGAAGAGGCCTTCTAACAGGTGAATCAGCTCCTCATCCTCCATGACTGCCCATTCCATTCAACTCAACCTGGAGGCCTTCAGCCTGGTTCCTGCACACAGCCCCTGTCCGTGTGCTCTGGCCAAACCAAGACCCCCTGTCCTCCTAGCGTTTGACACATTCAGCGGCTTCCCTTTGCTGCCCTGGCTCAAAACACTCCCTCAGGTAACTAGTGAACCAGGCCAGTTCTCTGAAAAATTCTCAGTAGCCTCCTCTAAACAGCAGCCCAAGTGTGGGGCTGGAGCAACCATGAGGAGCAGAACACAGATTTCAGGGCCCGGCCTAGTGCTGCAGTCTCGACAAGCTTTCCCTTGGCTGGGTCTCGGCTATCTCATCTGAATAATGCAGAGGTGAGAGGAGGTTAGAGTATGTAGCTGGTGTCTAAGGGTCGGTCTAGGTGGACCATCCTGGCATTCAAGGCCCTGGTCTGCCTCTTCCTTCTCCTGCCCTCCAGCCTGACAAGAAGTTTGAAACTCACTGCCAGGCCAAGCCAGGAGACAGGGAGAGACTGATGGGGCTGAAGAGAAACAAGGAGCAAGACCTCAGCGACACAGGCAACAGGAAAGATGGAGCTGGCAAGGTTCTGAAGGGGGGAGGGGTCCCTTCCCATCCTTCCACCCCTTTCCTTTCACATCTGCTCCTTAACCTCCAGTGCCCTGTCCTGGGAAAGCACTGAATGTTTGTCCAGGGGGTGAGGAGTGGGGTCTCAGCAGTCCCAGGAGGCCGGCTGTGGGGCTGGCTGGCGGCCAAGAGTACAGCCTCCTTCCCTCCTACTCTGAAGTGCTGCAAGAAGCAGGGCCTGCTCACCCTCTGGGAACCAATAAACAGGAAACAGACACCAGCCTTGCACTGCCCCTCAGCCGAACCCCCAACACAGCCCCCACAGCTCTACCTCTGGCCCAGGACCTGCCTCACCTCACCTCTCCCCAGCCTCAAGATCTCAGGACAAAGGGCACCAGAATGGAGAAAGTAGTGATCTCAAAATCATGAGCAAAATCAAGCAAAGGAGTCCAGACTCTTGGAAAAGAATTCAGAATCCTTTTTTTGAAACCACAGGATGCCATACAGAGACAATCTCAAAAACGCACACTATGTGACCACATATCTGGGCACTCTCTAGGCTCAGGGTCCTGGGCTGAAAATGCCATAAGAATGATCCTTTCACCAGGGAGATTGCTCACTGGCATAAGCGCCTGCCTGGCAAGCACAAAGTTCTGAGTTCAATCCCCAGTAGCAAAAAAAAAGAAAGAAAGAAAAAAATCCCTTTGCTCTTCTAATAACTTCATGTCTCCATTTTACAGAGCAGGAAACTGATGCTCAATGACGTATTATTTATCAGCTTGCAAGGGAGCCAATTTTGGCCTGACAGGCACACAGACGCTCCAACTCTGCTGCAGAGGGGCTCTAAGCCCAGCATAGGAAGCAGAGGGTCTGAGCCTCATCTGCCTGGCCTGGGGCTCTGCCTTCACTCCGTCCTGCCTCCTGGCTGGGTGCAGACATCCTACACAAGTCCTGGGTTGGAGCTGGTGGTAGCATCAGTAGAGGGAGAACTGGAGAAGGAAGAGCGCCCTGTCACTTGGTCCCTCCCTCTCCTCCCCATTCCCAAAGGCCCTGGCCACTGGGATACAAGTCCTACCCAGGTATAGCCAGGACCCCAACTGCACTTCTGTTTCAAAGCTGGAAGAGGGTGAGATTCTTAACATCTCATGAGGTGAGGAATTAATAATTTCTTGAATACTTCATATGTGTCAAGGCCCTTCTGACATGATTTTTTTT
>NW_004524722.1:1691509-1727418 GCF_000260255.1 Octodon degus
CCAGCCAGGACAATTTAGCAACCCAAAATAAAAACAATAGAAAGGAGATGTAGCTCAGGGCCAGGTTCAATCTCCAGTACAGGGTAGGGGTGGGGGAACACATGACATCTGCCCCCTCCCTAGGCCCCCACCTTCCCTTTTTGCCCTGGCTCTGAACTGTTCTGCTAGCTGTCCCCCTTGGGAATGTCTAGTTGGCACTGGGCCATCCCCCTCTAGGAGCCAGCCTCTCCCCAGCAGACCCACTGGCACTTGTTCTTGCTCCACTGTGTCCCTCTGGGCCTCACCACCTCACAGGGCTAGGACCTTTGCTGAAAGCTCTTGGCAAGCAGGGATGGGATCCAAGCTTTCCCTGTATATCCCTACTGGTCATCAAAGAACTCCATGCTAAATGAGTGAACAAGAACCATGGAAAGAAACAAAGGCAGGATTAATGCAGCAGGCCCAGGCCCAGCACGTACAGGATTCTGGATCTCAGAAGGTAAAACTTGGTCCCAGGGAAACAGAATAATAATTCCCTAAAATGTTGGTGTTCCAACCCTCAGAACTTTTGAATATGTTATCTTATTGCCAAAAAGACTTTGTAGACGGCATTGAAGATTCTCGAATTCCCAGGTGGGCCCAGTGTAATCACAAGGGTACTTTAGCAGGCAGGAGGGTCACAGTACGACATTATCCAGTGGGGCCAGTGCCACAGTGGACTGTCTGTTGTCTGTATCACTGATTTTTTTTTCAGGCCCTTGCGCCTGCCAGGCAAATACTTACTCTACTGAGCCATCTCCCTGGCCCCTTTTTGCATCATTGAAAACTCTAAAAGATTTGCTATCACTGTCGTGCAGCTGGCTTTGAAAATGGGAGAAGGGGCCATAAACCAGGGAGTGCCACCACGAGTTGGAAAAGGCAAAGGGGCTCCTTTTCCCCTCCAGAAAGGGACCTTGTTTTTAGCCCAGCAAAATCCATTTCAGACTTCTGACCTCAAGAACCTTAAACAGGCAATTTGTGTTGTTTCAAGCCACTGAAGTAATAGCAATTTGTTATGGCAGCAACAGGAAGCTAATATGCTACCCATCGGCAGCCCCTGCCTCTGATGTCAGCCCTCCCACCCTCTCCCTGCTCAGGGAAGTTTCTAGAGCCTGGAGAATCCCCTGGAAATAAACCAGGTTCCACTCAAGTGTCCCATGCACCGCAGCGTCACCACTTCTGGGGACAGGACCTGAGTGAGCTCCGTAGCTGGCCATGAGTGTAAGCAAAGACCCTGTGTGGGAGTATGAGGGAGAGCCCCGGAGCAACGCCACTCTGAGAGGGCTTCAGCAGCCTATGGCCCAGCCAGCCAGTGCTTTGGTCTACAGACGCGGGTCCTGCTCAAGACAACTGTGCCCTCCCAGCGGCCCTAGGAGGAGGTTTGATTCTGGGGCCAGTCTGGAGGACTCTGTGGCTCTGGGAAGAGAAAAGACTCGCTCTGAGCCTCACAGAAGAGAACTGGTGAACTGGGCTGGAACCCAGTCTCCTGATTTGCTATGTGGCTCTCCATGTCTCTACCAGGCCACCCCTTGCAAACTCCACAGCTCCTAGAGGGGGTCCTGGAAGCACCTCTGAGGCCACAGAGAGCCTGGTTCTGACCCGAGGTCCCTGCATATTGCGGACTTGGGCTCACTCCTCAAGAGCCCAGCAACCTGGCACTTTCTTTCTGTCTGCTCTGTACCTGGAATGCCCAGGGGGCTGAGAAATGCAGGGGTGTGTGTGGGAAGGTCGACTGCCATCCTGCTATTTCCCAGGGGACCTGGGGCCCCCATTTCAGAATCTGCCAACAAGGCACCAGGCTGCCTGGGCACATTTCCCAGTAAGTGCACCAGGGTTTCAAGCCTTTCTGGGAAGCATGGACTCCCTTGTCCCCCTCCCTGCCACCACCACCTCTGCCAACTCTGCTTGTGGGAATTCTATGGGGCCATGGCCTGGGTATGAGGATACCTGGTACCACAGCTCAGATATGTGTCCAGTCCAACGGACAAACCTCTGTGGGGTTAGCCAGCGGAGCCTATAGCCCCAGTCAACTCTAGGGCCTTTGTCATTCTCCCTATCCTAAGTAACCTGTCAGACACTGCCCAGCCCTGCAAGTAGCAGCAGGTCTGTGTTTACCTTGAGTACTGGGGATCTGGGCCCTTCACAGCTCTCTGGGCTACAGCAGAAACCCACTACCCTTGGCTGAGAATGGTTCCGCAGGCCCATAATTTGAGCACTTTGGAAGGCGGAGGCAGGAGGATTGCAAAGCTGAGCTCAGCCTGGACAATTTAGTGACTCAATAAGACCCTGTCTCAAAATAAAAGTAATAAGAAGGGCTGGGTATAGCTCTGTCCAAAGACTCTAGGTTCATTCCCTAGTACAGCCAAAAAGGAAAAAAGAAAACAAACCAAGAAAACAAAACCACCATCCCACTGTCTCTGCCCCAGCCTACACCAACATGCCCAGATTACTCCTGTGACCTCCTGATTGGCCTCGAGGACTCCACTCTGGGCCTTAGAGGCTGCCCTCACACAGCAGCCCAGCTCAGGTCACTGTTGTACTCAGAACCTTCCCAGAGCTCCTGCCTCCCTCCCCTCAAGTACACGCAAAGCCCTCACAGCAGCCCGGGCCCACCTCCCCATGCCCTGGCCCACCTCTACCTTCCCTTTTCTCTCTGACCTCTGACCACTGCTCAGCTCCATGTACACTCCCTGTAAGTTTGCTCCCCAGACACCTCAGGGCCTTCGCACTTGCTCTTCTTCTGTTCACCACACTTCTCTTCAATTTACCCAACTTGCTTCCTCACTTCCCTGGGCTTTTGCTCAGGTGACACCTCCTCAGACAGGCCTTTCCAGATCCCTGGATCCAAATGCCCGTACTCCATCCTGCCATTTTCAACTCTTCTCTCCGGCTTTATTTTCTCCCCAGCTCCTTCCAGCTCCCAGATGCAAAGCCTCTCAAGTTCCAAGCTGGTGTCCTCACTAGCCTAGAGGCTCGAGGAGGACAGCCTCTGTTTTGTACACTGCTGCATTTCCAGGCATGAAAGAGTGCCTGAGCCGTACAGTATGTATTTGTTCAATGGATGAATGCACTTCGCATTGCCCTATCTAAGGCCACCCAGGTCTCTGAAACAAACATACCACACACAACCTGCCCTGTTCGTTTCCACTCCTCCTAGACGGTGCCCCCCTCCTAAAGCCCCTCCCTGTCTTGAAGGTTTCAAAGCCAAACCCAGGAAAGGCCTGCACCACGAAGCCTCCTCTGCCAATCCCCAGTCCAACATCCTAAACTCAACCCGACTGCTTCTAGATTCTAAACTCTGAGAGCCGCAGCTCCCAGGTGGCCTGGGGGTGTCTCCAGCCCAACACTGTGCAGCCAGAGATCACAGATGGGAGGGAGGAAAGCGGGAGAAGCAAGTCCCTACCCTGAACAGCGGGGGCCAGGGACAGGATTAGCAGCAGCCTCCTAAACCCAGCTGGTTCCTGAAGTGAGGGGCTGGAAAATGTCACACTCGGCTCTGGTCCATCCCCCAACCATCCCTCGCTAGATGGACTCATTCCTGGAGAGCACGCCTTCTGACACCCCAGAGCCCTTGGGAAGAGGGGGCAGGGAACAAATAAAGGAAAGGGACAGCCTTTCTGCCCACCCTCCCCCATTCCATCCTCCTGCTGGGTGACAAGACATTTAATTACATATATTTGGTACTACTTGGGATTCCAAATGTCCTAATTGCCTCGTCCTCTCCCAGCAGAACCAGTTTCCATGGAAAAATCACAGCAAAGAGCCAAGGAGGAGGAGGGAGCCCCCAACCCACAGGCCCCTGCCAAAGGGGTGAAAAGAGACAAAGGTGATGGGAAGATCTGTACCGGGCATCCTTGCAAGGCAGGGAGCTGGCTGGGCAAGCCAGGCTTGCCAGGTATGGGTGGGCGGCCTGTCTGCTGGCAGAGGAGAGGAAAGAACAAAGCCGAGGTTTGGGAGCTTGCAACTGGCTCTGCCTAGCCATGCTGCATGACCTTAGAACCAGCCTTCTTTTCTGGGTCTCCAAGTTCTTCCCTACTCAACCCCGGGCTCTGCTGAATTAAGTAACCATGAGAACAGTGTTGAGGATGCTGGGACTATGCAAGATGCCCTCAAATTCCCTGAGTCGTGCCCCTTCTCCGCTGGCAGACCAATCCCCGTGAGGAACAGGGGCGTCCTGGATCCCTTCACTATGAGTCACTGATGTGCTAGAATTCTCAAGCCTAATTCCACATCATAAAATACCCAAGCTTTCACATTCGAAGATGAAACAGTGTCTGGCATTTAGTAGGCACTTAACAAATGCCAGCCCTGCTCACCACTATTCCACATGCTGAAGTCCCATGAGTTCATCCATCTACGGTTCTGAGAGGTACGTCACTTCCTGTCTCTGGGCTACAGACGTTATACATCAGCTGGGTATCAGGTACTGGAGGGCAGAAGAGAAACACAGGGCCAGGGTGGTCAAGTCTGCCATGCAGTATCACAACCAGGCTACTGTGGACCTAAGTGGAGGAAGAACCAGGGGTGTGGGAGGGGCAGGCAGGAGGGCCAGCCTGCACATCTGCAGGGTGAGTTCACTGACCAGGAGCCCCAGGAGCTGCCCTTGCTGTGTCCTCAGCCTTTATAGGCATTGCAGAGCTGCCTTCTCTCTCCTCCACATCTCTGACTCCTCCCCTTTCCTGGGACCACCCTGCAGGCTGCGCCCTTTCTCCAGAGCCAGCAACTAGGAAGTCTACCTTCCCACTGTGCAGAGGGAAAAGCTGAGGCCCACAGATGAGTGAGTCAGAGGCTGAGCTGAGCCTGGTATCCAAGTCTCCAGAAATAGGCCCACACCATCCAAGGGTGCTCTGGGCTCTGGGCTGGGTGAGATTCCCCACAACTTGAGTGTGAGCCCGGGGTTTCATCTGCCCCAAGGTTCTCCTGGGTGAACACTGGTTTCTGCCCCATAAAAAAAGTGTGGCAGCTCTTCTTTTTCCTTCTACAGCCCATACTACACCATTTCTACCCACAGGATGAGGAGTGTGACTGGAGTCCCAGGCCCCAGACAAGAGAACATTGTCTCCCCAAGGGGGGCCAGCAGGAGGGGGTGGCCAGCTGCTCTCCATCTTCTGGAGCCAGAAAGAAGGAAAAGGACAGCAGGAGGAAGTCAGGCTAGCAGATGGGAGAACTTTTAGGCTTTGTGAGGGGGTAGGGAATTGGGGGATGGTGAATGTCTTCTGGGACTGAGCCTACGTCAGTCCACCAGGTTACACAGAGGCCTGTGCCTGCACGTGGGCCAAATGTGGTCACCGAGAAGCAGCTAGGGCAGTGGTCCCTGACTGTAACTCTCATCTGCTCACAGGGGCAGAATGATCCTACACCCCACTCATCTATTAGAGCCTGCCACACCCAACATGGTGGTTCACGCCTATAATCCCAGAACTCACAAGGCTGAAGCAGGAAGATTTCTGTGAGTTCGAGGCCAGCTTGAGCTACATAAACAAGTTCAAAAATCAGCTTGCACTATACAATGGAGACCCTGTCTCAAAACACAACACAACACAACACTAAGCCTGCCAGGTAGGGGTCTTGCTCCCATTTTCCAGTTGTTGAAAGTGAAACAAAGAGCAGGGTATGACAAGTCCTAAGGCCTTACAGGACTCTGCAGCTGAGACTCCAACTCTGCTCTTCTAATTATAGACTCACCCAGTTCTCTCCCCTAAGAGATAGGAAGGGGCATCAAACCAAGACTGGACAAGTGAGAGGACTGGAGTGAGCAGGCAAAGGTGTGGCGGTCAGAGAAAGCCTCCATCTACAGCAGGGAGACCAGAATATGGCAGATCTGTCCCAACACATCCCCCTCTAGGTAGGGGGGAGTAGAAGGAGGAAGTGAACAGAAGTAGGCCAGGAGCCAGTCCCGTGAACACTCCCACCTCCTATGCAGGCTCAATGCCTCCTCCTAGAGGATCCTCATCCACTGGGACTGCCTAAGACTCCAGGTTCACCCCTGCCCTCTCCCTCAGCTGAGCTCAGGGCTCCCAGAGGAGATCAAAACATGGGAAAGGAAGCTGGGGAGGGGACTCCTGGCAGGAGCTGCCCATGCTCCCCCGCCATCTTCCAAAGACAGAACTGGCACTGGTGTGGGGCCACGTAAGCTCCTCTCAGAGGGATGAACATGCCCTAAATTCCCTTACTCCCCATTCTCAACCTGCAGACTCTGGCTTTAGCTTCCAAGATGAGAAGCAGAGCAGGACTAGAGCAAGACGGAGCTGAAGAGAGTGAAACAAAGAGAAAGGAAGTTCAGAGGGACCCTGAGAGCCAGCTTGAGAGCACAGCGCTGGGAATGGGAGTGACCAAATTAGTTCAAGGTTTAGGGTTTCCAGGCTTCTCAGTCAGGGACACGGTGGGAGGAGAGATGCAGTTAGAATAACCCCAGGTAATCCCGAGCTCAGCCCAGAACCCAAGGGTCTCAAACCTGATTTCCAAGCCAGGGAAAAGGCCATCTAGAATTAACTGGAACCTATCACCCAAAACCCAGGCACAGGTGAGGCCAGAAGATAGAAGTGAGGACCTCTGGGAAAGTTAGGCGCCAGGGCCAGGGTCCCTGTCCAGAACCATGGAGGCCACAGGACCCTGACTGGTGGCTGGAACCTCTCCCAACTTCTCTGAAGAGGCCTTGTTGATCTGCCTCTGCAGAAGCCCTGCTGCCTCCCCTTTCCCTAGCAGTCGCTATCTAGACGCTTCTCTAATTGAAGAAGCAGGCTCTGTCAGAATTCAGGCCCCAGAGTGCCCTAACTCAGACCCACAGACTTGCCCAACATCTATGCAGGAGCAGCTGGTTGGAAAGGCACCATCTTGTCCACATCCCTCCCAATCCTATCTCACAAAGGTCTAGATCACAAGAAAAGCCAGTGTCACAGTGGGAGGGGGATAGGGTTAGAACACCGAGAGCTCCCATACACATTGCTCCATAAAGGCCTTGGCTCTCTCAGCCCAGAAACACACTGACATTCTGACCTGCCACAGGAAACCGCTTCAAAAAGGGCAAACACATGCCTAAACTCCTACGGGGGGTCTGGCCAACAGTTGGGCAGCCAGGCTCAGAGAAAGACCTAAGTCTGTGCTGCGCACCATCACACTCAAACTTCAATGTGTTCACAACAAAGAACCACACGGGGATCTCACAAAGACAGCCCCTGAAAACACCCAAAAGATCCACTAAGAACCCTAAAGAACTCTTGTAATTATTACCAGAACACGTTGGAGCAGACAAGAACCTTTCACGTCAGCATCGACAGAAGCCTGAAGCCTCTTCAGGGTCTGAAGGTTACTGAAGCCCTGTATCATTAACACTCTTAGAACTGCCTGGATGCCTCAGGACCAGATAAACACCCCTGGACCTGCACACCTGGGCAGTGAGTACTTGCGTAACAGTTACTGCCAAAGTCGGTGATGAGGGCGTCCCTTCAGCCCCAACCAAAGGTCTCCCCCCAAAAAGGACTCACCACCTGTGGCTTGCGGCAACACTTGCTGGCAGGGGCAGGCTCATCTGGAGCCCGGAGGGCCTCAGGGGGCCTGGCCTCAGCAGTAGGTGGTGCAACAGGAGCCAAGCAGGGAAGGTCCACAGATGCAGGGGCAGGGACCTCACCCGAGTGGAGAGTCAGCATGTATTGCTTGGTGACATCTTCAAGTGATGGTGCCTGCAGTGTGGGATGGCCTTGGACAGGGAGGCCCGCAGGCTCTGGCACAGCCACTGGAGGGCCCACTGAGGTCCGGGGCTCAGGTACTACAATTGGCGTGAAGGTGGCAGGCACACTGGCATGGCGAACATGCTTGGAGGAGGGTCGGGCCTGAGATAGGTTACCAGTCTGGTCCTGATCTTTCTCTTCTTTCCGGAGCTCCTGGTGACTGCTCCGGGCTGGGCGCTTTTTGGAACCTCGCCGAATGAGCCGAGGAGACAAAACGTCTGCCAGCTTGGGATTAAGGTGGAAATCATGGTGAGCAGTGGAAGACTCAGGCAGGGCCTCGGGTAGCGCCCTCTCAGACTGTGCCCGGCTCTTGGTGGGACCAGGGTCCTCTGGCTCTGCCCGCTGCTCCACAAGGATAGGCTCACTGCTAGATGGAGGCAGTATGGGTTCAACTTCCCTAATGGGCTCCCCTCCGGGGCCTTCAAATCCAGGCCCAGCCAGCTCCCCACGGCGACTGGGATCACTCAGAGATTTCTTCTTGGGGGCTTTACCAGCAACTCTGTCTTCCCCCACACGCCCCAAAGCACCAGGCCCCTGCACAATGCTCTGAATGACCTCTTGATAGCCCTTGCTCTCTTCACTGCCTACAGACCAGTCACTGTGGCCACTGGTCAAGCCTTCATCCACAGCTGGAGTCAATGGAAGCCCTGCTTTGGTGCTCAGTGAACCCAGGAGGTTGCTGTCCACAGAGAACCCAGAGGGCTCCTCAGAGGTGGCAGCACGGTGACGTTGTGGAATTGGGTCACTCAGGGACCTGTAAGCCTCACTTGCCTCACCATTGCTGAGTTCAGTCCCACCAGGGCTTGAAGGTGGGGCTTTGCGTCTCCTCCGGAGAGCCCCTGGTGTGGCAGGGGTCTCAGCGGACACAAGAGTCCACCCACCCAGACTGTCCTCAGCCCCAGGGACATGGTGGTTCATCTGGGCTGAGGATGAAGAAACAGGTCTCCACACTCCTGTTGTGCCCAGGCTGGAAAAGGCTGCTCCAGGAGGCTCAGGGTCTGCCCCAATGCCCTCATCTGTCAGACTGGATTCAGGGCCTGACAGCTCCTCCTGGGACCGCTGCCCTCTGGTCATGTTCTCTGTCCAGTCTGGGCTTCTAGGGGGAACATCACTTCCATCATCCTGCTGGGCACCCATGCGTTGGATCTTCTCAAATACCTGACGAGCCTCCTGTACATACTGATCCTGGACCACAAGAGGCAGTGGATCTTCCTCAGCACCAAGGCCTGCTAGCAGGAGCTCAGAGGAGCTGGGCTTCAGGGCACTGCTGTGTGTTAGACGCCGCGCCACTGGCTTCTCAGAGCAGGTAAACGACTTTGCCCTCCTCAAGGTGGCCGTCAAGTCCTTGAGCGTAGGACGTGTGCCAGGTGATGCTGGGGCTTGGGAGGGCAAGGGCTCAAGTCGTTCTACTAGGCCACCTGTTGACCTTGAGTCCCTGCCATCTAGGAGGCTGCTTCCATGTCCCAAACTGGGCTTTCGGACTCTCAGTTCTGAAAGATCTGAACGCAGAAAACTGAGAAGTGTCAGAGTCTCTGAGGCGATATCTGGATTTGACAGGGACTTTCGCTGCCTACTCTTGTCCAGCTCTAAACCTCCATCCCTTAAGGCCCTGCTGATGCCCACAGGTCCCTTGGTTCGGGCTCGAGCCTGGGGCCGCAGAAGACCTTCCCCGGCTCCAAAGCTAGGGGAGCGGTACACTCCCCAGCTCCCAGAACCCCTGCTAGACCACAAGTCGTCATCCTTGAGGGTCTCGGTGCTGGAATAGCGGCTGCTACCGCGAGAGCCCCCAGGACTGGCCAGGTATGCGGGAAAGCTCACCTTGGCTACTCGGAAAGCTCCTCCCACAGTGTCGGACATAGGCCTCATGCCCTCCTGGGGAGCCATTACAGAGGGCTGCAAGCCAGTAGCCCACTCCCGCGGGCCCCCTTCGCTAAGGGCTTTTGGAGAGGTTGGAGGTTCAGGGCTCCTGATTCCCCCCGCTGAGTCCATGTTGCCCAAATTTAACCCATCACTGTCTATCCGGATGTCCTGATCCAAGAGCACGCTTCCAGGCCTGAGCCCCGGCCTCGCACTCCAGTGGCGACCACCCTCACCGTCTTGGTCCTCGTCACTGCCCGAGGAGCAGCCGCCGTGGTGGGTCGGACTCTGTGCCCCCGGCTGTGGCGGCGGGCCCTCCTCTTCCTCCTCGCTGGAGCTGGCAGCCCTGCTTCGGCTGACAGGATAGGAGGAGGCCACGGAGGAGGAGGAGCAGGAGGCCCGGGCCCCGGCCTGCGGTTGGGAGAAGCTATGCCAAGAATGTAAACCATCCGCTGGACGCTGCGCTCGCTCCAGTAGCTGCTGCCGCCGCCTTTCCTCGATCCCCGGACCGGGCACCGGCCGCTGCGCAGCACGCAGGCCTGCCAGCGGGAAGCACGTCCGAGGAGGAGGCGTCGGCGGCTGCCGGGGCTCCCGAGCCGGGGGCTCCCACGCGGCGCCGTCGGGGCTGGGCGTCCCCAAAGCCTCAGAGTCTGCGCTGGGCCTCCTGGACCCGGGGCCTCCGAAGAGCTTGCGCATCTCGGTGACGCTGGGCCAGGCCCCGCGCGCGGCGCCTTCGGCTGCTTCTTCCGCGGCCCCTGGAGAGACACCCCCGTCCCGGGCCCCAGCGGAATCGCTGTCCGTACGCGGCGCGTCGAAGCGCCGGGAGAGCTGGCGCACAGAGGGCGAGAGGCTGCGGAGCGGGCGCGGCTGCGCGGGGGCGGCCGGGGGCCCCGACGCCAGCTTGGACACGCGCCGGGAGGGCTGGCCCGGGACGGTCGCGGCTGGCCGGCACGAGGCGCGGCGTCGCAACCCCGGGGCGTCCGCGTCCTCCTCCTTCGGTCCGGGGCCGCCGCTCCAGCGCTCCAGCAGTTTGAACGAGACGCTGCGATAAAGCGGGGGCCGGGGCGACCCGTCCGCCATGGTGGCGGCGCTCACTCCGGGGGGGCCGGCCTCGGGCAGCCGCGGCCAACCCCCCCTTCCGTCCCCGCTCCGAAGGCGCTCAGTGGCCGTGGTCCCGAGGCCTAGGTCCTGCACCCGCTGGCCGCGGGGCTTTGGGAGGAGGACGAAGAGACAGAGATTTCTCTGTCGCGGATCAAGTTTCTGTGGCTGCAGGCGGCAGCAGCTCCATCCCGGGCCGCCCCTTCCGCCTCTGCGCGACCCTTGCCTCTGCGCAGGCAGCCGAGAGCATCGCAGCCCGGCCGGGGAGGGATCCCCGCGCTCCGGTCTTCTGCTCCGCGCCCGCCCTGCGGCGGCCGGCCGGCCTACACCCCACACTCCCGCTCCGACTCTCGTTCCCTCCCCCTAGGCTGTGCGCTCTGAGCTCCCTTTTGTTGGAAATAAACTTTGTGGCACAGGAAAGGGGGCGGGGGGCGGAGCCTTGCGCCCAAAAGAGGGGGTGGGCTCCGAGCGCGCGCGAGTCTGGGAACCCAGCGGGGGAAGGGAATCGGGGAGGAGCCGAAGGAGAAACGAGATGCTTGAACATTTGGAGCCAGAAGAGACCCTCCAGAGAAGTCCCGCGGGGTTATGAGTGGCCGCCCAGGACTCGCTGAGACACACGCGAGTTCGGAGCGTGTTCAGCGCTGCAGACACAGCCACCCTGCGGCTCAGCCACTTTCGCGCGGGAACACCTCCTGCGTCGGGGGCTCCAACATGGCAACCTCGGGCCACAGACTCGTACACATGACGGTCAGGTACACACAGAAACGCTCCTGGCAGGGAAAGGGGAGGGGGATCCCAAGCCTGGCGCAGCGGTGGGCGGGGCAAGTCGCCCCCGTCTCATCCCTTTACCTCTCTGAGGACACGCCCTTAGGCCCGCCCCCACGGCGAATCCTGCTGCACCACGCCCACGCCCCGCCCCGCGGGGGGGGTCCCAAACGAGCCACCCGTCCCACCTCCCCGAGGCCTGTATTGCCCTCTCACAGTCTCTCAACCCTCCCTCCTCTCTATAGAAGCCCCACCCCTCGGGGGGCCATGCCCTTCCCCTACTTTACTAGCTACCACGCCCCCACCAGCCCCACCTCCCAGATGATGCTCCGCCCTGTACCCCGCCTCCTTTCCCTGGCCCTGTAGGGTACGCGGCTCTTGCGCCCTCTGCCGGCTAATCTTCACAACCCAGGGATCCTAGAGACAGGTGAAGCAGGATCCACCCTCAGCGATCACAGTTAAGAGTTAGGAAGACTTTCAGTACAGGCGTTCGACGTTCTGTCGGTTCTCTGACCCCCCCACGCGACAAGGGAACGCTCTTGACTTCCCACTGCCAGACCTACACGCGAACCTATGGCTGCTCAGTCCTCCTTGAGGGGAGGAGTAGGACGCTTCTCCTACTTCACACTGATCTACCCTAGAGTTCCCCTCCAACTTTTATCCCAGTCTGGTGAGTCTGAGGTTATGCAGATACTGAGGCGCCGCCTTTCCCTTTCCCACACCTGCCTGTCAAGTCCTTTTCCTCATCCCGTGCCCAGTTTAAATGCTGGATCCTATATCTAAAGAATGAACATGTTATGGGGTACCTCTGATGTATAAGTAATTGTACTCCATTTATTTTATTTAATTTTACCGAGAAAGTAACTCTGACCAAAGCCAGGAAAACTGGGCAAGTTTCAGAGACTTCAAACACCATGCTCCTCCAGCCTTCCGTGGCCCCAGATCCTGATGAAGAAGGGGTCCTTTCTCCTCTGGGCCCCAGCAACCTCTTCCTCATCTGCACGGACATCCTGGCCTCGCCCTCCTCGGGCCTGAGCTCACCCTCTCTGGGAGCAGCCTGGACTACCTGTGCTCTCTCAGCTCTATTCAGGCTGGTCAGACCTGCCCTGGCCCTCCAGCCCTCACTCAGTGGCACAGCCTCAGGGAGATCCTGTAGGCTCTAGTCTGTGTTTTACCCAGCCCACCCCACTGCTGTGGTTGCACAGTATGCTTCCTTCTGTCTGCAGGAATTAATCCAGTGTGGGAACATGGTGCGTTAATCCATTGTCTTGATGTGCATTTGGCTGTTTGCAGGTGTTTCCAGAGTGTGGTGTGTGACTCTGGGCAGATGGGCTTAAGTGCTCTGGCACAGGGAAGGTCATTGTCCAACTTTAGAAGGCATCACCAAGCGCGGCTCAAATGTCTTTTGTTTTAGGATTGTGTGTGTTTACTTTTGTATGAAGTACTTGTTCCTGCCCATGCCTCCAGGGGGTGGTAGTAGTTTTGCTACCTTATAGTATTTTTGTTCTCGCCTTTCTATCCTCAGTACCCTGAGCAGGGGGAGGAATCCTAGTGGTTTGTTTTGTTTTTTCTGTATCACAGGTAAGGAAACAGGCTTAAACTTCCAGAATCTGATGCAGTGCACCGCCCTGAGGAAGCCCACCCTTGTAAGGTAAGAAACCTTTTATCTGAGGTGGGAAGCCTTCTCTGCCCCTTAAACTAAGTCAAGTGATATCCTTGCCACTGGCCCCAGTGTCTTTTGGCCACCAACCATTCCATAACTTGTTGTCCCCTAGTGAGTCCTTCCTTGCTGGCTGGCCCTCTTCATGTTCTTAATACTCCTTCCCAGCTGTACTTATCTAGGAATTTGTGTTTATTTCATTACTGTGGGTTTCCTCCATCCAGTTGGGCTTGCAGAGGGCAGGGACCCACTGCCCAGCCTGACCCCTTCTTCAGCAGGATCTGGGGCCACGGAAGGCTGGAGGGGCATGGTGTTTGAAGTCTCTGAAACTTGCCCAGTTTTCCTGGCTTTGACACTGGTCAGAGTTACTTTCTCGGTAGGATTAAATAAAATAAATGGAGTACAATTACTTATACTTGTACCCCACAACATGTTCAGTCACTCAGATATAGGGTCCAGCATTTAAACTGGGCACAAGATGAGGAAAAGGACTTGACAGGCAGGGGAGGGAAAGGGAAAGGTGATGCCTCATAGTAGGTCCTCAAACAATCGTTCATTAATGAATTCTTTCCTTGTCTGCACCCCGAAGCCCCTGGATTCTGAGTCTGGGAAGAGTGTGGATCTGACCTCAAGGCAAAGCACTCGGTGTGTTCACTAACAAGCTTGAGGGAAAAGGGCACCGACTGCATTGATGGCTGGGCTTTTCCTGCTCAGAGTGGAAATCTCCCCAAGATGAGATCTGGTTTCCGATCCTTTTTTTGCAAAACCAGGGATTGAACTCAGGCCCTTGTGCTTGAAGGAAGTGCTTATTCCACTGAGCCATCTCCCTGGCCCCCTGGCTTCCCAATCTTGACCCGACTCATCTGCCTCCCCATCCTCAAGCGCCAGGGTTCTTTAGCAGTTCCTTCCCTGAGCTAGTCTTCCATGCAAGCCTCCTTCTTCTTCACCCACTTCCTTCACATGCTCTCCTCCGGCCCTCCCTCACTCACCCAGTGTCACTGCCTCAGTATGCCACCACCCAGGCCACCACCTCTCTGGCTCCTGCTCCCTCCAGATCCCTACTGTCAAAGTTTCCAGGACTCTACCAAGACCCCCCTTTTCTCACTCTCTTCTCTGGGCTGCTGTCTGCCCCTCAGCCTCAGGCCACATCGGGGCCAACTTATCCCCAGGCTTTGCATCTTTTCTAAGCTGTCTTCCTGAATATCTCCTCTGTTGACTCTGATCTTCTGAAATGGTAAGCCTTCACCTCCAGCTTAGACCCTACCTCCCACCCCAGTCAGGGTCACTGCCAACTTCCACCTATATCCACTTGCTCAGGACAGGAGATAGGACCTCACTAAAGGGGTTAGTTTTGGTTATGAGTAGCAAAGGCCTGAAAAGCTGGTAGCTTCTTAAATTTTATTTATTTATTTTAATGTATTTGGTACACGATCTCACTATAAACCTCAGACTTGTAGTGATCCTCCTAATTTCATCCTCCCCAGCGCTGGGATTACAGGCATGCACCACCATACCTGGACTCAGTGGCTGGCTCAGCATGCCCAGGGGTGGGGACAGCGCAACATGTGGTGCCAGGGATCACACCCTGGTCCCTGCGCTTGCCTAAGCAGGCACTTAGTCCACTGAGCTATCGCACCAGCCCTGGTAGCTTTTTTAAAAAAAGATTTATTTATCTCTAGGGCAGAAGCCCAAACTAGAATGGTTAGAGATCCACACTAGTCCCAGATTATTGCTTTACCAGCCAAGAATAAGACCCTTGCCCAAATGGTCCAAGATAGTGCCCCAGCTGTTGCCTGCACTTTGTAAGAAACAGGGAGGCTTTGGGGTATGGGAAAAAAATACTGCCTATCTCAAAGACACTCCTCCCTCCCTATATTAAACTGCTTTAGGGCACTTTGCTGATAACCCATTGCCAGGAGGAAGTGGCCTGGAGTGCTTAGCTGCAAGAGGGCCTGGGAAATGAAGTTTTCATTCTAGGAGGCTTTGTGTCTGTGTCTGATACTGTGGCTGGCAGCCAGTGGCCTATGCCACACCTTCTTAAGAGGTCCCAGTTACCAGAACTTGGCAAGGAAGGTAGGGCCTGCGATGAAGAATCACAGGAGGGAAGGTGAGGTGGGGGCATTGAGTACCCAATTAGAGGAAGGCTGTATGACCTTAGCAAGTCATTTCCTACCCTATCAGTCATAGGAGATGTTGTAAGGGATAAAGTGAAAATGTATAAAAGCACTCTCTTTGGTCCCTGAAACGCACAGTGGCCTCTCTACTCATTTTCATGGTTGAAATGAATACTTCTGTTGACTGACCCCTGAACTGTTCATCCTCAAACTCAGGCTGTAACCCCTCTCCCCCTCCTCCAATACCCTCCAGCCTTTGCCTGTACCATCTCCTACACTGGAAACTCTCAGCCCCAACACATCCATCCTTCAAGGGCCACCTGCTCCAACCCCAGGAAGTCTTTCGCAGCCCCAAACGCTGGAGAGTCACCTTGGCCCCCTCTGAACCCACCCACTCCCTCTAATGCCTCACTAGACTATCTTTTCACTCTGGTGTCCCCTGTATGTCCCATCCCAGGGAGCAGAGCACTCCAGGGTAAGCTTTCAACCCCACCTATCACGGCTGTGTTCTGGGAAGAGGAAGTGGATCAAGGGAGGGAGAAAGAGGGACTTGAAGTCTCCACCAGTGTGTGAAGGCTTTGATACTGGCCTGTACTAATGATTTTTCTTCTTATTGGAACAGAAGGGGCTTACAAGTTATGGTCCTTATCCTCAAAAAAGTGTGATGAATTGTTTTCTTTACAGACCTCTGCCTGTCAGGTAAGAGGGCAAGAGAAAGGGTTGAAACACCTTGCTTAGAGCCCCCTGTTTAGACACCTCCGATGCCCATTCCATAGTTCCTGGAGCAATTTGCATTCCAAAAATAAAAACTAATTCTGGTGGTAACATTCACAGCATGCTTGCTATGTTCCAGACACTGTTCCAGGTACTGTTTTTCACATCTTAATTTAATCTTTGCACCAACTTTGTAAGATAGGCATCATCATTATTCCCATTGCTCAGCTGGGGAGACTGAGGAACAAAGAGGTTACCAAATAATGTTTCCATAGTAACACAGTTAGGGTAAAGCCAGGGTAAACACATAGGTAGACTGGCTGTAGAGTCTGTACCCTCTACACAACTCTCTCAGAGAGACGCTGGGAAAGCAATTTACCTGTGACCCACAGTTTCCACTGCAGGAAAGTAACCAAAGAGTCCCAGCTCTTAGTCAGGTGAGCCAGCTATCTGAGGCTCCCTACGGTCTTGGCTGGCTGCGGCCAGACGCCCCTGTCTGCTGCTTGTGATTCCCCTGCTGCCCCTGCCCCAGCCATGCAAGGTGGTAGCATCTGCCCTGAGTGGCTCGGCCTTGCCTCCAGCAGGGAATCTGCAGCGGCCTGGCTTCTGTTGCCTCCACACGCCTGCCTCACTGTGGCCCAAAGAATTCAAGTTTCTCCTGTCTGCACCACTGGACTGGCCAGCAGGGACACCGAGTGGATCCCAGTGGGAACTGGGCTTGATTTTCCCCTTCCTTCTCCAGCTGCAAACACACCCCCAACATGGACTCTCCAGAGCCCTTGTCTGGATGCCCCTGTTGCAGGCAGCACTGAGGCTTAGGAAAGACTAGAAGAGAAATCCTGAGAGCCTGTCACAGCCCCTCACTTGCCCTGTTCCTCTGCCCACTCTGTCTCCTGCCTTGGAAGACTCTTGGCCAGGTGAGCTCTCTTGCTTACTACAGGTCTGTGTGGGGTACTGCAGGCCGATTGTTCCACATAAGGACAATAGGAAGAGGGGATGGACTGAGGACTGTAGAAATAAGGGGGAGTGCGGTGGAGCTGGCTGGGCAGGAGGAAGAAAGAAGAACCACAGCAGAGAAGACAGGCCACAGAGCAGTGATTCCCCTTTGCCGCCTGCTCCAGGGATCTTGGGGTAAAGATGTATTTACCCAGCCTTGCACTGCTCAGATCTGGGTTTGAAATGCATCTCCGGGAGCTGGCCAAGGCCACCTTCTGCATACCAACAGGTTGGAATGAGGGACCTGAGAGGGCAGGCACTACCCCGAGACCTGGGCTTCCAGCCTTGGGAACTTCCTGGGCAGCGTCCTCATGGCCCTGTGACTCCTCAAGCTTCTTCTTTTAGAAGGAAGCAGGTTGGAGAGCTGTTTCCTCCTCTTGGGGGCCTGGTGGAGGTGCCCCAGGCCCCAAGAATCCTCCAGCTTGGAAGAGGCAGGTGAAGCCAAAGTGGCGGCTGGGCTCTTCCTAGCACTGCGTGCTCTGGCTCCACCCGGCGTCTTTTCCGGGCTTGCCTTGCACACACCCAGCCCCTGGGCCCATGCTGGTGTATTTCTCCCTCTGGTTCAGTCAGTGCCACTCCCTGGGAGCTGCTGCTTCTGCCAGGGGCTGTGGTTGCTCCCTTTACTGCGCACCATGCCTGTCACACCCGGACGGCTCTTGCCCTCATCAGGGGGCAGCTGTGGGACAGCTCTGGTTTCTATGGCTTTAACATACAGGAAGCCACATGCCTCCTCCCCAGTCCTCTCCTGTGTGCCCAGGGCAAAGCCCAGCAGAAGGCTGGCCCAGGCTGTACTGCAGCACTCTCCACCCCGACTGCTGAGCCCCTACTTGGCCTCTGACATTTGATTCAGGTAGCTCCTCCCCAGAGAGGCCTTTCCCGACCCTTTGACAGGGCCACGGGCCTCCTGTGGGCACTGATAGCGGTCACAGCCCTGTATCACTGTGTCCGTGTTTACCTGCAGCCGTCGGGAGCTTGAGTCGGGCACAGCTAGAACGGGTTTTCTAGGGCTTCAAAGCCATGCAGGCTTGAGTACAAGGCCTCAGTAAAGGCTTACTAAATAAGTGGAATGTCATGCTTTCCTGCCAGAGCGCCCACATTCATCCCTTAAAACCCAGCTTAAATGTCCCTTCCTAGAAGTTCTCCCTTCCCTTTCCTACTTTCTCTCCTACCTTTCATTGGTGGTTCCTAAGCATGTATTAGAGAACCAAGTACAAAGCCTCTATTGTACTATAGTCACGCTTCTGTGAGCAGTTCAACATGGCTGGCTTCTCTCTCTCTCTCTCTCTCTCTCTCTCTCTCTCTCTCTCTCTCTCTGCACTGGGAGCTGGATCTTGGACGTTCATACTGAGCTACATCCCCAGCCCATTTTATTTTATTTTAATTTATGTAGTTGGTACAGGGTCTCGCTATGCAGCTCAACTCACAGTGATCCTCCTGTCTTAGCCTCCTGAGTGCTGGGCCTACAGCCAGGGCCAGTGCAGCATGCAGTACTGAGGATCGAACCTGGGTCCCTGCGCTTGCCAGGCAGGCACTTAGACCGCTGAGCTATCTCCCGCCCTTCCAGTCCATTTTTTAATGTTTTAATTTTTTTAAGACTGGGTCTCAGTAGGTCACTGAGTTGCCCAGGCTGAGCTTGAACTTTCTACCCTCTTGCCTCAGCCTCCTGGAGTGCTGGAATTACAGGCTTGTGCCACCATGTCCCGCTTAACAAAGTTTCCTTTACTCTTGCTGGCTGATTGGGAGCTTCTGGAGGGCCAGACCCATAGGGCCTGGTCTTGAGAAAGGGGGTCAATAAATAGTTGATGGGACTTGGGACCACGAGGGGTTTTACTCTGTGCTGAGCTGAGCTGGATTTTAATTTTCGGCATGGTCTGGGGTTGGTGGGGTGCCCTGGTTATCATGGCGAACATGACAGCATCCAGGACCTGGGTCCTGCGCTGGTGGACTCAGTCACCCTGCCGCTGCCACTTGGCTGTGAGTTTCTGTATTAGCTCTTGCGGCCGCCGGCGGAACTTCCTCTGGGTGAAGTAGAAGAGGATGGGGTCCAGCACACTGTTGGCACTAGCGAAGGGCCGCGTGCCTTTGTAGGCTGCAGCAAAGGCTTCCAGCGTGGGGCAGGGGACACCTGACATGGAGCGCACTGCCAGGTAGGCTGTCTTGGTGACATGGAAAGGCAGGAAGCTGATAGCAAACACCGCTGCCACAACCACGGCCATGCGAGCTGCCTTGCCCCGCCGCTCCTGGGCCACGGGCCCTGTGGGTCCGTCCTGGCGGCACAGGCGGCGAGCCAGGCGACAGTAGCAGGCCAACAGGGCGGCACAGGGCAGCAGGAAGCCAATGACCGTGAGGGCCATACCGTAGGGCAGGTAGTGGGCAGCTAGGGCCGGTGGACTCAGGTCGTAGCAGACGGTGCGGTTCCGCTGGGTGCCCGTGGCAGCAAAGATAGCTGTGGGCAGACACTGTGCTGTCACCGCCAGCCACACCGCGCCACACACGAGCCAGGCAGCCCGGCGGCCCCCGCGCTTGTGCCAAGGCGCCAGGGGGTGGCAGATACCCAGGTAGCGTTGGAAGCTGATGCAGGTGAGGAAGAGGATGCTGCCGTGCAGGTTGGCGTAGAAGAGGAAGCGCACCAGGCGGCACGTGAGGTCCCCGAAGGGCCAGTGGTCGCGTTGGGCGTAGTTGTAGATGAGCAGAGGCAGGGAGCAGGCATACAGCAGGTCGGCCAGGGCCAAGTTCAGGGTGTACACGGCCGTGCGGGTCAGGGCCCGGCGGGATGTGCAGATTTGGGCAATGACGCAGAGGTTCAGCGGCAGGCCGGCCACCAGCACCGCCGAGTACACGGGCGGCAGCAGCAGACGCTTGAAGTCCTCGCGGTAGACACAGGCGGTGGGTGGCAAGCTCAAGCCCTCGCTTGTATTATTGTCCAGCTCCATGACTGCCCACCTGGGCCTCCTACATTAGGAGGGGCTGGGGAAACAATACACAGCCTGTCAGTGACGTACTCATGGGCCACCCTCCGCAGCCCTACTGCTATCTGGGCCCTCGTCCCCTATGAACAATTGGGGCGCCAATGCTGTCACTTTTTTTTTTTAACAATTTTTTTTTTTTTTACATTTTATTTAGAGTGTGTGTGTGTGTGTGTGTGTGTGGCCAGCTCAGCCCACCAGGGGGCGCGGCTGGCTGGCATGTGGTGCTGGGGGATCGAACAGCGGTCCCTGTGCTTTGCCAAGCTTGTTCTAAGTAGGTGCTTTAGACCACTGAGCCATCTCTCCAGCCCCAATGCTGTCATTTTTTATACTGACCACACCATGGAGGCCTCACACAGCTCTGATTTCAAGGAAACTTGGAATAATAAAGCTCAACTTTGGGACAGTCACATCTCTTTTGTTATATAGTATGCGTTTTCTATCAGCCTTCCTAATAAACTTCTATTCATCCTTCAAATCTCTGGTAAGATGTCTCATGTGTTCGTGAAAGTAGATGGACTTGGTTTGAATCTCATCTTCGTGACTCACTACTTGTATGACCTGGAGGTAGTATCTTCTCTGGGTCTCAGTTTCCCCATCTGAGAAATGGGAGAATGTAACTTCTGCCACTCAGAGATGTCATGAGATTAGAAGCACTGAAACGAACTAAGAAGGGCTTTTCCTGAGCTCTGGGTGGGGGATGGGAGATGGAATTTGTGGTCATGGTCGGTCTGTCTGTCTTTCACAGACTGAGGACCACCTGAGAAGAAGTGGAAGATTTGGAGCCTCTCTGTGTCCCACAGCCGGGTTCCGGGTCCAGAGCAGAGGGCTCCCTGGAAACTGCCCATATGAATGGTCCACACATCGTGAGCTCACAGAAGGCAGTTCCCACTTCTGCAGCCTGAACGCCACCTTCCAGAGCCATGGCTCTTTTTCTGGCTGCAGCCATGTTATTTGTAAAACAGGGCAAGGAGATGACTTGGGAGTTTCCCAAGACCTGTTTCCAGTTGACCAGAAACTGCCACAGAGGTCTAGCAGGGTCATGCTCTTCCACAGTGCCTCCTGGTGGCCAGACTGAAAATAGCTTCTCTGAGGGCAAACCACAGGGACAAAGCCTACAGCTCTCTGTTGTTGATTTGAAACTCTGCAGTTCAGGCTGTCCCTGAGCTCACTCTGTAGCCCAGGCTGGCCTCGGACTCGTGGTGATCCTCCTGCCCCAGCCTCCCAAGGCTGAGGTCACAGCCATGTACCAGATGCCAGGCCCTGCAGCTTTACAAGATGTTAACTCACAGGGACGGGCTGGACTGCCGGAGCTTTGTGAGTTAGAAGCAGTCAGGGCCAGAACCCAGCTGCCTGATCCCAAGAGGCAGCTTACGAGAGAGAGGACTTACAGGGCAGCTTCAGAATAAGGCAGCCTGGTCCAGTGTTGGGTGCCCCACTGCCATGCTGTGTAACCCAGGCCATGTCAACTGCCCTTTCTGCCTGTGTCCTTACCAGTAAAACGTGTCATGGGGTGATATGACGTTCAGTAAGTGCTCAGTTCCGAACCATTGCATCTGACACCTTGTCTCACCTCTCATTATTTCATTAAGGCTGAGTTTTGGGGAATCCAACAGCAAAATCCCTCGGGTTTGACTCCTGAGTCTTTTAAGTACTCATGAGTAGGAATATTTGCACATTAGTGATATAAGAGAGAATTTGCAATGTTGACCCAACGGACCTGTAGAAAAAAAGCTTTGCAGATGATGAGTCCAGTCCTCCCCTCTGCCTATTTTGCAGATGGGGAAAACTGAGGCCTAGAAAAATTATGAAAAGGCATTAAAAAGTGGTAATAGTGTACTTGAAGCCAAGTATGTAGACTCTGGGCTTTTTTTTTTTTTTTTTTTTTTTTTTTTGGTGGAACCGGAGATTGAACTCAGGCCCTTGCGCTTGCCAGGGAAGCACTTATTCCACTGAGCCATCTCCCTGGCCAGTTTGTGGACTCTGATGCATATGCCCAGCCTTGCCACGCATGAGCTGTGTGGCCTTGAGTGTATTATTTACCCATACCTCAGTTTCCCTATCTGTAAAATGGGTTACTATGGTACCTGCCTTATGAGGCAGTTGTGAAGACAGTGCCAGGCACAAGGCTACGTGTTAGCTGTTCTTAAACATGAATATACCTGCTAAGTGAGGGCATAGAAAATTTAAAAATTTATTTAGAGCAGAAAAACAAAGGTTATTCTCAATTTAAAATTTTATTTTAATGGAATTATTCCAACCAAGTTCTGGGCACAGTGATAATGTTTGGAGTCTCCATCTGCACCACACCCCCACATCACCTTTGGTTACCACAGGTCCCAAATATACTTCTAGCCTGATTTGGGGCCTTGTGCCCAGCTGAGATGAGGGAGGCGTGGGGGAGGGGAGGGGTGGCTCAGTGGCCTTGCAGTGTGTCTGGGAGGCCACGATCAGAACGGACTGGAGGAAGGTCTCTCGTCTCTGCGCTCGCTCACTGGGGCTGGGCTTTCATTCACGCATCCACTGTCCTTTCCGCCTGTCAGACATCACCCTGCTGCCCGTTGGACACCTACGACCACACAGCAGTCTGCAGGTGTAGATGTTGCCTACGGACCCACCCCCACACACACACACGCACACACGCATGCTACCCAGAGGGGAGGCTGGTGTGAGCCACAGGATGCAAGGGGCTTTGCCGAGGAGGATGGAGAGAAAGGTGTGAGAACATGACGGTGGTGGCGGGGAGGAAGGTGGGGCAGGCAGGGGTTGAAGAAGAGCAGAATAGGGGGAAGGATGCAGTGTCCGGAACCCTTCCTTTGGGAGACCTGAGTTTTCTGCCTCCTGCTTCCTGGCAAAACGTCCTCTCCTTCCTGGTGGAAGGAGGCAGGGACTACAGGAGGGGATCCTTGAGTTGCCCACCTGTGCACTAGGTAGACCTCGGAGCAGGGCCAGGAAGGCAGGCCTGGCTGTCACCGGCTCCCCAATCCTCTGCCTTCTGAGGACCCTGGAGACTGAGGCATTACCCTAGCTCCAGGTAGGAGCTGCCAGAGGGTGGGCTTGCTAGGTTCGCCCCTTGGGCTTCAGCTGGCTGCTCTCACATCCACCCCCACCCCTGGGTCCTAAGTCCTGGACCAGCTCACATCCCAGGCTCTCTGGGGGCTCAGTGGTTCCGCTTTTGGAGAGATGCCCAAGCCCTATTCCTGATATTCAAGGGCCCTGCCGAACCCTTCACTTCACTGCAAGGACACCAGGGCCACTCCACTCTGCATTGCCGTCCCTTCTTGTACTGTACTGTTCCCAAGACACCAACAAGGCCACATGGATTAGCAGCCAGGGACAGAGGTACCCTCTCCAGCATCCCTCTTCACACAGGGTCATTCAGCAGCATCTCTGCTGTCAAACCGTGCATGTCCAACCCAGCTGCTGGCCCTGTCTTTCGTCCTTTTCTGATCCTTCAGCTGAATGGATCTTTCCTTGGGATCCCCAACTCTTTAGGCTCTTTTAGGGCTGTACTGGACCCAGCCTGCTGTCTCATCACAGCTCCTTATGTCCCCCCACATACTGCACCCCGCCCCATACTGGCTCCCAGATGAGATGCATAACACTCACATGCTGCCTCCTGTGCCCGCAGCAGGTTCGTGGGCCTGAGTGTGTCGGGGCAAAGGGAAGCCAGGGCCAAGGCTCCCTACGTTCCTGTCCTCAGGCAGGCTGCAACACCTTCAGTCACTGACAGACGGACAGCTTCCTCTGCTTCCTGGAAGGGCTGTCTGACTGAAACAGTCCTTACAGGGGCCACCTCCTCCCTGCCACCCCCAACACTTCAGTCTGGCGGAAACTGGGCCTAGAGGAGCGAGGAGGCGGAGAAAAGGCAGAGAAAGGGCAACCTTCCCAGAACCCTGCCCCCACCTCAGCAAAGAAAAGGCAGGAATGAAGGGAGAGAGAGGATCCGGAGGAGCAGAGGTCAAAGGCCAGTCCCACAGACCCAGCAGTTTTCTTTCCCCTCAGCCTTTTCAGTTTCTCTTCAGTCACATGGATGTAGCACCCAGTGGCCTCTGCTCATTTTTCCAGTCTCTCCCTCCTTCCCTCCCTTCTATGGTCCATCCACCAGTACATTTCCCTGTTGCTCTATGTGACAATCCACTAGGCACTAGGTTAGCTCCTTCTCCTTTCCTTCTTTTGTTTCTTTTCTTCATATTTATTGAGCACCTACCATGTGGCATCAACCCCTCCCATGTTTCCCAGTTAGCAGCCCTTTCCCCAGGGCAGGCCCAGAGCTCACAAGAACTGTGTGTGGAGTGTACCCAAGACTTCACCCAAGTGACCTTTCTTCCCTGCTGTGCCAAGTCCTCCCTGGCCTTTCCGTACCTCCCATTCAGCCTTTGGAGCTATTAGGACAACCAGAGGGGGAGAGGTGCCTTCTCACTGTACCTGGGAGGCTGGCTCCAGGGTGCAGGTGATACTGAAGGAGGTGAGGGTAGGGTGGTGCAGAGAAAGAACATGGCCCAGGAGATGGGGCCAGGTCCCAGCTTGGTAGGACATGGTCATCCTAAGGGGGTGAGTGGCCACAGGGAGTGAGGCCTCCTTTTACCCTGTAGGATGCTGGGGACACTTCTGGAACCCAGGAGCAATCAGGGCGTTGATCTGACTCCAAATCCATCTTAGAGGAAGGAGTTTGAGAAACTGAATGGGAGCCTTAAGCTTGGAGCAAACTGAGAAAGTCCAGTTTGAGCTGTTGGTAAATCCCTGGCCAGTTAGTTGTGTAGAAATTGAGCACTTCTGCTTCCTCAGGTCGATGCCAGGAGTTTGCCTGTGCCAGCTAAGGTGGGCAAGGGGGCCTGCTGCGTGGCAGCCAGGCCCTTGCTGGCCCTCAGGACGGGTCCCCACCAGAGTGGGTGACTGTTTATCTCAGGAATGGGAGCAGCTCTGAAGGCTTCTAGAGGTGCCAGCCCCAGGGTGCATTTGGGTCAGACTTATGAGCCGTTTTAGTCGCTGCCACAGGAGTCTCCCCTGCACCGAGGGCTTGTGGCCACGAGGTGGAGCCAGCGGACAGCCCGCCAGACGCGGCGCGCGCGTCCCAGGAGTGGCATCCAGCCTCATCTCTGTCGGCTTAGCCTTTTTGCTAGGTACCCATCCCAGACAAGCTTCAGCCCTGTACTCGCAGGAGCCAAGGGGCCAGAGCTGCGGGGCCACGGGCAGGACCGAACCCTGTGTCTCTGAGGCAGAGGCTCCAGAGCATCGCCACCGCCACTCCGGTTCACTGGGGAAACCAGAGAATAAGCAATGAGTTTAGACACAGGAAAAACTGGCAAAATTGAAGCTCTGTGGACTACTTAGATGCTATGGTCTCAGGGTACCCTTTAGGTGACTGCTCAGCCTGCCTGCTTCAAGGCTTCCATGGCTGAGAGGATGAGGGAGACTGTCAGCCAGAGGCAGGCGGTGGAAGCCTGAGTCACTACCTGTCAGTTGGTCTAGACATGGCCAGACCTGGGAAGCAGCTTCCCGGCCTCAGGCCTGCCTGTCTGCCGGGAAACCAGGCCCGGAAATCCCCTTGCTGGGCCCCTGGCCCATGAGCTGAGCAGTAAGGGCTCAGGATGACAGGGTAAGACCCAGCTTCCTCCACCGAGGAGTCAGGCAGGCTGGGATGTGCCACCAGCTTGCTGTGTAACGGGGACCGCCACCAACGCTGAGTCAGATAAGCAAGGTGAGCTATGGTACCCAGCATCCTCCCAGCCCTGGCTCTGCATGCCCTCTGGCTGGAGCCCACCCCAGGCCAGCCTGAGGCCAGGTTTCTGATGCCAGTGCCTCCCTGGCACCCAGAGGACAGCGGACAGGAGCAGAGTCCCCCACCTGGAGGAGTTGTGGTCCCACCTGTGGTATCAGGCTGGCCACAGAAGCAGGCATCCAAGCAGGAGGGGCCCAGGAGGGCAGAGAATCTGCTTTCTCTTCTCATTTCCCACTTCCTGTTCTTCTCCTGCTCAACAGGAATCAAAGTGGAACTGAAATCTCCATTTGGAGGGCAAAGAAAGGGAAGCAGCGGCTTTGAGTGGCTTAGGGGTTGGGGTCCTTTTGGTTTCTCTTTGGGCTGAGCAGGAGAAAATTTGCATCTCTGGAGCTCCTGGTACTAGGGAACAGTGGACAGCAGTGGGTGTATTTCCTGATCTCTCCCTCCCTTCCTCTGTCCCTCCCTTTCTCTCTTTCTCCTTCTCTCTCCTCTCTCTTCTCTCTTCTCTCCTCTCTTCTCTCTTCTCTCTTCTCTCTTCTCTCTTCTCTCTTCTCTCTTCTCTCTTCTCTCTCTCTCTCTCTCTCTCTCTCTCTCTCTCTCTCTCTCTCTCTCTCGTCAGAAACTGAGGCAAGGCAGAGTTAACTAGAGGTTCTGTCTGGGGAAAGTGACTGAAGAGGTTGGGGACCACGGTACGAGGCTGAGGTGTCATGGGAGAGAGCAGAGACCAGGGCAGAACTGTGGGAAAGCTGAAGGAGAACCCCTGAGACTCCACTTTCCAGTCTCCCCGGGCCGGGCCGCAGCACCTCTGCCCAGCAGAGCTAGTGTGGAAGGCCTGTTCCCTGCCTAGACCCCAGACTTTCCTGGTGCCTTGCCTCCCAGGGGAGGAGGCCACTTGGATCTGCTTCTGAGAAGGAGCCTGCTGCCTGGCTGGTGCCTCTGGGAGCCGCCCATCCTCCCAGCGCAGGCTCCAGCCCTTGGCGGGAAGCAATGGCCAGGCTCCAGGGTGGTGCCTCGCTGCAGGCATTGTTCTGCTTCTCTGCAGCTTCTTCCCACACTTCCCAGACCCCCTTTCCTGATGGCCCCGCCTCCTATCCTTCCTTTGGGGATCCCCCCTTTCCCCTTAGAGTCCTGAGGCTGAGGAGAGAGAAGTGGGATCCTCAGGCACTGTGGCTGCTTTGGGGGTGGGGTGAGCCACCTTCGCCAGGTGCTTGGAAGTGAGTTCTGAAGCTTTTGCTGGACAAGATAGGTTTTCCACTGGATTTGCAAAGCTGGTAAGATAAGGCTAAGGCTGCTGCAGCCAGGTAGGTCCTAGGTGCTTGAGAAACCAAAGGAAGACACCACCCAACATTAAAATCGGGGCTGCAGAGTTAACATTAAAATGGGGACCCAGTTTCCTGACTACTGTGGAGCACCTGGTTCCTTCTATACCTGGTGCTTGACCTTCCACTGGACTTTTTGAGTGATGAATTTCCTTTTTGTGTCTTTAAATCAAGTCTGTAGATCTGTACCCCATGCCTCCCTCTCCTTTCCACAACCCTGGGAGCACAGCTTTGGTCCCAAAACCTGGATGTCTCTGAATGGGAAGCTGGAGCTGGCCACTTATCTGATGGCTGCCAGCAGAGGGCAAATGAGGGCAGAGGGGCTGTCAGGCAGAACTCAGTTCCCATGGGGCAGCTGGGAAAGCCCCCTAACCATTTCATTCCCCGTGAGGTTCCCAGAATAACCATTGTGTCATCTCTATAGCTCCTGGACAAGACAAATAGGAGGCTGGAAGCCTGGTACTGGGTTGCAGTCTTGGATTCATCATTCACTTGCTGGGCAACCGGGGCGGGGGGGGGGTCACTTCAGCTTTCTAAGCCTTATTTTTCCAAGCTACTGGTTGCTCAGAAGGTACCAGGCACCCAAACTAAGTGCTTCTGCTCCAGGGTTTCATTTGCTCTTAAACAGCCTGAGTGATGGAGGGGGTGTGTTGTTCCCCGTACGCAGGAGGAAACAGGCTGGAGAAGGCTGGAGACACTCAGTGAGTCAGTAGTGAGCCAGGCTGAAGGGCTAAAGAATGACAGTCTGTGCTTGGGAAAGAAGGTGACATTTCCCTGCAGGAAAGCTGAAGCCAGAGAGATTAGGAACTTGCCAAAGCACAGCAAATCCATCATGCCACCCTGCTCCTCGAGAACAGTGGCTTGGGACAGGATAGGAAATGGATCATCGTCAGACAGCCTTCCTCCCGTCTCCAACTGTTAGGAACTTTGCCTTTAGGGCCTCAGAGACCAGACAGATTCCAGTTCCCAACCGAGGAGCAATGGGAAAAGTGGGCTGAACGAACCCAGGCCCTAAAGGTGAGGCCTGGGGCTCTGTCCTTGGTGCTGCCTGCGTCAGAAATTTTGTTTTTAAGAAAGCTTTGTCTTGACTGATGATGGAGAAGATTTATGAAGGGAAAGAAGGAAATGGCTGCAGGTGAAGCACCTCAGAGCCCACCTGGGGGCCTCAGCCCTGACATCAGGAAGGGCTGACCACCGAGGCTGCCTGAGTCTTTCTTGTGGGTTCTGATCCTGCCCATTTCACAGACTGTGAGGCCCAAAGGCACTAGTGCTGTCCACAACCCTCAAGGTAATGTTGGGTGTGGAAAGAGCTTCAGAGAGCCCCTCTCCTCCCATGCAATGTAGTTCCCTGTCCTGACTACTACTCTGACCAGCCCTATGAGCTCCTGAGGCCTGAGGCCACCTGGCAGAGACACGGCATTCCCACTGGACCCCAGAGCCAGGTGTCTGAGCTCTAGGCCCTTCAGCCAGAGAGGTCTTGAGATCATCTGATTCAACATTTTTCCCTTCCCTCCTGCAAAAGGGGGAGGCCCCAGAAACCTTCCTGACAGGGTCTGCCTGGCCCACTGCTTGCATACTTCCTAGGACAGGGAGCTCACTCCCCTCACAGGCTGCTACATTTTGTCTTGAGATAGCCCCCTGGGAGATTTTCTGCTTCACACCCAGCCCTGAGCCCTGCTCCCAGTCACTTCTTCCCTCACCCAGGCTGGCATCCTTTGGGGGCCCCTGAACTTGAGAGAGGCCATTCTAAAGTCATCCGTCTCCACCAGTGACACCAACACTTCTGCCCCAGCCCATGGAAATCTAGCAGTGGAGTCCAAAAGCCCAGCACAGGGTCAGGAGGCTACAACTTTCCTAAACTAAGATAAGGCCCTTTGCCACCCTCTGGCTTGTCTTATTCACTGCCTGGGACCTGTGAGGATGATGTGATCACTCCTTGCCATTTTCAAAGGAGGAAACAGGGAGCCCCAGGGCTTACTAACTGCCTTCCACCAGACCCCCAATCCTCACCCTTGAAGATCAGCCACGTGGGACTGCAGGCTCATTTGTGGCCAGCCCATTGTGAGAACAGGGTTTTGTGGCCTATGAGAAAGGGATCAAAGGCAAGATCAACTTCAGGTTCAGGGTGCAGTATGGCATGCTAGAGGGTAATGGGTGGCACCTGCTGTGGATATGTGGCAGCTGACACTTTCTCCGTGGGACCTTTTCTACTTTTCTTTGTCAAAGCTGCAGCCTCTCACCCTATCCATGCACATGCGGAGGTCCTACTTTCCCTTCTGCTGGGTTTTGCTCCTGTAACAACTAGCCTATCTGTGTTTGTTTTGCCTCCTATGTCTCTCCCTCTGCCAGAGCATAAACTCCTGCGGGGAGGGCTTTCCTTATCAATGCATCTGTAGTGTCCAGGACAGTGTGTCCCTTGTATAGGGTCCCAAAATATAGGTTAAATGAATGAACGAGTGAATGAATTTCCAGGGACACCTCCAGGATCCACAGAGAAGCTTAGGAGCCAAAACCTGGCCAGGTCATGGGGGACTTGGCTTGCTGCTGTTTATACAGCAAGTGACATTTTGTATTCACACTATGTGTTATTGGCTAGAGATGGAATGTGGGGCCCCAGGATCTTAAGTCACCCTCGGGGCTGCCTCTATCTGTCTGTGTATGAGATTCGGACTGCAAATGTCCCAGCCTAGTGAAAACAGGTGGTGGCCTGGCAGGACTGGGCTGCTGCCTCTCCTTCCTGCCCTACCCAAGGGCTTCCCTCACCCCTTACCACCCTGCCTGTCGTGCCCTACTGAAAGTATCCAGCCCTCCAGCCTGCACAGTTACTGTGTCCCAGGCTTTTGAGGCGCCTCCTCTGGCCCAGAACCTCCTGGCCTCTCTGCCTGCTCTACCTGACTGCCTAGACTGCCACTCGTGGTCGTGAGACTCCTGGACATAGGCCGATCTGTCCACAGCCCCACGCGTGGGGTCACCATGGTGCTCCGTCCTTGTGGTGTGGCTGGAGGACAAGACTCAGCTGTTCCTGAGGCCCCATAGACCAGGTCACTGCCTTCTTTGGCTGGCCCCCTGGTGCTCTGCAGGTCCTGAGGTATCTTTCTTCCCCTTTCTTCTAAGCCTTGGCCTTCTCATTCTTGTCAGCCCTACACCCTCAACCCCCAGTGGCCCTCAACTCTCCCTTCTGAGCTGAGATAGAAGGACAGCCCTCAGCTTCCTGTCCTCTACTGAAGCCAGCTGCTCCTTCACTCCACACCCTCACCCCAGCCCTCGAGGAGCCACACCTCCTCCTCCTCCTCCTCCTCCTCCTCCTCCTCCTCTACCTCCTCCTCTTCCCTTTTCTTTTCCTCCTCCTTTTTCTCCTCCTCCTTGCCTCTCCTCAGCATCAGCACTAATGGTTCCTTCTCCCAGCTTGCTCTCCCTTCTTCCACCTCTCCCCTCTTAGCAAAACCTCTACTTGGACCCCACATACCTTCCTAGCTCTGTCTTCTCCCACACAGAGTTCCAGGCAGCCTCTACTGCTTGTGCATCTCACACATCCAGGTCAAGAGATTAAGCCCAGGCAGAGCAGGAAGCCTCTGAGCTCAGCTTAGGGAAGAGCAGTGGCCATTCTACCTCCTGGGTGAGGCTAGTGAGTGACAACAAGGAGCAAGATGTCACCTTGGCTCCTCCATGAGGAGACCTCCTCAGTGATTTGACCTAATAGGTCATGGTGTGGGAGGTGATTCAGGCTCGGCATCCTGAGCACCACTTGAGGCTGATACAGGGTTTGGGGAGGGATGGCCCTGTGGCCCCCAGGCTGGAAGGTGCCCTGGAAGTCCTCTTCTGGGGGTGCTTCTGTTGTACCTTCATAGTTACCTTCGTGTCCTGAATCAATTCAAACATTTACCTTCAGAGTCATTTGACTTTGGGGAAGAGCCAGAAGTTGTACAGATCTAGTGAACAAGGTAGGTAGGACACACCACAGTGCCCTTATGAGCCTTCCTTTCTGTTGGGTTACACTTGGCAAAAACATTCACTATATACATATATTTAAAATTTTTAAAAAATATTTATTTGGTGCAGGGTTTCGTCATGCAGCTCTGAGTCATAGTGATCCTCCTGTCTCAGCCTCCCCAGTGCTGGGATTACAGGCATGCACCACCATGCTCAGTTTCGGGGTTAGCATGGTGCGCCTGGGGTTCTGGGGCTGGCACAGCATGCAGTACCAGGGATCAAATCCAGGTCCTTGCACTTACCAGGCAGGCGCTTAGACCACTGAGCTACCTACCCAGCCCTTTGCTGTATATTTTTGATCGCACAATGTAAAGGCATTCAATAAAGAGGACCTCAAGAACTGCTTCAGAAAATGGCAAGAGTGATAGGGTGAGTATTCAAAGTAAAGGAGAGTATTTTGAGGAGGACAAATGACAATGTACCTTGGGCTGTGATAAATTTCTAAAATTTAAATGTTCACTGTAGTTTTCAATAATCCACTGTATCTTTGCCTAACCGTGATATTGGTTTGAGCAAACAGCAATGGTCTCTATCACAGAATAAGAGGGGCTGATGATGGTGCAGGTGACGGGGACAGAGCAAAGTTGCCCCCTGCACTGCCCTTGAGGATTCAAAAGGTGAGGCCTTCCTCCTGGCACACCCAGAGATCTCCAAGCACCAGTCCACATAACTGGATTTAAGACCTGTTCTTGGCACTTGGACCTCTCTGTTGCCCATCACTGCACCCTCTGCCAAGTGTGGTGTCTGACAGACCTGGTTCTGTCCTGGCTCCACAGCTCATGAGCAGTGACTGCCTTTCTCTGAGTCTCAGACTCTCTAATTATGAGCTGTGATGAACCCTCGTAGCACTGTTGGAGGTTCATGTGAAATAATGGAGCAGATGAGCCCCATGTGTGACCCACGGGACGCACTCAGGGGACCTGCCTGTGTTGCTCATTATCTTATCACAGAACAGCTCAACTCAGGAGCAGTGGCCTCCCGTGCCACCTGACTCTTGAGCAGTGGCCTCCCGTGCCACCTGACTCTTCCATCCATCCATCCATCCACCCCTCTGTGGTGCATTTTCAGGGGTTCTTACATGTGCAAGGACTTTTCTGGTTGCTGGGCTCTGTCCTTTAAGGGCACTCAGCTGGTGGGAAAGACCGATGAAGATGGAGATCAAAGGTTCTGGTACAACAAAGGTGGTGCAGACACTGCCTGGGGTATCGAGGAGTGCTCTCTGGAAGAAGAGGTTCTTCAGTGGAGGATGGACTAGGAAAGGGAAGGTGTGCTGGGCTAGGAGAGCTGCTGGAGATAGGAGGGCCTGGGCCATCCGCAGTGTTGGTGTTTGTAGGTCCTGGGGGACCTGGCCAGAGGAGAGGCTGAGAGGTTATCAGAGCCAGGTTCCTGCAGGCCGCAGAATGCCAACTACACATGTGGCCTCTACATTTTGGGTACTGATGAAGAGGGCTCTTGGGTTAAAGCACCTGCTTAGGCAGATTCATGGGCCAGGAGTTCAATCCCCTGGGCCTGGCATGCAGGTCCCACCTCTAGGGTACACTGAGACAGCAATTAAGACAGGTGTGGTGGTGTGCACCTGTAATCCCAGCACTTGGGCTACGAGTCTGACCTATGCAGTGAGAGCCAGTACCCTCTGTACCCCCTGTCCTAAATACAAAAAAAAAAAAAAAAAAAAAAAAAAAGAAAGAAAGAAAAGAAAAAGAAAAAATAAAGAGGGCTCTTGATGGTTTCTAAGCCAGAGTAGAGGCAGAATCAAATTGAGATTTAGGAGGTCCACTGGGCTATTACATGGAGTATGGATTGATTATGCTTAGAGTCCAGGTCAAAGAAAATAGGACATAAAGTGGGACCCTGGGCCCAGACAAGGAGGCTCTGGGAGCTAGCTAAAGGCAGGGTTAACCTGGGGACCTTGAATGCCAGGCTCACAGAAGTCTCCTGCCCTTCCTCAACATATCTCTGCACAGGCCCTGACAGCCAGAGGGCCATAAAAATTGCGTGTGGTGGCGGTGGTGGTCAAGATGCCCTTGTCCAGCCCTCAGGTCACAGATGGGAAGCAGATACCCAGAGCTGGCAAGAGGACACCACAGGCCTGTAGGAGCCCCTGCATCCCACCCCAAGCCCACTGCTCCAGTCTGGCTGTCCTCTCCTGGGAAAGCAAGAGTATGGCCTAGGGAGCCAGGGGCTGGGTGAGTCCAGGAGGATGAGTCACGCTGCCCACCAGGCCCAGAGGGGTAGCCTTAGAGCCAGGGAAGGCCTCTATTCTCCTTCAGCCATTCCTACTTGTTCCACTTTTATGCAGAAGAAACTGAGGCTGAGAGAAGAGAGGCGTTTGGCTCTGAGATAGTGCAGCTGTCAGGGCACTGGAGTGGGTGGCAGGGCAGCTGGGTTATGAATCCTAGGGACACACTGCTGCAGAAGGGTGGGGCTCCAGTGTCTGGCTCTGCCTGGCCCTTGTGCCCCGCACAGTCCCCAGTGGTCACTTCCCTTGGATCTCAGCCTGGGTCTCTGCAAGGCTTGACTGAGGAGGGCAAAACAGGAAGGAACTGTCTGCCATCTGCTCCAGAGCACTGTGAAGCTGGTCTTCTTAGGAGGAAGAACCAAGCCCACCCTGCTGGGGGAGGGGACACACAAGGAATCAGCACAGCTCAGCGAGTCTCTGCCCTGGTCCTCAGCCCCACCAGCTCTCCCAAGGTGCAGAAACCCAGCTCCAGTCTTTGGAGCTTGCAGTCTTGGTCAAGGCCCTAAATGTCAGGTCTGGGCCTGATCTGGACCTTCCCCTGGGAGTGGGATGAGTGCGGGTGATGCACAATAGTGCCACTAGCTGTTGAAAATGACCAGGCTAGGTGCCTGTTCTCCTCCAGTCTCCTCATAGACAGGCCAATGGGGCAGGCTGCTCATTGCCCCTTGCCTGGGGGAAATGAAGGCCTCACTTTCCATCAGTCACCAAGCCCTGTTTGTATGCCACTCTTGAATCTGACAGTCTACCCGTTTTGTGCAGCCACAGGGACCCTTGCTCAGCAAGAATCTGACTGTCTCACTTCCCTTCTCAGGCCCTTTATAGCTTCCCAGGGCCTGAAGATAAAGACAAACCTGCCAGCTGGCTGACTTCTCTGTTCCTAGCCCTGCTCCTTGCACGCAACCAGATATGCTTCTTTGCTCCCTGGCTGGTGCTGCTTTTGTCCCTGGTCTGCCCCATCCCCACAGTGGTAGCTGCTGACCCTCCCCTCTGAAAATCCAGTGACAGAGGCCAAACCAGGTCCTGCCCTCAGGAATTAAGGGTGGACATGGGACACATACCTGAAGACTCAGAACCCGGGGGAGACATCAGTGCCTGATCCCACCAGACCTAGTTTGGAAGGGGTGGTTCTGCAGGCAGGGGGTGCTCCCTGAGGAAATGCACAAGTACATCAGGAGGAAAAAGGTGTTCCAGAAGAGAGCTGGGGCTGGTGGAGGCCCTTGAGGGTGGTGGGCAGGACTGGGGCTACCAGTGTGCCAACAACTAGAGTTGGAAAAGAGCCCAAACTACTAGAATGAGGCAATGATTGAACACCTACTGTGTGCCACGTGGGCATTACCCCGTTCAGATCTCACAAGGACCCTGTGATACAAGGCTTTTCTTTTCTTTTTCTTTTTTTTTTGGCAGAACCGGGGTTTGAACTCAGGCCCCTGCACTTGCCAGGCAAGCACTTATTCTACTGAGCCATCTCCCAGCCTCAAGGCTTTTATTTTCTAATCTATCTTTTATCTCTATCTTATCCCAGGGGGAGGAAAACAGAGCACAGAAAGGTTAGTTCAAGGTGGCACAGGTTGAAGGCATGGCTATGAGGCTACAAACCTACAGCCTGCATTCTCAGCAACCACCACACAGCAAGACTGCAGTGGGAGGATCTCGAGAGGCAGGGACATGTAGCCTGCCCCAGGCTCACCTCCCACCAGTCACAGGGCTTCACCAAGTCTCCCTGTACTCATAAGTGGCAGAGCCAGCTGAGACAGGAAGCATGCATTGAAAGGTATCCTTTCAGGCAGAGTTTTCTGATTCTAGCTGCCCATGAAAACCCCAGATTCCTTCAGGGAACAATGTTTGCCTGCAGATCATCTCTTTCTATCTAGAGCCTCTGCCCCATTCAGTGGTAATCTTTTTCATTCCAGGTCTCCTGACTCAGAGCTGACCAATCAGAGAATTCATCCAGACCTTGCCAGTGATCGATCCATTTAGAGTGGATAAGTACGAAAGTTTTCTCTTCTTTTTCCTAGATAACTAGTTGTGAGGACCATGGAGGTTGGTACTTCTAGAAAGAACTTAAGTGAGGATGTAGGAACCATGCAGAAAGTCAGGAGAAAGGATACAAAACAAAAGGCTGGTCCTCAAGTTTGTGCTTTCCTTTTAATTGTATTATACATTTCTATTTGTATTTCTTCTTTTGAGTTCTTATACTAGAGAAACTATATGATATTTACACATGTGTATCTGGTTTATTTCACTTATGAGTATATCTTGAGGACTAGACAATGAAGAGAGAGCAAGGAGAAGAGCTAGGAAACATGACAGAGGCAAGCCATACAGTTATATGTACAAGACGGGTAAGGCAATGATCCTGAGAATCTTAAGATTTTCGAATCTAGCAGTTAATTGGAAGGATTCTCACCCTGACTAACTATATATACTGAAACCTGTGAACTAAGCAACTGCACTGATGATGGCAATTTGTAATAGTAGGTTCATGCTTGGAGTGCTTGTCATTCTGGGCTTCTGAATACGTGCTACTTGTCATGACATGCCAGTTGCTGCTGTGCTATCTCTTGGGTAGATGATTTTTTAAAAAGGAAGGGGGTGGTGAATGAAGGCAGGAGACAGGAAAAGGAGTGTTGTGGGACTGTCCTGTTACAATGTTGTATATGGACTTATGTGTAAACATATGTAATTCTTTCTTTCTATTTTTAAAATATATTTTAATTTTTTAAT
>NW_004524722.1:1728214-1741831 GCF_000260255.1 Octodon degus
TATCTGTGTATTCACAATGGATAGATATATAGCTACATTCTCTTAATTCAAGGAATAGAGGGATTTGTTCTAATAGTGTTTGTAAATAGGATATCATTTCTGCATCTTGTACAACAAACAACCACTAGGAAGGCAGTATGCAATGTGTTAATTATTGGAACTGTCCTACCGATTTGATTTGAAACTGTCTCATTGCTATTTATTTCTCAATAAAATTATGGAAAAAAAATCCCAAAAGGCTGCTAATGACAACCTTTAACTGCTGGATCTAGTTACATCAGATCTAAGTTTACCTTGGACTTTTTATTTGCTTGAACTAATATACTTTTCTAGCCCAATCTAATTGTATTTAACATGACACAACAGTCCTGACATCAAAGCACAGAGAACAATAATAGCAAAATAGATGAATTGTATTAAAGTTTAAAACTTTTGTGCATCAGAGGACATTATCAGGCCGGTGAGATAGCTCAGCAGTGTAAAGCACCTGCTTAAGCAAGCTTAGGCAAAGCACAGGGACTGTGGTTTGATCCCCAACACCACATGCTGTGCCAGCCCTGCCCCTAGGGCAGGCTGAGCTGGCTACAAAAAAAAAAGGACATTATCACCAGAGTGAAAAGACAACTCACAGAATGGGAACAGATATTTTAAAATCATTTGTCTCAGAAGGAATTAATTAATACCCACAATATGCCAAAATTCCTATAACTACTCAGCAACAACAAAAATAACCCAATTAAAGAATCAGCAATAGATTTCAATAGACATTTCTCCAAAGATTTACTAATGACCAAAAGACACATGAAATGATGCTCAATATCCACTCACTAATCAGTAGTAAAATGCAAACTAAAACCAGGAGATAGCACCTCACACCCATTAGGATGCTCATTAATTTAAAAATCTCAAGCTAAAGACCAGGATACAGCAAATGTTGGTTAGGAGGTAGAGAAATTGGAAAGAGAAACTGGAACACTTGGTGTTACTGATGTGAACACAAAGTGGTACAGTCTCTGCTCAAGACAGAATGGCAACTTCTAAACAAACGAACAAAATTATCACCTGATCCGGCAATTCCATAACTAGAGTTCCAACTAAAAGAACTGAAAGCAAAGACTCAAAAGAATATTTATAGACCAGCAATCACATTATCACCATAGCCAAATGATAGCAAAATACAAATATCCATTGACAGATAAATGGACAAGAAAAATGTGGTGTATACCTACAATATGTTATTATTCATCCTTAAAAAAGAAATAGAATTCTGACAATGCACTACAGTATGGTGGATCTTGAAAATATTATGCCAAGTGAAACAAGTCTTAAGTCAAATGCAAAAGGACAAATACAGCATGATTCTATTCATATGAGGTACCTAGAGTAGATAAATTCATCAAGACAGTAAGGAGAATGGTAGTTGCCAGGGGCTGGGAGGAGGGGGAAAGTGGCTCTCCTCTTCTTCGGGACTCCTTTTCTCTTTTCCCTTCAGTTGCTAGGAAACTCAGTCAAGTTTCTGCTCACTTACCTTAGGATCAATAGTAGTCTTTCTTTTTCAGTTTTTGAGACAGGTTCTTGCTATGCAGTTCCTAGCTGACCTTGAACTCAGTATGTAATCCAGGATGGCCTCAGACTTAAGGCAATCCTCCCAAGTGCTGGGATTACAGGCATGTGTCACCTCGCCTGGATTCAACCGTAGTCTTCTATGTAATTTTTATATCCCTGCTCCTGGTACTTAAGACAATTAAAGGTGTAACTGTCTTTTTTTTTTTTTTATTGCTGAGACAAAATACCTGACACCCAAGGTAAAAGGGGAAAGGTTTATTTAGGTAACAGTTTGTAGAGATTTTAGTCCATAATTGCCTGGCTCCAAGGCAGGGTGGAGGGGAGATGGGCCTTGCAGAGGAGAAACTCTTCACGACAGGAAGAAGGTAGCAAAGCAAGCAAGTGATGGCCACAGCTCTTTCTATCCTTTTTTCCATCCAGGCTACTTAAAGTGGGTAGCACCCCCCACTTAATGCTAGTGCCCTTGATCCTAGCCTAGGACCATGAATCAATCCCAGTGTCACACACTCTAGATCCAGCCACAGGTGAAAAAGCCCCACCTATGACCACATGGAGCGTTGCAAAGTCATCTAGAGCCATAACAGTAACTCATGCAACATAAAATTCAACCTTTCAAAGTGTGCAACGGAATAGTTTTTAGTATATTCACAAGATTTTGTACCTATCATCACAAATTAATTTCAGAGTATTTTCATTAACCACAAAATAAATTTTATCCCCATTAGAGTTCCTCTCCATTTCCCTTTTCCCTTCCATCACTCTAAAACCACTAATCTTCTTTTTGTGTTTATGAACGGGCCTACCCTTCCTAGACATTTCATGCAAAATGAAATCATAGAACATGAACTTTTTTGAGTGTCGCTTATTTCATGATTCATTCATACTGTAACACAGATCAGAATTCATTTTCATAGTGGAATTAACATTCAGTTTTATGGACACAGAACTACTGAGTCATATGGTAACTCTACATTGAACGTCTTGAGGATCTGCCTAATTCCAATTTTGTGTTCCAATTTTGCACTGTCCCCAGCGGTGCATGAAGATCTAATTTCTCTGCATCCTCTCTAACACATTCCATTGTTTATCTCTTTCACTACAGCCATGCTAGTGGGTATGAAGAAGTATACTGTGCTTTTAACTTACATTTCCCTAATTGCTCCTTTTTTGTGTTGTCATTCATATTTTTTCTCATTTTACTGCATGTATTTCTGCTCTGATGCCTGCATTTTTATGGAATGCTTTGAAATGGGAGAGTATGTGTTTCATGGACAGATAGTCCTTGTTTTAATCTCTGGCTGTTTCTACTAGCTGTGTGACCTTGAGCAAGTTATTTAACTCTCTGAGCCTCAGCTTCTCCACTTAGTAAATGTGAGCTACAAATCAACTTTACAACAGAGGCATCTATCTGCTAAGTGTTAGCTTCTCGAGGTGCCTCTCCTCTTCCTACATATGGAGTGGGGTCCACCTGAGACATGTGAGGAGGGCCAGGGTGAGGGCATGGGACCTGCACCTGTGTGCCACAAAGTCACGGACTGGCAAATCCAGAGTAAGTTCTAGCACCTTATAGGTCTTACCTCAATCATCAGATTAGCTGCTGCCTGAGGCACTTTCTCTTGCCTCAGATGAAAGGCTTTCTATAGTTCCAGGAAAGTGAATTAAGACTTCCTAAGAATTTACAAGTGATGTGATATGCATGATCTTATTTTATCCATGGGAAAACAGAGATTCTAGGAGATTCAATAACTTGTCCAAGTTCACACAGCCAGCAAACACTGGTGTCTGGATTCACACCCAGTTCCAATTTCAAGGTCTGATTTCTTTCCCCTGGGCTGAGTCCAGCATTCCCTACAGGCCACCCTACCCTAGAAAGCGCAGGAACTCCAGAACTATGGGCTGATCTGAATAACTGCTTCCCACCCCTGTCATGACAGAGACAATGTCTTTCCTCCCTCTGAGCTGAACTGTCTCCTGGTGTCACAGAACAGCCTCTGCTCCATCCCAGGCTTGGAAAATGTGTTTCCCTGGGGGTCGGGATACCAGGCTGTCTCAACTACTGTGGAGTTCTTGCTTCTGGACCTCTGGTCCCCAGCCCATATGTTCCTAAGCGAAGGCTTGGACTTCATAGCACCTGGCCTGATGGTGTCTAGCACAGAGGCCACCCACCCACCCTGGCCAACTCCACAGACCAACAGCACCTCTTGCCCAGGCCCTGACTTCCCATAGAGCTGTTCAGTACAGGCCACACTGGGCATGAGGGATAGGGGACATCTCCATGTGACTGGGTTAGGGCACTGACTAACTGAACACTCCAAGCATCAGAGCAAAAGAACTAGAGCAACAGCCACCAATTCCCTACGAGAAACTGAAATAAAACCCACTGTGGAGGCAAATGGAGAAATGTCCCCAGGGCAGAGGGGTAGGTAGTGATGTGTTCTCTTGACTGGAGGAGGCTCTTGGCTGGAGCACGCACTGTCACCAGGCTCTGCTAACTCAACTCACCCCTCCTGGATGGAACCAGGAAAGCCCAGCTCGGAGTTCAGGGTCTGGCGTCTAACAAACGCAACCCCAGCTCTCCCACATTAGATACGATACTTTATCTTCTCTGAGCTTCAGCTTTTTCCACTACATAATAGGGGTCACAATCATTATACCTGTATTGACTCTTATGTCAAATACTTGGCATATCATGAGTGCTCAATAAATAATAAATGATAGTCATTGCTAACCTCTTTCAATTCAATATTGAATGAGGGATTTATCTATTAACTCTTTCATTTATTTTTCCATTCAGTCAACCAGCTAGCACATGCCCACTGGGAAGGCCACAGCAGTGAAGAATGTCATTGCTGGGGTGCATTAGGAGTTGAACCGCCAGCACTGCTGCTACATGGCCAAATACTCTGTGTTCCAGGAAAGCCACTTCCCCTTGCCAAGCCTTCACTTCCTTGCCTGTAAAATGGGAACAATAATAGCATCTCTAGAGAACACTGGCATGTTATGGAGACAAAGATGTGGGACAAAGATGTGAAGCCAGCCAGCACGGATCCTCTGAGGGAAACGGATGACAGGTGAGCTGTGCAGAGGAGCCAGGAGGCTCCTGGCCATCGGGCTGGGCCAGGTCTCCAGGGACAGTCACAGGATAGGACATGGGGGCAGGCTCAGAGACAATTGCTAGCTTTCCGGACCAGGCCCCCCTCCCTTTCTGGTAAGCCAATAGTGAGGAAATGAAAAAAAAAAAAAAGGAAAGGAAAGGAAAGGAAAAAAAAATTGTGGAGGAGAATTGCCCCCGAGCACAAGTTGCACATGTGCTCACAGGCTAGCCAGGAAGGTCTTAACACACGTGGATGCGTCCCAGAGGCACAGCACTGTACTCTGTGCAAAGAACCTTCTCACTTTTCATCTCATTTGCTAGTAAGGAGAGAAGAGAGAAGAAGCTATTCCTGAGCTGGCTTAGGAGCTATTTGGAGCCGGTGAGACGTGGGAATCCCATAGACCATTAGGAGCCTGGGTGAATGCACGCCATGTGGCCCACTTGTCCTGTGCTGGAGTCGGCAGGGTTGATAAGTGGCAGCCAAAAACTCCAGAAAAACAGATTTTGTTTTTTACCTTTTGTACCGGGGGATTGAACCAACAGCCTTTGCACTGAGGTACCTTCCCAGCCCTTCTAAAAAATATTTTATTTTGAAACAAGAATCTCATTGAATCTCTAAGTTTAACCCAAGCTGGGCTCAAACTTGCAGTCCTCCTGTCTCAGTCTCCTAGAGTTCTGGGAATTACAGGCATGTGCTACCATGCCAGGCTCCTCCAGGAAAGGTTTACCCCACTCCCCGGTACTCATCCCCCCTGATTTTCTCCTTTGTAACAAGTCACACCTGGACATAGGGCAGAAGGAAGAGATTTCCCAGAGGCCTCCTGTGCAGACTTCTGATTGGCCGACACATCTTTCCTACCTGTTCCACCAAGGCCTTCTCCCCTGGGAGGCTGGTAAGCACACTACACTTAACAGATTGCAAATACTTAGGAGAAGATTATTGCTGCTCCCCACTTTTCACAGTAAGAAATTGAGACTGACAGAGAAAGAGTGTCCTGAGTCATTTGAGACTCACATCTAGAGCTATGTGGCTCCACTGAGGCAAAGCCCATACCCATGTCCCCACCCACCCCCTCCTGTCCTGCACACCTTACCCCTCCATGATGTGCAGCCTGCAGGCTCCAGGCACAAGCAGCTGGAGGAAGCCCGCACACCTGCCCGGCACCCAATCGCTGCAGGTGGACCATGCAACATGCATCAGGAAGCTCCCAGGGCAGCATGCATGCCCGGGGACTGGCCAGGAAAACTCACCCAGCTCAGTGAGTGCTCCGCTGGGGGCTCATGGTTGTTACAGATGATCTGAGCTCCTGCGCAGCCCCTGCGTAGCTGATCCTGTGCCACAGGCTGCCTTGTGCTGTAATCTGGGGAAGCAGCAGATGAGGAAACTAAGAATTTGAGGAGCGGAAGTAACTTGGTGCAGCAGAAATCTGGCAAACAGCAGGGCTGGGATGTGACACTGAGAACCCTGTTGCTCACATGCTTAACACCAGGGCTGAGTCAGCCTCTGCCCAGCTGGAAGCAAGTCACCTCAGCCTTAGGCACATTCACAGGGAGTGTGGGAACCATCAGTTTGACCCCATAGGCTGTGGGAGGATGGAGGGAGAGATTTTTAGGAACTGGGCCTGGTATAGGGTAGGCCTCTCTTGGCCCCTCTGAGATCTGGAGAGTCTCTGTTCCCACTCATCCCTGATGGAGGGAACAATTACTCTGGCTCTCTTAGCAGTGCTGGGAAGGTCCATTAACAGGGACAGAGACTACGACATTAAGGGCCTGATGTCTGTGGCTCCAGTGCCCTGGGAGATACCCCTGCCTGGGGGGAGAGGATACAGCTTCAGGATGAGAATGATTTTGGGCAAAGACTGAGCCCAAGTGACCATCCCCTCCCCAGTTCCAGTCCATCTTTGAGCCAGATGAACAGAAGGCAGCCAGGGTGGCTCAGCCTCTGGTCCATGACGGGCCCGGGCCAGCCCTTTCCATCCTTAAGATAGTCTTCCTCCTCTCTTTGTATATCTCTGTCTCTATTCTCTCTTTCTCTCTCTCTCCCCCTCCTTTTCTCTCTCTCTCTCTCTGTGTCTCTATCTCTGTCTCTCTGTCTCTCTCTGTGTCTCTGTCTGTCTCTCTGTCTCTCTGTCTCTCTGTCTCTCTCTCTCTCTGTCTCTCTCTCTGTCTCTGTGTCTCTGTCTCTCTCTCTGTCTCTCTGTCTCTCTCTCTCTCTCTCTCTCTCTCTGGCACCTGCTCCCTTCAGGAAGTGTTCAAGGCACACAAGGCATTAAACAAAGGCCCTACCCTTGAAAGCCACCTGCATTCAAGCAGGGGCGATGAGTTTATTGTAGCTAATAACTTAATAGATAGCAGACTGGGTAGTGATAAGAGCTATATAGAAATTTAAGGGAAGGTAAGGGACAGAGAACTAAGTAGTGCCACCTCAGACCATTGCACAGGACCCACCTGGACTCACTGGGTCCCCTTCCCATAACTCTTTGGAGAAGGTCAGACCCTGCCTTAGACCCTGAGTAGCTACTCTGTGCCAGCCCTTCTCTGCCTTCCACTCTATGCCCTGCGGAAGCCCTCTGCAGGCTTGGAGAGGAGCACATCCCCTAACTAAGCCCACCATCCCATTAAAAAGGGTGCTAGGCCAAGAGAGGGGTAGGGGCTTGTCTGGGTCACACAGCAAAGCAGAGGTGTCCTCGCTCCCCTCCACCCCCCTCTCTGCATAAAGGTTGAATCTTACAGTAGAGTTCTGGGCAGTGAGGCAGGCGTGTGAAGTGTCCCATCAGGGACCCCACTTGGTAGTCCCAGCCTGCCCATCCTCTCGGCCAGAACCAGGCTGAATTCTTTGTACTGTAGGCCCCAGGAGGCTGAAAGCACTTTCTGTCAGCCCAAGTTTGGGAGGGTTTGGGTCAACTCTACCTCAATACCTCAACTTGCTATTATCTTCTCTCTCTCATTCTCTCTCTCTCTCTCTCTCTCTCTCTCTCTCTCTCTCTCTCTCTCACTCCCCCCCAGTTTTCTCTTCTGTCAAATGGAAGAAATGAAGATGCCTGCCTCTCAGGGCAGTCATGAAGAACAGATAAGACACGACATGGTAAGAGGCACTTTGTTACATACTCACATTTGGGGCCCTGTGGGGGATCCCTAGAGCAGACTCTTACCCTTGCTGGAAACTAAGTCCACAGAACCTGTTCTTCAGAAAAGTTAAAGCTATCTCTGTTCCCAACCTGACAGAAGGGCCCTTAATCTCTCCTGTGGTGAGTAGATGAGGTGGAGAGAGAGAAAGAGATGAAGTGGGAAGCCTGGAAGGAGCGGGCATGGACCTGAGGTAACTAAGGTCATCCAGCCTCCCCCTCAGGCGTGAGTGTGGGGTCCACATGTCTGTCTGGGGCTTGTCAGCCACATGGGCCTGTCCTGGAGGACCATGAATATGTCTTCGCAGGGGTACAAATGTTTGGGTGCACAGATGTGTCAGCTATGTTCCCTTGGGTGTTTGCATGTGTCTGCATCTGTACATGTGCTGTACACACGTGTCCACTCCTTGGAGCCTTACAAATGCCTGTCCACAGCCCATGTTTTCCCAGGCCAATGATCCTTGTCAAAATCCCAGGTTGGCCCAGATGCTGGGAAAGGGTTACAGGGTTTGTGGACACCACAGACTCTCGACTTCCCCAGAACAAAAGTAGTTACATAAGAGGAGGAAGGCTTAGAGGATTATCTAGGTGCTCCCAGCTTGGCCGTGGATTTGGGCTCCTTTTAGTAAGGGGTGGTCACAGGTGCTGAAGGTCAAAGCCCCAAGGTCCTCAGCTCCTCAGTTCCCAGTGGGCAGTGAGCCCTGCATCCTCCTTGCCTCAGAAGCAGCCTTGGTAACCATAGGTAAGTGCTGGACAAATCATACCCATGTCTTGTGGGATGACGCCCACCACGAAGCGGCCAGGAAGCCTGTAGAGCCCTGCCTCCTACAACCTGGCTCAGTCTGTCCCAGTCCCCCTCCTGGCCCTGGCTGGGTGTCCCATTCTGCGCTGGCCCCTCCCCTCTATGGGGCTCATACTTCCTGAACTGTGGTTTCCTCAGCTATAGAATGGAGCTATTCCTGCCCACATTGGGCAAGAAGTGTGAAGGGTCTCTGTGGCTCATGCCAATCCCTACAGGAACCAACTTGTGTTCATCCCAAACACCCAAAGCACTGTCCACTGGCCCTTAGTTGCTCCCTGGAGCCAGATAGCTGAAAGGAGATGCCTGGCTTCTGAGGTTCAGGATTTAGATTGAATTCCACAGGGAGCTGACCTCACTTCAGGTCTGCTGAGTGTCCCATTCTGCACTGGGCCCTCCCAGGGAACACAGGCCCACTGTGTAATCCCACGGTGAAGCACCTCAACACACCTAGCCCCCAACACTGGTCCATACATGTGCATAGACCCCCTCAAAGGCCTACCATCCACAGCACACACATATGTACCCACATGTATGCATCCATGTCCAGCCTGGCACATATAGGGCTCTAAGCTGAGCCATAAGCTGCACTCAAGCAATTCCAGAGCCAGGAGAGAGATGGAAGCCTGAAGAGACAAGTCTGAGGAAGCCCATCCTTTGGCTCCACCTAGGGAGACCACAGAATTTCCCAAGCACACAGGTGGTGTGGCAGTTCGGCAGTTTGGTGGCTTGGCGGGCTCACTCTTTCCAGCCAACCCACACCAGCCCCACCAGGACATTACGAGAAAGCAGGCAAGATCCCTTTGGGAATATGGCCCCTGAGGTACCCAGTCTGCCTCCAGGCCCAACTGTCATCAATTCAAAGTGGTAGTTTGGGCTAATAGGGCAGCAAATGGGATCTTGGGAGGCTTAGAGGGAGCAGGGCCATTCCCAGGCAGTGGGAGCCATGGCCAGCATCCTCAAGCCTCAATCCTTCCTTCAATGGATTTCTGGTCCCTTTCTTCACTCTGCACTTACAAGGCTTTTCTGAAAGCTGGTGGCTTAATGGTGAGTAAGAGTGCCACGGTGCCTTTTCTCTGTTCAGCTCAGAGTCCAGCCTTCCTAGAGCTACTAGACAGGGCTCAGGTGGGGGCAGAGGGTACCAGTTTCACCTCCTCCATTCCCCTCTGAATCATCTCAGTGGATCCCAGCCACTGCCCACCCTAACTTCAGAGTCGGTGTTGACTGAAGTATGAACTTTGAACCCAGAGTACTGGCATCATGTGGAAATATATCAGAGCTGCAGGTGGAGGCCCCACCCTGATCAATTGGCCAGATCTCCAAGCGATTCACAGGCACGCTGACATTCGAGAAGCGTTGACATAGAACACCCCACACAGCCAGCCCCTGCCCAGCAGCCAACCTGGAATGGGGCAGTATGGGTCTGTTCAGGTAATAACTACCCTGGCAGAGAGTGCTCACCATGCTCCAGGACCTGCTGGTTCTCAGCAGTAAGACTAGCTCCTCTAAGCCTCAGTCACCATCCGAGGTAGGTACCATTATTACCTCATTTGAGAAGGGAAACGAGGCTCTGAGCTGTTATGTAACTTGTCCACTAGTAGTAGCAGAGCCAAGAACACAATGCCTTGAAGCCGTGTGCTGCACCATGTTCTTCAGTGTCTTCATGCCTAGGAAGGAGCCGGTGTGCCAGAAGAGAAAAATAAAGTGAAAAATGAAAAAAGCTCATAGATGTCTCCAGAAGAATCTCAGAAATGCCAGCCTATCATAAGCAGGGGTAAAAAAAAAAAAAGCAAACAAACAAAACAATAGCAGAAACCTAGGCTAAGATAATAACTGAGCTTCTAGAGACCAATGTGAAAAAGAAAAACAGCAAGGATTATGGCTTTCTCTCATTGTCATTGATAAAAGGAAGTCAAATATTTGCTTGGGGAAATGAATTTGATCACTGGGATAATCCTGCTTGGGGTTCTATGAGTGATGTAAAGAAGACAAGTCAAAGCAGTAAGTGTTCTGAGCACCAACTGTGTCAGCCTGCAGGGTAAACTGGGGCGATATGGATGGAAACATACACAAAAGGCAGAATGTCGTGGCTTTGGCATTCCAGAAACTACCACTGAAGAGAGGGAGACAAAGGAAAGAGACCACCATAGAGCACTGGAAAAGGCAGAGACCATGACCATTCAGAGCTGCTTGTTATTAATCCCCCATACAAATTGATCAGAGTTCTGTGCTGGATGAAAGGTCCATATGTAAGCACTGTTGGGATCAGATGGAGTCCAGAGTCCCTGACTTTGAGCCTAAGAACTCTCTGAAGAGCATTAAGAAAATGCTGCCCGCAAAGCTCCAGAGGTCTTTATGCTGTTGGAGGAGGAATCCTGAATACACCTTGGGACCAGAGTCCTGTGCATGGGGAGGAACATTCCTGTGGTCTTTCAGCATTGTCACAGTGAAGCAAGAGCAGTGAAGAGCGGAAGTGCTTTGCAGAGGTACAAGGCTGTCTTCTTGGGGTCCAAGGGCTGGCTGTTGAGACGAGACAATGGCATTGAAAGGCTTTTCTCCTCTAGGTGAGGTCCTGGGGCAGGAGTAGAGTAGCAGCCCCAGGTCCCAGGGCAGGGACAACAGAGCAATGTCCTTCAGAAGGAGGAGGTGCTTGCAACATGACAGTCAGCAGGAGTTAAGGGAAGAACTAGAGAATGCACAGGAGCCGCTTCTGGGAGAAAAACTGTGGATGGACTCCGGGAGCTGAGGTATCTGAGGACTTGGTTAGAACTGCCCTATGGTACTGTGCAGTTCTCTTGTGTTACCTCGGCCCTACTCTCCAGATCTATGGCAAAGCCATGCTGTCGTAAGGCCAGCCATGCCAGTAAAATTGAGAGTGAACAACAGCCTGGGGAGGCAGGTAGGAGGCAGCTGGGGCTTCTGCAGAAGGCTGAGGGAGGCACACAGCTTATGCATAGATGTGGCCCATTCCCCATGGACTCTGACATACCCTGGAGGGGCCTGAGCTGGGACTGCAGAGTCACCAGAACTCAAAGGGATCAGGGCTGGGGCATCATTATTGCAACAGGGAGATTAGGGAGTGGGAAAGAGCAGGGGTTATGCATGGCCCAGAGAGAGCTGCAGAACAGTAGGACAGGTTGGCAAGAGTCAAACAGAGGTGGTCTGGACCAGCAGGTATGGGAGGAGCTCAGACCTCACCTGAGAAGTGAGTTCCATGGGAGCTATGGAATGGCTTGGAAGAAGGCCAGTGAGGGCAGGGGGTTAACAGGTTTTAGGAGCAAATTAGCTCAATTGCTCAAGGTCAAACAGCAAACAAGCTATAGAGACAGCTAGACCCAGATGACATTTATAACCGAGGCAGAGAGCTCACGGAGTGGTAAGTGGCCACCTGACAGGAAACAAGCAGGCAGCTGAACTTCTGCATGGTAAGGAGAAAGGAAGCAAATGGCTCATCAAAGCAGCAGGCTGATGCTCTCCCTGAGATAAGAAAGGGGATTGTGTGGGAAGCTGGGAGGAGACCCTTTAAATCCATGATGTGCCTACTTGTCCAGGGCTTCTCTATCTCTAGAGTAGCCAACTTCTTTCCTTTGCGGGGGCTACTGTCTGTGGGACAGCCAGCTACTATCTTTCCTATAATCAATGTTATCTTTTTGCTTAGCCTTGAAATGGGCCCATGCATGATTTCTGTCATACGTGCAGCTAAGAACTCATGCTTGCCAGTGACTGAGTGGCCAGATCTGTGCTGGGGAGGCCATCGGCTGAGTGTGGGTGGAAGAGTGTGCTGGAGGTGAGGAGACTGAGCGGTATTCCAGAGCTGGGCCAAGCTCACAGGTATGGAGACAAGGAGACCCACGTGCTTAGGACTTGGATCAAAACTGCTCCCCAGAAGGCACACGTGTTCAGAGGTGGGCTTTAGGAAGATATTTGCATCATAAAGGTGTGTTGTGGTTTGTGTCAGAATGTCCCCCCAAAGCCTTATAGTTCATGGGGGTGGGCTTCTTGGAGACCACTGAATCTAGAGTTTGTGACCGGCTCATTGGCTAGTGCTCATTGGAGGTGTGAGTGCTACATCTGCCCTAGGTAAGGCAGCCTGCGTACACTGTAAGGGATGCAAAGAGGCTTTCTCTCCTGCTCTCCTGTTGCTTTTGCCATCCTCCACAGCCAGGAACGATTCCTCCTCTGCTTCCGCCCTGCCTCAGAGCCAGGCGATTATGGACTGACACCTCTACAATGTGAGCTAAAAAGCCTTCCCTCCTTTACGTTTGGGTATCAGGTATTTTGTCTTAGCAATGAGAAAAAAGTAGTTACAACAGTGCACTGACCTCCACTGATGAGTGCATATGGAATGTGCTGTTGGGAGGTTGGGCCTGTTGGGAGGAAGTAGGTCACTGGAGGAGGCCTAGCCTGGAATCCTTGTCCCCGTGCCTGCCTGTCTCCCCGCTTCTGGGCTTCCTGGGTGCCACGGGGCCAGCATCTTTCCTTCACCTTGTCCTTCCATCATGCTTCTGCTTGGGAACCAGAAGGCCCAGAACTAAAACATCTGAAATCACGAGTCCTCTGAATTGAGTATCTCAGCTATTTTGGTCACATGATGAAGCTGATTAACACAAATTCAGAGATATTTGGGGTCAGGGGCAGGAGAGCTTGAAAACTGGATGAGAGAAGGGAGGAAGAAGCCCGGGATGTACCCAAGCCTCTCTCTCCTGCTAGGGCAACTAGGAGGACAGAGAGCACACAGGTAGGACTGGGCACATTGCTTCACACAGTGGGCCCACCTCTCCTGCACCTCACTGGTGCCAGTACCTGCTTGGACCTGGCTATGCCAACCCTCACCCGGCCTCCCATGGCCCATAACCTTAGCAACCCTCTAGCCCCCACTCTCCTACTATCATTGGGGTGTTGCTGCCCCTGCTGTTTGCTGCTGTATAGTTAGGTGTGCTCCCTGGTGTGTTTTCCAGAAGTGCTGCCCCTGAAGCTTGCACTCTTCTGGCAGTCATCAGCTGAGGGCAGAGCTAGCAGCAGAAATTCTGCAC
>NW_004524722.1:1742236-1764422 GCF_000260255.1 Octodon degus
GTCTTAGTTCTGAAATCAGTTTCTCACCTGAGAGTGAAGGTGGGTGGCAGGAGGGGAAGGGAGAGCACACTCATCACGCAGTTTGTGGTATTTTCGCATCTACCTGTCTGATCATCCAATCGTTTTCTACTGGCTCACACAGCTCCAGTCTGGGACTGCCCTCCAAGGACCAGACATTCTGCTGCGGTGCTGACTCCGCAGGGGTGGGGGAGAGGCAAAAGTTTTATTCTTGCTTGCATTTTCCAGATCAGGAAAGTGAAATTTGGCAAGGGAAAAGGACTCTTCTACACAGCTGAAGCAAGCATGGGGGGTCAGCCCTTAGCACAGATGCTTAGTTCGAGGCCAGCTGTGTGTGCTGCCCCTGCTCATGACTCCAGGGAAGGCTCAGTGAACCAAGGCCTGGGCAGGGGGTTTCTCAGAGAGGATGGGGCTTGTCTGCAGTTTCTTCAGACCTTTCTTGCTTCTTTTAATAACTCCGGAATGTACCAAGTGCCCCACAAGCCCATCATCCCGAGCGAGGCCTACATGCCAGGATCTCAGCCTGCCCCTCCCCAAGGGCACCCTCCCTAAAGAGCTTGAGCTACTCTGACTGCCTGACAAAGAGCAGCCTCTGGGCTCACTGTCACCATCCTGGGAGCACATGGCCATTTTACCAGGGACTTTCCACACTGGCAGAGGGAAAGTGACCTTTCCTGAGATTTCTCAAATAATTATTCCAAAGTGACCTCCCGCATATCTTCCCTGGTACTTAAGTTTGAAAGTGCCGAAGCTGGGGTCAGAATTCTTGAGCATTTGTTACAGTTCAAGCATAGGAAGTTGGAGTTTGGTTTGTAGACTAAAATGTTTGATTAATTTTAGACTCTTTGGGCTAAGACTGGAATCATAAACAATTATAGCCAGAACTGTAGCCTAACCAGGGCTAGAAGGGATGCCAACACCATCCCATCGGGCCCACCTCACTAATAGCTGAGGAGAGAGGGCTGATCCCTCGGTCCTTCAGCAAGGCAGGCCTGGGCTGGGCCACTGGTCCAGCAGCGTCTGTCTTCTAGACCCTGTGGAGCAGAACTCCGGGGGAGGAGGCACTCCCTGCTCGGGGACAGTGAACAGCAGGGACAATGACCACTCCTGCCCCTGGCCCTGCCTGAGCCTCCCATCAGGCCACCACTGCACCCTGTCCCAGCAGATATATTTAGGTGCCCTCCCCAGTGTTTCCACAGCTCCCAACACTGCCTTTTATGTCCTCTTGTCCTTCACAGCCTCTGGGCATCTTCTCTACACTGACTCTGATGAAGTCATCAGGAATAGGGACTGTTACTCTGCCAACACAAACGTTTTAGTCCTAGAAACAAAGCCTAGTCTGGGGGTCTTCTAGTCTCCCAATGTCTGTGCCCTAACTCTGACCTCACAGCCTCCCTTCTGGCTCCCAGGACCCACCTTGTCCAGGGACCAGACATCCCTCTTCCAATTTATCTTGCGTCTTTTCATTGCAGGCAGAGAGACCCCAGACCCTGCCCCTGAGAGTTCTCAGCCCTGTCCACAGCTCAGCACAGCTTGGTCCCTGTAGTGGTTGTCAGGATGGGGAGGCTCGTCCAAGTCCCAGGGCTGCCTCCTGTCTTTCCCCCCTAGCCTCTCTCCCACTCTCCATCCCCAGCCTTGCCCGAGACTTGCATTTGTCCATCTCAGAGCATCTTCCCAGAAGTCAGAGAGTCACTGAGAATGCAACAGTGACGTTGTCACAAGAAGGATCTGTCAGGCACCCAAGTGGGTAGATCTCAGATTCCCACTTGCTTCCCTCAACTGGAATCACTGATTTTTTGAAAAATGGAGTTCCTGAGCGGGCAGCGACCCACTCATGAGGTGGTCTCAATCACTATCATCATAGTTTTATCACTACCAGTTAGTTTTATGTGCCAGAGATCGCCTATATCCAAGGACTCAGTCATTCAGTCAGTCCTGATAATAATCCTATAAAGTGAATACTGTTAGGAGAAAAACCATGTGATCATCTCAATAAATGTATAAAAAGCATCAACAAAGTTCATTACCCATTCATGATAAAACCCTGCAGAAAATTGAAATAGATGCTCTTTATCTTAATCTGATAAAAGTTCTCAATGACAAACCAACAGCCAATGTCATACTAAATGGACAAAAACTGAAAGCTTTCCCTCTAAAATCAGGAACAAGAAAAGGATGTCCACTATCACCACTCTTACTCAATATAATTCTGGAAACATTAGCCAGAGCAATTAAGACAAGAGAAAGAAGTAAAAGAATACGAACAGGAAAGGAAGCAGTTAAATTATCATTATTTGTGTCTGACATGATACTCTATATAGATGATTCCAAAACTCTACCAAGAGACTTCTAGATTTAATAACCAAATTCAGTAGTGTAGCTGGATACAAAGTCAACACTCAAAAATAAAATAGCCTTCCTGTACACAAATAACAAACTCACTGAGAGAGAAATTTGGAAAACAACATCCTTCACAATAGCATACAAAGAGAGAGAGAGAGAGAGAGAGCGAGAGAGAGAGAGAGAGAGAGAGAAAGAAATACGTAGAACTCAATCTAATGAGGGATGTAAGAGACTTCTACATTGAAAACTATAGTACTCTGAAAAAGGAAATTAAAAAGGACATTCGAAAATAGATATTTCTTGTTCTTAGTAGAAAGAACCAATGTATGAAAATGGCCATACCTCCAAAATTGTTACACAGATTTAATAAATCTCCATCAAAATTCCAACAGCGTATCTCACAGAATTAGAGAAAACAATAGCAAAATTCATTTGGAACCAGAAGAGACCTAGAATAGCAAAGGCAATTCTAGGCAACAAAGGCAAGGCAGGGGGTATCAGAATCCCTGACTTGCAATTATACTACAAAGCTACCATGATAAAAATAGCATGATACTCGCAAAAACTAAAACAAAAAAAAAAACAGACTCGAGTATCAATGGAACAGACTAGAAGATGCAGAAACAACTCCAGACATACTCAGCCACCTTATCTTTGACAAAGGGGCCAAAAACACCTTTCACTGGAAGAAAGTAGCTTCTTTAATAAATGATGCCAGGAAAACTGGCTTGCTACATGCCAAAGGTTAAACCTACACTCATACCTTTCACTATGCACTAAACTAAAATAAAAATGGATTAAAGATCTAAATGCTAAAACAGAAATGCAAACTCTTCAGGAAGAACGAATAGGAGAACTCTTGAAGACATAGGCCAAGACTTCCTGAACCCAACCCCAAATGCATAGCAATTATTATAGGGAATCAACAGTTGGTTTTTCATTGTATTAAACAGCTGTGCACAGCAAAAGAATTCACCAACAGAGTGAAAAGACAACCCATAGAATGGGGAATTTTTTTTTTTTCCAGTACCGGGGATTGAACTCAGGACCCTGCACTTGCCAGGCAAGCACTTACTCTACTGAGCTATCTCCTCAGCCCATAATGGGAAAAAAATTTTAACAAGTTATTCCTTAGACAAAGTATTAACATCTAGAGCATACAAAGAATTGAAAAAAATTTAGACATTCCCAAATTTAAAGACCCAATCCAAAAATGGGCATGAGAGATGAATACACACTTCTCAGATGAAGAAGTACAAATGGCAAGCAAATATATGAAAACATGTTCAACATCACTGGTCATTCAAGAGGTGCAAATTAAAACAACAGTGAGCATCCATCTCACTCCAGAAAGAATAGCTATTATCAAGGAATCAACCAATAACAAGGATGGCAGGGCTGTGGGAGGAAAAGGGAACCCTTCTCTACTATTGGTGGGAGTATAGACTGGTGCAACCACTGTGGAAATCAGTGTGGAGATTCCTCAGAAAAACTGGGAGTAGAGGTCCCATTTGACCCAGCTAGTCCCTTTTTTGGTGATGTCCTAAAAGAATTAAAAGCACCATGCCACAGTGATATATGCCCTGCCATGTTGATAGCGGCACAGTTTGTAATATCTAGATCTTAGAGACAGCCCAAATGTCCATCAAGTGATGAACTGGTAGAGATATGTTTTTTAAAAAGCTACTGAGCCATAAAGAATGCACTTGAGACATTTCTAGGTAAATGGATGCGCCTTGAGACCATACTCCTAAGTGAAATAAATTGGTCATGTGTGTAAATACCGCATTGTTTCTCTGGTGTGAGAAACTGGAAGTGTAAATAAGGACCAAAATGTATAATAGATATTGTGAAATAGAAAGAAATTTTGCAGAATTAAAGAGGAACTAGGAAGGGGTGGAAGGGGAAAGGAAGGAAGAGAAAAAAAAAATGAGAAAAAAGAGAATGGGAACAAAGCTTTATAAATAAGGAGGAGAAGTGTTGAAGGGAGAGAAGGGGAACAGGGAAAAAAGGAATCAAGATACATCAAATACAGGTCCAAATTCCCGATGATGAACGTGATCACTATGTATACCTAAAATGTATCAATGAACTTAATTTTAAAACATGAATGCTGTTAACATCCCTATACTACAAATGAAGAAGTTGAGGGACAGAGGGGCTTTGCAGATTAAGTGCTAGAACTGGGGTCTGAGCCACAGTTGAAGGGCACAACATTTTTGTATTCCCAGATGGCAGCCTGCTCTGGGAACCCCTTCTCCAGGGTGCCCCAGAATCCTGCAAATGTGGTAGACATCAATGGTCAGGGATCCTCCGCCGAAGCCCTGTCCCCTGCCCTTGTACTTGAAGTAACCAAGATGCCTTCACCGGGCACACATGCCTAACCTGCAGTTATCCTCAGAGCTGGAGTCTCAGAGCAGGGGTTCCTGCTCTACAGGGTGCTGGAGGGTCCTGTCACAGGCAACAGGGTAAGTCTTGAGCCGACTCACTGGATGATAATTTATCAGCCCGCTATTTTTCCATTAAAACCAATGAGAAAATATTGCAGAGAAGAATGTGAAATCCATAGGAATTTTGAAAATTAAAATCACTAGGCTTCAAAGGATCTCGTGTGTGTGTGTGTGTGTGTGTGTGTGTGTGTGTTTGTGTATGTGAGAGAGACAGAGAGACAGAGAGAGAGAGACAGAGAGACAGATCGAGACAGAGCGAGCGAGTCAGTGAGAGAGAGAGAGAGAGAGAGAGAGAGAGAGAGACAGACAGACAGACAGACAGACAGACAGACAGACAGACAGAGAAAACAAGCACATAGGATCTGTCATACTTCCTCCTTCCAGATCCAGAATCAGCTTTCATCTCAGGGGTGCTGGGTGCCCAAGTGACAAGCACTGCCCCAGTGCTTCTCACCCTCCCTTACCTCGCTCAGCGCACCAGAGGGACATCAGATGTGCCCCGTCCCCACAACTCACAGCTGGCACAACACGAGCAGCACACCATGTGGCCATGGCCCCTGCCACACAGCACACACGCGGTAGAGCCTCTGGGTTACCCTGGCCGGCGGAGTCACATCTGGCTGTAGATGGGCACCACGCACGGTTGCGGGCACAGTCCACATCCATGGTTCGCACGTGGCACACTGTACACACCACACGCCAGCTATACACAGCCCACTACTCACAGTAATCCCTTACACAACGCCTAGCCACCCATACATACGGGGCCTCAGCCTGGAGAATCCCACCGAGGCCGGTAGCGAGCCTGCTCCCCGACCCCACCGGCGCCCCCTGGCCTCAGGGGCCCTTCCTGGCGCGCCCCCTCACCCGCAAAGGAAGCCCTGGCGGCCCCAAGTCCGGAGATGTTCCTGGAGCGCTGGGCGGCGAACCCACGAACTGAGCGACCCGACAGAGCCCACGCAGGCTGCGACTGCAGCTCTGGCCCCAAACGCGCCCCTGCCGCAGACCAGCTCTGCGGGGACCGGCTGCCGCCCAGCGGCTTTGGCACCCGCGCTGGAGTCCCGCCCAGTCAGGACTGGGCTGGGCTGCCCGCCCCTGAGGGACCAGAAGGCAATGGTAGTCTGGAGTAGGCGCAGGCTGAAAGAACGCCTCCTGGGTCGCTGGATTCCTTAGGGACTCCTACGTCTCTTTGGTCTCAGTTTCTCTGTTTGTACTGGTGTGTGAGGTGCAGATGGAATGGGACAGTGATTTCTCTCACCTTCCGGGCTCAGTCGCAGTATACTTGTGGGGGCAGCACAGGGGAGAGAAAAAGAGTACTAAGTCTAATTTCTTGCGCAACTATATGTCAGACACTCTGCTACTTTAAAATTAATTTATTAATTATTTGTGGTATTGGAGATTGGACACAGGGTTTTTGCACTGATTTACATCTCCAACTGTTTCAAACACTTTTTAAAATTTTGAGACACGGTCTAGTTAATTGATAATACTCTCCAAGCTGGGTTTGAAATCATAATTCTCCCGTCTCAACCTCCAGGAATACTGGGATTACAGGCACGCACCACCAAACCTGGCTCGCGCTAGTTATCTTAGTGCATTAACTTTTTTTTTTTTTTTTAAATGTATTTAGGACAGGGTCTACAGGATGTACAGGGTCTCACTAGCAGCTCAGACTGTAGTGATTCTCCTGTTTTCAGCCTACCAGGCACACCACCACACCCAGTCTCAATCACATTTCAGTGCACCCTGGGGGGGAGGGAGGGGCTGGGCCAAGGGATCAAATTCCTCCACTGCACTCTGCCTAAGCAGGTGCCTTAGTTTGCTGACCTATCTGGCTGGTCCTAACTCATTTAATCCTCAAAACACTTCAGAAGTATTATCCCCATTTCCCAAGTAGGGAAACAGACAGAGAGATAAAGTGACTTACCCAAGTTGTAAGTAGCAGACTTGAGATTCAAAGCAAGACTTCACAGAGCCCAAGAATACCTGAAGTGTGGGTTTGTGGCTCTTTCCACACCATGCACTGCTTCCTGGTATTCATAACAATCCCAGGAGCTTGGCATTACCAATCCAAAGTTATAGATTAGGAAACAGACTCTGGGGGATTAGCATGCTCCTGTTCACCCAGTTAGCAGGACATCACATTTAAATTGGCAGAGGAAACAGAAGTGGCACTAGGGACAGTGACTATCACGGCGTCAGACTTAGTAGAACAAGCCTGTAATCTTGTACTCTGAGAGATTGAGGCAAGGAGATTGTAAACTTGAGCCCCACCTGGGAAGCTTACCAATTTATTGAGATTCTGTCTCCAAAGATAAAAAAGGCCAGGGATAGGAAACAGTAGGTAGACCTTATACAAATGGGAAGGAGATCTAGGGATGAAGGTTGGAGAACAGGTGAAGGGAAAGAATAATAAAAAGGATTAAGATGTGATACGTACATGTACCAACTCCCCACGTAAATGTATTCACCATGATTCACAAATATGTAAGGGCTGGCCAGATAGCTCAGTGGACTAAAGCATCTGCTTAGGCAGAGCACAGTGGCTAGGTTTCAGGTGTGCTCTGCTGGCCCCACCCCTGGGGCGCACTGAGTGAGTGATTGAGACTGGGCGTGGTGGCCTGTAATCCCAGCACTTGGGAGGCTGAAAACAGGAGAATCACTATGAGTCCCATCTACACAGTTAGACCCTGCACTAAATACAATATATATATATATAATTTATATTATATATGAAAAGGATGGGGACCTGAGGATGTGGCTCAGTTTGAAGGCCCTGGTTTCAATCCTCAGTACTCCTTAAAAAAATAGCAAAAAGGGACAGAGCCAGGTACACAGTAGTAGGGATCCCTCAATGTCAATGTCCCACTTGAGGCCACTCTTCTCCCCTCTCTTCTTCCCTTTCATTGCCTATGATCTGGTGGGTGGAGAGGCACCTCCAGTTCCCTCCTCTGGAAATCTTCCTCTGACCTGCAGTCTCCAGACACAAGCCAGCCCCTCTTCCTGACTACCACTAGAACTTTTGCCCAACAGTCACAGTTCCTATTGGGTGTCAGGGTGTGTCCAGGCACACTAATCGTAAAGAACTAGACAGTGCTGATGGTGCTGGCCAGGTGGAGTACATAGTCTAGTGAGAGGAGCATTTGTTAACAAATAGTCATGCAAATTAATGTAAATAGTAACTGTATATTGTGTCAAGGACAAGTGAAAGACCAGAAGAGGTAGTGAAAGACCAGGCAGGTAGGGGGACATCTAATTTAAACTGGGTGATCTGGGAAGTCTTTGAGGAAGTAACATTTCAGCCAAGACCACAAGGAAGTGCTGGCTTCAGCCAGGTAGAGGTGAGGGTGCAATCCCAGGCAGAGGGAGTGCACAGAATTTCCTGAGGCAGGAAAAGCCTTGCCTTCACTGTTGCCTTTTTTGAAGAAGTTGCCTCCTCTGCGGATCTCTGCCCACCTGGTCCAGTCTCTGTCACCAGAGCACTTGCAAGGTGACCCTGCCAAGGATCCAGTCATCTCCATCACTCAGAAATTTTGTGCATGTCTCATACTAAAGGACTCCCCACACATCCTCCATAGCATCCTTCAAGGTCCCCCTCCTTCCCAGACTCCTCCCCAGAGGACTCTGTCGCTCCCCTCCTCAAGGCTCTGTTCCACCTTCTATTTCACTCACTCTGCCTATGCTTCTTGGGGAAGGGCACCTTTTCTCTTTACCAGTAGTCCCCACTCCCAGCCCAGCTTGTCTCCTGTGTCACAGACCAACTCTTTCCTGGGTGTCTGTCCTTGTAGGGCTACAGTCTCCCTTCTCTACAATAATTCTCCCCATGTACTGATCTCAGGGGCAACAGCACCAACCCCTGTCACTGTAACCCAGTACCAGCAGCACTCAGATAAATGTTAGCTAGCCCTTCCTTTAGGGTCTGCCACCACTGTTTCTTTTCTTTCTTTTTTTCTTTCTTTCTTTCTTTCTTTCTTTCTTTCTTTCTTTCTTTCTTTCTTTCTTTCTTTCTTTCTTTTTTTTTTTTGAAACCAGGGATTGATTGAACTCAGGTCCTTGCACTTGCCAGGCAAGCACTTACTCTATTGAGCTATCTTCTCGGCCCCTACCACCACTGTTATTCAATAAATATATATTGAATTCCTGCTACAGCCCAGGATAGAAGAATGTGTTTTTTTTTTTTAAACAAAAGCAGTAAGAAGAAAAAACAACAAAGGAAAGTATTAAAAACTCAGTATCATAAAAAGGTATTTTTACCCAAGAACATAAATAAAAGAAAAAAGTGAAAAGATAGCTGAGAGACCATGCATACAGAAAATAAAATTGGTTTTCAACTCCTACACATCAATAAGAAAAGACAAACAACCAAATTTTAAAGTCAGTACAACCAATAAATGTATGAAAAGATGTTCACCCTCACTATCCACCAGAAAGCTGCACTGTACCATGTCACATATATCTACTAAATTTAAAAATTTGATACCAATTTTGTGGAGCATGGAAATAGAAGAGAACTTGTATACACTGCTTGTGAAACTAACAATTGAAAATGGACAAGATTGAAGGGTACTTTGTCAATATCCAGTGGATTTGGAGATGCACATAGACTAAAATGAAACGTTCTAATCCACTGTATACAACCAGCAGAAACTCTTGCATGTCCTGAAATGTCCATCACAGCATTGTATTTAATAGCAAAATACTGAGAACAACCTACATACCGATCACCAGGGGAATAGAGAACTAGAATATTATTCAGACACTGTCTGAATGCTCAGTTTTTTCATACTTGTTATGGCAATGACTTGAGGAAATCTGACCCTTTGAATCTGGACACACTCACCAACCTGGACCTGGGTGAGAGGAACAGAGAGGGCTTGTCTCACCTGGAATCTCCTCCGTAGGACAGGACTGTGTCTCATGCTTCTGTCATTTAAACCACTTTGCTCTATAGCTGTTACCTACCCCATGTTACTAAGTGAAGTCGTTTCCTAAGAAAGCAGGTAAACCTGAGGGAAGAACCTGGGTAAGGCTGAGCGGAGGCCCAGCAAAGGCCATCATTGCCCAAGCTCAGCAGGAAGGCAGGACAGTGAAGGATGTAGGCTGTCTCGTCCTTCATGAGCAGCTTTCCATGTGGGCGGAAACAGCTCTTTCTGTGTGCCTTGGTACAGGAGTCAGTGCTTTAAAAACTTGAACTTTTTGAGATGGCGGAACTCTATGTGCTGTCCCAGATGGTAACCTCTGGTCTCACATGACTCTTGAGCACTTGAAATGTGTTTAGGGCAACAGAGGAACTCAATTTTTAATTAGAAGTTAATTTCAATTGAAATAGCCTGTGAGCTGGTGGTGTAGCTCGGTGGTAGAGCCCTTGTCTGGCCTGTGAGTCCCTGGGTTCCATCTCCAGCATTGCAAATAAGCAAACATGCATAAATAGTCTTTTGGGACTAATAGATTGAAAATTAGTTTTTGGGGAGTGGGCTGGGAATATATTTTTTCTCATTAAATTCTGGAATTTTGCTTTCACTGTGCATAAATTTAGTATCAGGATGAATTATATTCTAGTAGTAAGAGGTGACTGTATATTCACTCAATAGAATTTTATACAGCAGAGAAAATGAATGCACGTGTCAAGAAAGCTAAATTTGCACAAGCACAATGTGATATGTGTATATATAATATATGTTATATATATAATACAATTCAAGTAAAAGTTTTAAAACATGTAAAATAATACTAAACTCAAGGAGAAAATATAAAGACATGGGTAGGCATGGCCAACAGTGCTGCAAAGATGGTTGAGGAAGGCAGTGCTGGACTGTGGGGGCACATGACTCCCCCAGTGCCCTGCTTGCTCTGCAGAGATGGAGAAGATGGGTGGGGCCCTGCTCCCCCAGTCTTCTCAGGCCCCTTTTGACCCAGCAGGGCTGAGGGCATCCTCTGGCTCTCCAGGCTCCTGTGCAGGCGTCTGCTATACCAGAGCACTTTAACCTGATGTTATCTTTCACCACCACACCACCGCCCTCCCCCGCTCCCAAGTTCCAGAGCAGGGACCATGTCTGCAGCTCTCCAGAGGACGTCCCCCACCTTGCTCGGCACAGGGCTCTCTAGATACCTAAATGAAGGAATGAGCAGTAGGTTCTCTGGGGACTTAGAACCATCACCATCAACATCACCCATTCACTTCTCTGAAGCATACTGTGCAGCTGGCCTGTGCAGGGCATGGGAGATGCAGAGGTCCTTGGCGGGTGCCCTAGTGTTGGGGAGGGTAGAGCAGGACTTGGCCTTCAGGACAGAGAGATGTGAACCATACAGAGGCATAGGGACCCAGAGGGGTGCTGGCCCAGCCTGGAGGTGGGAGAAGGGTAGGATCCAGGCTCAAGTATGGCCTAGGCTCAGTGTTTAGTTTAGTTTAGTTTTTTAAACCTGGTTAGAATTCTCTGAGTAAAGCGGGGGAAGGTGTCCCTGGGAGAGGGGGCAACAATTAAAGGAGCTGTGGTTGAGCATGGAAAAGTCATAAGTTCAGTCCTAGAGAATCCAGTGGGAGGGAAGCGTGAGACAAGATAAGGCAGCAGAGAGGGAAGGGAGGGTCTTCAGTGACAGGCTGGGAAACTTGCTTTATCTCATCCAGTGGAATGCCAGGAAGCGTTTCAGCAGGGGTGGGGTTGGATCATGCTCAGAGTTGTGTTTAGAAAGATGGCTTATCCTGGCTGCCGGGCACAGAAGCAGGGGGACAGTATGAAGGCTGGGCCAGGAGTCCAGCCTACCAACCAAGGTCGTAAGGGTAGAGGGCTGACAAGTGGGGAGATGATTAGAGGGCAGATTCTGGGTCTCTTTAGGAGTAGAATCTGCAAGATTTAGGCAGATTGTATGTGAATGTGAGGGATGTGGAGGGGGTGTCTTGCTTGGCTCCAGGAGCAGATCCTGAAGCACAAGTTCAAGTACAAGTAATTTGTTTTGGAGGTGAACCAGGAAAAGTCAGGAGGCCAACTCAGGTGGGAGTCAAGCAGGTCACCACTGGGGCTCAGTCCTGTTGGGAACTTCTGAGGCCACACAGATCATGCCTCCAAGCTGTTCCCTCAGAGGCAGGGAAGCTGGATGATTGTCCACAACTCTTCATGCCCTTGGTTAAAGACTGACCCCAGAACTTTTTGCACTTCTGGCCAAGTGCACTGCAAAAGGCCAGAGAAAAATCCCAGGCAGAGCCTGAGGTTCTCAGAATGGGAATTTAGGGCTGCGGTATACGATATCTGCTTGCTGAGATCAGAGCAGAGACCCAGGGCAACTTCTACGGACTGGGAACCCAGTCTGCTCCTAGAGATTGAGCATGGCTCTTGCAGGGAAGTGGAGGGAGTCAAGTGGGAGTTGTAGGGCTAGGTGGGCATGGGCCTGGTGGTCCTGACTGCTCCTTCTTTCCTTCCTTTCTTCCTTCATTCTTCAGCCTTTCTTGCCTGGTCCATCCACTGCTCCCAGGTCTTCCTGAGTATGCAGAGTGTCACCCTGGTTTCCATGGAGACTATGTTCCAGGCTCCAGACATGCTCACTCTGATTAGCTTAGCTGAGTGGTTTGCTCCCTGCAGTCACATCAAGGGGGAAACATTTGGTGGCACTTCTTTAAAATCAAATCTGCTCAGCCAGGATTGTCAGGGAGCTGGAGAAACAATGTGGGTCTTGCCAGCATCATGTGTGGTCCTGCAGGTCAAAGGATGGGTGAAGTTGATTTAGCTGTTTTTGGGATGGAGCCATCAGTTAAAGGAGGGAAAAGGACATGTTCGGAGCTGAGACTTAGGACAAGCAGCCAGAGTGGCAGATGAGCAGCAGAACAGAACGCTGCCACAGTGCCAGGGGAGTGGGGCAGGGAGAGAGGGTGGCAGGCGCACAATGGGCCCATGAGCCAGGCTGGCTGCATGAGAGGCCAAGGAGCTCTTGGCTAAGCTGTCTGGCAGCAACCTTACCTCCTCTTCTTCCTCCCTCTCTGCCTCCTCCCAGCTACAGTTCATGGCCTCAGACACTGTAGCAGCTGGCAGGTGTCCATCAGGACCAATGGCTGGGTGAGCTAGGTCTGGCATTTCCAGTAACTCCCAAGAACCCCTTTGCCCCATTGCCTCAGTCCTGGGCTGCCTGTCACCTCCAGTAGAGCCCAGTGCTGCTCTTTCAGCCACAGTCATAGTGCCAGGACCCCATCCCCCTTCTGCAGGCCTTGGGGCCTGTCCCGTCAGTCCGGCAGCCAGCTTGCGTTCTATATAGAAGCAAGTCTTCCTGGAAGTTTCTCGGCCCACATTCTCACAACATTCCAACTGCCCAGCTAAGTATTAATTCACCAATCCATGGCCCAGGAATTCCTGCCCTGCTAGCTCTTCCCTGGACTCTGGATTCTTCTTCTGCCTTTACGCCAATTGATTGGAGACCCACACAGCTCACTCCCAGCAGACTCATGCCCACCAGACCCTCCCAGTGACAAAGTTAACATAATCTCCAGCAGCACTAAAATGATCAGGGTGCCAGAGGAAAAGGAGGTGACAGTCCACAGAGGTCTGTTGCTCAGACTGCCTGTGGAGCCCAATACAATACTGAAATGGGAACCAAATCAACATGTGGCACAAGTAGCCAAGTTAATGAAAGTCAACCATGGCATAGGGAATAAATCCTTCCCTTGGCACCAATGGATGCCTTTTCCTTTTCCTTTTTTTTTCTTAAAGAGAATAAAAATAATAAAAAATCTCCTTTTCTTTTAAAAATTTTAAAAGTTAACAGATAAAATATGTATACAACATGATACTGGACAGTCTGTACCTTGAGAACAGTTAAATGCAGATCCTCTTCATATTATTATTATTATTATTATTGTTGTTGTTGTTGTTGTTATTACCATTATTTGGCAGAACCAGGGATTGAACTTAAGCCCTTGTGCTTGCCAGACAAGCTCTTATTCTACTGAACCATCTCCCCAGCCCTCCTGTTCATTTTAAAACAGACTTATTGAATCTGAGATTTGGTTAGCCATAATTGGTAAAATACTTTAAGCCTCATAATTAAGAAAAAATGAATGTTTTCATTCACTTCAGCTTTTTAAGAAATCAAAAAGTGAATATCAAAATATTGGAAACAACCTAAATGTCTACCCATGGGGAACTGGCTAAGTAAATTATGGCTGTCAAACAGCAAGGGAGCTTTTTATGTGTGAGTAAAAAAAGGCCTTCAGGAAATCTTCAGAAGAAAGTTATATGCAGAAATATATGCGTAGTATACAGCCTTTTGTGTATATATAAAGCATGGAAAAAGAACATACAGCTTGTAGGGCTTGCGTATGCATAGAACTAGCAGGAAAGGTAAAGAAGTAACCACTGACTAACAGGGCCAGTAAAGGAAGACTCTTCATCATTTATCTTTTGTTTTATTTCTGTGTTTAAATGGAAGGAATCCATTATTTAGCTGAAAATCATTGAAAAAAAATATGTGGGCCGGCGAGATAGCTCAGCGGTCTAAAGTGCCTGCTTAGGCAGCAGGTGCAGGGGACAGTGGTTTGATCCCAGGCAACACATGCTGCACGAGCCCCACCTTCAGGGCAGACTGAACTGGACAAAGAAAGGAAAAAAGAAAAGAAAAGAAAAGAAAAGAAAAGAAAGGGGCTGGTGAGATGGCTCAGTGGTCTAAAGCACCTACTTAGAACAAGCTTAGCAAAGCACAGGGACCGCGGTTCAATCCCCCAGCACCACATGCCAGTCAGCCCCGCCCCCTGGTGGGCTGAGCTGGACACACACACACACACACACACACACACACACACACACACAAATAAATAAATTTGTAAAAAAAAAAAAAAAAAAAAAGAAAGAAAGAAAAAAGAAAGAAAGATGTCATTTCCTTAGATCAAAATATCACAGTCAAAAAATCGTGCTCTCATGCTGGGATCTGGTAGTCCTTGTGTTGAGAAACATTGAAAGTTTTCATAAATTCAGATAGGTATGGAGAATTACCATTTTCTAAATAGTTTTTAAAATCTTTTATTTTAAAAAAGAAAACTCCCAAAATTCCAAAACAGTATGATAGGAGGGTAACAATGGTTAACAACAGCAACAATTGTGTATTGTTATCTTTAAATTTGTTACTCAGTATAAGATATCAGCATTTAATTGTCTAAAGAATATTAGCACAAACCTATCTTTCCAATGAACTAAGAGAAATTAGTAGCATAACTGTGTATTAATATGTCTATCTATCTATATACTTGTCTCCTTTTCCTTTTCTTTTCTTTTCTTTCTTTGTTTTTCCTTTTGATGTTCCTTTCCATTTTACAATATTTATTATACATTTTGGATCTTATTTACTCTTCTAGCTTCTTGCACTAGGGAGACAATATGATGTTTACACATTTGCATCTGGTTTATTTCATTTATGAGTGTGGCCTCAAGTTGCATCTATTTACTTATAAAGTCTCCAGTTTATCCTTTATTTCTGAGTAATACTACTTATATAAAAAGACCACATTTTTTAAAATTCATTCCTTGGTTGGTGGGCATTTGGCTTGTTTCCAAGATCTAGCTATTATAAATACCGCTGTCACAAGTATGGGTGCACATATACCACTGAGGTAAGGGGCTGGGGAGATGGCTCAGTGGAATAAGCTCTTCCTTGGCAAGCGCAAGGGCCTGAATTCAATCCCCGGTTCTGCCAAAAAACAAACAAACAAAAAACAGTATCACTGAGGTATGATTTTTTAATTCTTCTGAGAAGATACCCCGAAAGAGAATAGCTTGGTCAACTACTAAGTAATTTTGCATCAACTTAACATATTAACCTTCTTAAGACTTATGCAGAATGGTCTATTGATCCTACTTTTTCAGAGAGAGAAACTGAGGCCCAGAGAACTCAGTGGTCTTGCCCAAGTAAAGAATCTGTACCTCGAACCTTAGATCCTAACAACAGGAGCAAAGGAGGGTGCAGGGTACCTATCTAGGCAGGGCCAGACCTGGGTTTGGTTTCTATCAGTGTGCTAAAGCGTGTTCCCTCACAGCTCCAGTCACTTGTGGAACCGGAATCATAAGTTTGTCCTCCTGAGTGGCCTGAGGATTGACTGAAGGTAGCATATGCAAGACTCAGCACAGTACCAGGCACCATAACAATCTTTCTGCAATCACTGTTCCGTTATTTGGACAGCATAACAAGATATGCTAGTTCCCCCAATAGTTCTTGAACGCTACATGTCTGCCATATAAATTAGAAAAGGGCAAAGCTTTGGAGAGTTGAAAGAAATATAGGAAGTCATCTCTGTCTATGTGATGCTTATGGTCTTATCAGGGATCAGGTTAAAGGCTTGCTCAGTTTTTCTAGAAACATTGTTGGTTCTTGGGCAGGGGAGATAGATCAGTAGAACAAGCACTTGCCTGGCAACTACAAGGTTCTGAGTTCAATCCCTGGTATGGCAAAAAAAAAAAAAAGGAAACATTGTTGGTTCTTGTTAATATCCCTTTCATTTTCCCCTGCTGAATCTCAGTGTAAAATTAAATAGCAGGAGCTTAGTTATCCAATTTTATGTTTTAGTGGCAAGTGACAAAACTCACAGTACAAACAAAATGGTTTTTAGAATACTTGATATATTCTAAGACAATATTGTGTGAAGTTTTTATACTACCCACCACCTCCCACCCCTCCCTAAGTGAGGTAATGGCTACTTACCCAGCCTCCCCTGTATCCTGCTTTAGTGCCATTTTGGGCATTAATTATGCCACAATGGTAGAGCTGATGCTACGGCAACAGAACCACGGAAACAACACCAGCATTTGGAGCAGATTTATTTAGCACTGGATGGATACTGAAAAGGAATCAATCCTTATAAAAATATTAGGCCTCAAAGGCTCAGAGAGGGTAGTTTTCATAAAACTGCAAAGGGGAGGTACAGAGGTAGAGTACTTGGCTGTCTTTGATTAGTTCTTTTTTATAAGCTTTACAGTAAAATTTATTGCATTTTAATTCACATTTATTAAGTCTTAGGTATATTACACTTAAGGTATTACAGAGAGCATTAAGGGAATTGTTTCCCTATTTTAGTGTCAGCATCCTAGACAGCCTGCTGATTGGTTCTTATAATATGTATCATAGTAACCAGCTATACATCACCCTGACAAGCCATTTCTGAGAAACAGAAGCAACCAGAACTGCAAGAGGAAATGTCACCTGGGCAACTGAAGTAGACGTGTGTGTGTGTGTGTGTGTGTGTGTGTGTGTGTGTGTGTGACATTTTCTGCTACAGTTCCCCCCTCTTTCAGTTTCCCTGGCAAATCTTTGTTGGACATGTTATATGCAATTTTTTGAGATAAGGCCCAACTAGAAGCAGTAACATAAGGGTTGTCAATGGTCCTGGGATGGGCTCTAACCAAGATCCCTATGATTGGAAAGTTTTTCCTTGTTATAGAGTCTCTCCCTAAGTTTCTTTTAGGAAGAGGCATGTTTTAACACTACTCTGGCAAGGAAAGTCAGTTTGACCCTGGAGCATGTCCAGTGTATCTTGGATGCTTGGTCAATTGGTCAATCTTGGTCAATTGTAAAATAAGGGGAAGAGCCTTGCTGTTGTTATCTTTTTTTTTTTTTCCCCCCGGGGATTGAACTCAGTCCCTTGCACTTGCCAAGCAAGTGCTTATTCTACTGAGCCACCTCCTCAGCCCTGTTGTTATCTTTTAATTATTATTATTCCAAACCACAGCTAGCAAGAGTAGTGATGAAAGCAAGGACTGGGGAAAGCAGCCTGAAAAGGCACAAAAATCAAGCAGACTAGGTGTGGCATAATCCTGTGTTCTCAGGCTTCAGCCATGTGTGACTGGTCAGTGTCCCAGAGTGACCAGAGCAGGGCTTTGAGTGCATTATTTTTTTAAAGTGAGCTTCAGAGTAGCTGTCTGGTCCAGGCAATTCTCCAGCAATCGTCTGGATAGGCTCTTTTAACTCTAGAGTGGTAGATCTAAGGCTGGATTTCTGAAACTCATAGAGATAGTTAATATGTGTGTGTATGCACAAGTGTCTACAGGTATAGCTGGTCTTTTAGCTAAACTTTTATGGAGACAGCTACAAGCTCTTTCTTTAGGGTTATGTTTTTATTTTTTAGCTTTTTAGAAGTTTATGGCCTGTAGGTTATATGTAGTTTTTACAGGTACAGATCCATTACTGTTGTTGATAATAAAGGGTAGACCATACCTAGGGATGATCCTTTACAGCAGAACCCTACAAACTCTTATTGCCTTATCTGTGTGGGTAGGGAATGTCTTTAGCCAGCCTGAGTAAGTGTAGACATGAGTACTAACAGCTATTTGTAGCCCTTGTAAAGTTCTATTTCTGTGAAGTATATCAGTATAACTTTAAATGGGGAGAGTCCACTATGTTACATGCTGTGTGGAGATCAGGGCTAATGACGCAGATACTGAAGCCTGAGCTGGCTGCAGGAGTACAGGTGCCAGCACTGTACCTTGAGCTTACAGAACAGATGGTGGAGGCAGGTCTGGTTCTGACCTTCCAGGAATACCAGGTAAAAATTTTCTGGCTGGAATTAGTGTTTTAGTCAATCAGATCCTTGAAGGGGCTTAGGCCTCTGGACCAGATAGTTTTGAGCCCAGGTTTGGTATTGTTGGTGGCAGGTTTTCAAACAGCAGCAGTAGACCTTTCTGTTTCTTCAGTTTGCTATAAAGCCCGTCCCTGCAGGAGAGCTTTGCCTAAAATAACTTCTTCCAAGTTGAACAAGGTATGTTTAGCCTATTAGATTCTATTCCTAACAGAGCCACTTCCATCCATAAACGGTGTACTCAGCATCTGTCAGGGGGTCAATTTTTAAGACTGATCAGTTCAAGGGCAGTTCATCAGTCAGTACCAGGAAGTCATAGCCTGGTGGCCCCAGCTTGGTGGGCAGGAATGTAGCAGGATTAAGTGGTCTTCAGTTATTCAGGAGGTCAAGTACAGTATGTGGCACCTGGACAGTCAGGTCTTAGGCTAAGGTGATCTTGTCAGTTTTTTGATCAGGAAGACAGTGACGGTTAGAGCATTGAGACAAAGAGAGGAGGCAGCCCTTAGTAACTGGACAGGCCACTGGGCACTCCCGGGGGCTGGCAGCATGTGTAAACATCTTTGTATCTACGTGTCATTTGCAGATTTGTACCTTTTCCCAAGATACACGGTAGCCAGTTTCTGCCAGATAATGCAACAGAGCTTTCTATCAGGCAGCTTGGGTGTCCTTAATCAGAAGTGCAATGACATTTTGTACTGAGAAACTAGCAAGGTCATCTGTGAGGGCTTCTCCAAAGATGGTAAACAAGTTTTGGAACCTCTGGGAGGTTGAGTCCAGGTCCGCTGACTTTTGAGTCCAGAACTGGGGTCTTTGTCAAGAGAAGCTGCGTGATAGGAGCCAATTAACACAGAAGACAGTGGTCCTTAGGTCCGGCCAGGTGGACCAGCAGGCTGTGGGTGACTGCAGGCTGGAGGGTAACTAAGGCAGCCTTGACAGCTCGGAGATCCTGAACTGGATGATATGCCCCGTTGGGTTTCTTTACAGGCAGTTTAGCAGTTGGGCAGTCTATAAACATTTTGTGGCTTTGAAGCCTCCTTTTTCTTCTCAGGGCACCATGCTAGAGCTACAAGGGACAAACAGCTGTCTCAGAGAAAAGGTGCTTGTGTCCTAGCCAAGTCTGTCATCAGGGTCTTCCTGAAAATAGAGTTCTTAAACGCTTGTGGCAATTAAATGTAAGGGAGCTGGATTTCTTTTTTGTCTTATCTCAGGATCTTCTTATGGGAGCAACCCACAAGCAGAAGAAGGTGTGTTTTAAATCAAGACATGTAAAGCAGGTGGCATCTGGAGGTAGCAGTCCAACAAGGGTGTAGCGGTTGGGAATCACAGAGTGCAAGGTTATGACTGCAATATTTTTTAGAAAATGTATCAGTTATTTAATTAGGTTCTTGGTAAGAAATTTAGAACACTAATTTATGAGGATAAATTCCATTTCTCAGAGCAAAAATGGATTGCAGGTAGCCCTGGAGCTGAGGAACAGCTTTCATTTTTGCTAAAATCTGTGAGTTCATCACTTTCTGATCCATCTTGCACTGCTCTGAAATCTGGTATCTCTCTTTCTCAGTGTCAAAGATCTCACCCTCCTGGTGTCTGTGTTTCCACAGCTTCTTCTTCTTGAAGTAAGCATCAGTGAGGTGTTTGGGGATTTTCACTTTGCTGATATCAATTTTTGTAGAGGTGGCAATGACAAATTTCTAGTGTGTTCTTCGTAGAGGAACACGATTAAGACTAAGAGGCCCAGTCACAAATAGCAAGCCACTGGCCAACTGCTTCAGGAAGACCACTCATTCTCTTGCCTCTGTGAAGCCTGGTGAGAATGATCAAGATGGTGCCGGGAGTGATACTAGCTCAGAGTTTCCTCACATGCTGACTGAAGGGTTTCTTACTGTGGCTCAAGAGCTTTCAGGGCACATCTTCAGTACGGTAGTATCTAGGCATGTTTTGAGGCTTAACCACCTGAGTACCACCATTCTTGCTACAACTGGTTTTGTGATTGTAGCAAGAACTTTCCCCTTCTTTTTCTTCTCAACCTTTGATTTAGCAGCTGAGTACTTTCTCTTGTACAAATACATAGCAGATTGGGAGTATCTACCAATTCCTCTAACCAGGATAGGATTTTGGCTGCAGTGTGGCTGCCCCTTTGACTTGGCCTGCGAGTCGAGACGTGGGGTAATGACCTGGAGGAGGAACGAGGATGAACAAGACAGGGCAAGAGACACAAGAGACAGAGACAAGACAGGCTTTCTGATCAAGTCTCGTTTATTGAGGAAGTGAGCAGGGTCTAAATAGCCGTATAGTGGAAGTAGTTGGGTGGGACTAGTTGTGGATTGGTAGTGGAGGTCCAGGACCACAGGAAGATGTCGAGGCAGCGGGGATTGGTGCTGCAGCACTTCTTGCCCAAATAAGGGAAAATATAACAGGAGCGTTCTATCGCCCCCCACACCCCTTGTTGGATTTTTTTTGCCTTCACCTTACCTTTTTTACCAGTACCACTCGCAGAAGACTTCTTGGCTTTGGGTTTCTTCTCTTTAGTGTCTGGTTTCTCAGTTTTTTCACCCACCATCTCATAAGATGGGAAAGAGCAATGACTGCAATATTGATGGCACAGAGACCTTGCACTGGCCAGTAATCCCCACTGGGCATTTTTACTGGGAGGATTAGCAGTCTACCAGGATCCCAAACTACTTTAGGTGGCTGGTGGGTGGCTGGATGCTGTTTGTGCCTCCTGTGACATAGGATATGGGAGCACAGTTGGCGGCCAGGCCTGGAGGCGAGTCTTCAGCTCATACCTTTAATTTGAAGAGGAGGTCTCTTCCCAGAGCTCATGTTAGGTAAGATGTCCTTCCAGGTTACAAGTTTGTGTCTGGCAGAAGGGGCAAGAGGCAAATGTCCCAGTTGTCCTGGTGATGGTAACCTTTTTCTGACAGAAAGTACTTTTGAAGGCAGAGAGTTTTGTTCTATTGTGTACCAGGAGGAAGGGATCCCAGTCTGGCCTAATCTGAGCCCACCACACCGATGAAAGTGTTGTCATCTGATCCAGGTTGACTCTTTTTAGAGTCCTTTTTAGAGTTTAACCTGAATGGACTTTTATCTTAGTGTCCATAGCCCTAATAACTTGCATATGGGTGAAGGTTTTATTAGGCTTCTGGCTAACAGTAGTTACTTTTGACATATTGTTGGGCTTTTTTGCCCCTCTCTCAGGTTACTTTGTTTCTTTTTGCTCCTAGATGGGGTAATCTATGGGATAGGCCATGGTAACCCATTACTCAGGGCTGGAAGTCCAGTTCTCCTCAGCCAAAATGTAGACGTTTCTATATTGAGTAGAGCCAGAAGAAGTTGTTTACAGTCATCTCAGGTGGGTATTAGATGACAGCATCTGACCAGGATAGGCATGTGGCAGATAGCCATGAGCAGAAGGTTTGAAGAGCCCTCTGTGGCCAAATGCAGGCAATGGCCAGCTGGAACTGGTTCAGTTGGCTGAAAATAGATGAGTCGGTGGTGGGAAGTGAAGCTATAGGTGTTGGCAGCAACTGAGGCAGCCAAAAAGGGTGATTTATTTGCCAGGGCAAAATTCTTGGGAACAATAGATCTCTTTTGTTTGAGATGCAGGAAACAGAAGTGTGGTTTTATTTTAACTCCATAACCACCAGAAAAAAATTATTTTAATTTTTTATGCATTTTAATGAGAAAATAAGATGGCAATGAGACACTTTCAAAACAGGTTAGTAGGACATTTACAATAATTTTTTCCATAATTTTATTGAGAAACAAATAGCAATGAGACAGTTTCAAACCAAATTGGTAGGACAGTTTCAATAATTAACACATTGCATACATT
>NW_004524722.1:1770804-1772412 GCF_000260255.1 Octodon degus
ATGGCCATTGCTTGACCAATTTGCTCTCTATGAAAGCCGGAGAGAATTTTTTTCTCTCTGGGTGACTCTCATTAGGCACACTGTACATCATTAATCACTTTCTTTTGTGGCCCCATAATCTTCTTGATCAGAAAATTTGGGACATCACTGAGTTATAGGATGTCATAGCACAGGTTCTCTTATGTCCTGAGTCCTCACTGACCTTGAAGGACTCAGGCCAAAATATTGGCTATCCTTGTAGCTCCTATATTCCTCTAATTTTTGTTCTGCAAACTTTAGTTGTTAAACATACAGAAGAGAAGCTTAATGATATTATTACCCTGTAACAGAGGCTGTTGGGCTTAACATCACTATCTGTCTGAATATCAAACACCTTAGACAACATGGAACTGCTATTTTCCAACAACCATGGATATTATAAACTTTAAATCCCTATATAATGTGAAAAAAACAATTACACATTTTTACACATAAATTTAGAAAGCAAACCATATACAACATTGTAACAGGATAATCCTATGACATTGTTTTTTCTTGTCTCTTGTTTATTACCTTTTTTTAAACAAACCTTTAAAGAGAGTATAGATATAATTGATATGACATTAGAAACAGTACACATTTAGAAGATTAAAATGATAGGCATTTCAAGCATGGTTTTAGTGTTACACATTGCTATCCTCAGTGTAGTTGCTTAGTTCACAGATATCAGCATATATAGTTAGTCAGAGTGAGAATTCTACACATTAACTGCTATTTTCAAAAACCCGATGGAGATTTTTAGGACCATTGCCTTAGCCATCTTGTTTATATAAATGTATGGTTTTGCCCCTGCCATATTTCCTGACTTTTCTCCTTGGTCTTTCTTCGTTGTTTAATCCTTAAGTTCTCGCTTTCCATTTAACTGTTATATCTTTCAACTTTTGTGTCTTCTTTTGAATTCTTACACTAGGGAGACAGTATGATATTTCCACATGTGGGTCTGGTTTATTTCACTTATGAGTATATCTTCAAGTTGCATCCATTTCTATATGAAGGCTTCAAGTTTATTTTTCTTAATAGCTGAGTAATACTCCATTGTATAAAAACACCATATCTTTTTCATCTATTCCTCAGGTGATGGGCATTTTGGTTGTTTCCAAGATCTGGCTATCACAAATTCTGCTTCTATAAACATAGGCACATATATATCACTATGATATGATGTTTTCAGTTATTTTAGGAAAATTCCCAGCAGAGGGATAGATGGATTGACTGTGATTTCCAATCCTAGTTTTCTAAGGAGTCTCCACACTGATTTCCATAATGGTTGCACCAGTCTACATTCCCACCAGCAGTGGAGAAGGGTTCCTTTTTCCTTGCAGCATCTCCAACATCTTGTTGTTAGTTGATTTGTTTATGATAGCCACTCTTTCTGGGGTGACATGGTATCTCAATGTTGTTTTAATTTGCATTTCATGAATGGCTAGTGATGTGGAACATTTTTTTCATGTATTTATTTCCTACTTGTGTTTCTTCCTCTGAGAAGTGTGTGTTAATCTTGGATGCTTATTTTTGGATTGGGCTAAATTTTGGGGCCCTAGTGTTTTTTAGTTAATTATAAATTTAAAA
>NW_004524722.1:1774122-1781277 GCF_000260255.1 Octodon degus
GAGAGAGAGAGAGAGAGAGAGAGAGGATGCTCTCATAGGTCTGCGCATAGCAGTGTGTCTCAGCTTACTAGGTCCAGATCTACCAAGTTCGTACTCATCCATCTGGGTCTGGCTTGGGTCTGGCTGCTGTGCTTGGTGTCTTCCTGCTGCAGTCCGTGGAAGCGAACCTGCTATGCCCCACTGGCAAGCTGTTCTACCCCTGGATTAGCTGGCTGGATCTCGCTCCTAGCTGCTCTGCTGGGAGTTCTGTTGCAGAGTTCTACACCAGGCCTGACCGTTTGCTGGAGGAGGGAAGTTCTTGGGGTGGCACGGGGCCTGGCCACTGGCTGGAGTTGGTGGGTGGGGGTTGGGACCACTAGAAAATTTTATTTTGAAGTTTTCAACATGCAATCAAGGACTATAGGCTTGCTATGATTTGCACCATTCTAGCTCCCTAGTAGCTCACTATACTGTTGAATGATGACACAACAGACAACGGTGGGTGCCCCTCAGAGAGAGACCATTCAGATGCCCTCTGGCTGTGTTTCTCATGGGGACTTGGGTACAACTTGGCTGAGAAGGGTTGGAAGACTCTGTTAAGCTTATGTTGATCACCATGGAACTGCAGGTGAGGCCCAATCAGTAACCGCAGCCAGTGCTTCCCAGTCTTGGTGCACAGATGGAGAGAGCAGCTTATGGCTTGTGCTGTCTGGTCCACTCACTCACACATTCATTCAGCAGCACTCAGAGGTTAAACATCCCAATCCCCTTCCCTAGAGGGTGGTTCTGACTAATGAGAACTGATCAGACTCCCCTTCTGCTTGAGCTGAGCAGCCCTGAGAGACAGAGTAATTGGGGTGCACCTGGAGGTCTCACCATCGTCCTCCCTTTTGGCTCCAATGTGAACTGCTCAGAGAGGGAGCTGGGATTCCTTCTCTAGACCTTCAGGGAGACTCAAGAAATCTTAAAGGCATGCCTTCCCATTGGTACCCGAAGAGGCCCTTGTTCTAGCTGCGAGGGCCACAACTGGTGACCACAGAGGTCAGTATGATCAGGCTTGCTGGCTGATGCACCAAATGCTATGACAACAGAAACACCAAAACGACACCCAGGATTTGGAGGCAGATTAATTGAATGTTGATTGGACACTGACAAGAAATCAATCCTTATAAAAACATCAGGCCTCAAAGGCAGAAGGAGGGAGGTTTTTATGGGGCCTGCCCAGGGATAGAGTACAGAGGTAGAATAATTGGCTGTCTTTGTTGGTTCTTATAATGTGCATCATAGTAACCAGCTATGCATCACAGTGACCAGCTGTTTCTAAGAAACAAGGAACTGGAACTGCATCAGAAACTGTCACCTATGCAACTGAAATACACTGGTAAGGGGACATTTTCTGTCACGGTGTCATGTGTTTTCTTCATTATCTAGTTGATAATTTTATTGACATATATGAGACCCACTTAGGACTTCTGGAAGTTCATGGACTAACGATAGGGTAAGAGAGACTCCACTTTCTTTCTGTGACTCCATCATCACAGAAATCACTTACATTCCCTTAAGCTGCAGATTAAGTCAGTCCCTCGCCCTCTCCCCATAAAACCTACTGAGAAAGGCAAGGTCATAAAAAAGGGAACAGATAGAACAGGTTAGGAAGTAGGGTAAACGTCAAACCACAGTATCCTGTGGCTGGCCCTTGGAGTGCCTGCAGTGCCTAGAGGACGTAAACCTTGCAACAGTTGTGTGACAGTTGTGCAGCATTCCTGTGAGTGTGGAAATGTGGTTGCTGTGGGTACCTAAAGAGCATACAGCCTGAAAGCAAAGTTCAGGCCAGCACTGACCATTTGGGAGTCCTGACCTGAAGTCAGGACGTCAGTTTTTGAGCTCACAATAAAGCTTCCTTGTTCCTGTAGCTCTTTTGAGGGCCTTTCCTTCCCTCACTGTCATTTTTGCCGCTACAATATGAGAAAAGTACTGACAGACTAATGCTGAGCTTTGCTGGAAATTACATGTAAGAAATAATATACAGTCTATAACGCCTATCTATCATCTATCTATCTATCATCTATCTATCTATCATCTATCTCTCTCTCTCTCTCTCTCTCTCTCTCTATCTATCTATCTCTCTATCTATCTCATATTCTATCCTATAAATATATATAATTGTCACCTAAAAATTAAAATTTAACCTGAGATACTTAGAGACTCGGTCTCAAACTTTTTAAAAAAATGTAGAAAAACTGCAGGGATGTAGCCCAATGTTGAGGCCTTGGCTTAAATCCCCAGTGCCATAAATAAATAAATGAAGTTCAGAGCTACTGATGTAGTTCAGTGGTAGAGCATGTGTTTACACTTGGCAATGCTCTGGGTATTATCTCAGCACCAAAATTTTAAAACTTAAAAGGGAAATAAATAAAAATTTAACTTAAAATCAGAATTTGTTATTTTTTTTTCAGAGACAGGGATTGAACTCAGGCCCTTGCAGTTGCCAGGCAAGCACTTATTCAACTGAGCTATGTCCCCGGCCCATACAAAAAAATTTTTTTTTATATTTTATTTATTTTTTTATTTGGTACAGGATCTTGCTACACAGCTCAGACTCATTGATCCTCCTCTTTCAACCTCCCCAGCGCTGGGATTACGAGTGTGTGTTGCCATACCCAGTTTTGGGGCTGGCACAGTGTGCCCAGGTTTCTAGAACTGGCCTGGCATGTGGTCCCGGGGACTGAACTCGGGTCCTTGAACTTGCCAGGTGGGCACTTAGACCACTGAGCCATCTCACCAGCCCCGCCGGAATTGTTCTTTATGTTTACTTTTTCTCAAAGTTTGGGGGTAAGAGGATGGATATATACTTCCAAGGAAGAAATTTCTGACTTCATTCTCTGTTACTGAGAGGCCCAATGCCCTTACTCACCAGAGAGGGGTTATGGGTTGCGTGGCAATATCTCCTTCTACTATCCTTTGAGGATATGGTTGCCAGATGCCCTTCTGTTGTGAAAGGGGACAAAAAGAGCAGAAGAACAGAAGCAAGGGTAGTACGAATGACAGCAGAAAAGAATGAGGCCAAGGTGATTTGGTTCAGATGAGCCCTCACACTATTAGAAGACATTTCACTGGAGTCCTGCTGCCTCTTCCAGAAATAGGTTGACAAGAGCAACAACCTTCCAGAACATTTGGCACTTCTGGGGTTAGGTAGACAAGCTGTGGTATGCAACTTTTCTTCACATGACTTCTGAACTCGGTATGTGTCAAGGATTTGAAAACAATCAGGACACAAAGGGGTAACCAAAATTAAAAGAAGAATCTTTCTTTAGATCCCTCCCTATATAAATTGCACCACATAATAACCCATCTACAAGACTGTTAGGAGATGAGAAATCCCTTCTTTTCTCATCAAACCAAAAATACCCATTAGAGGAGGGATTAAAGAGTTTATTTGAAGAAAGACTAATTATTCCTCCACCTATTAGAAGAATATTTAAAAAAAACACCAATAAGACAAAAATTTGGATCTTGTACTATGCAAATTATTGTCAAGTAAAACTGGCAGTAATTGCTCTAAAAGAAATAGACTATTACTTGCTTAGTATAAGAATTGACTTACACTGCAATGGAGCCTGAAGAGTCCCAAGATCTGCAGACCCCAAGCTGAGAGCTCAGTGCCTGTGATAGAATTCAGCCCATGTCTGATGGCCCAAAGTCCAGGAACAATGTTCAAAGGCAGGAGAATATGAATGGTGCAGCCCAAATCAAGGGCCCTCAATGGATTGGGTGACACCTGCCCACACTGGGGAGGGCCACCTCCTATTCAGTTCACCAACTCAAATGTAATCTCTTCCAGAAATATCCTCATGGACACACTCAGAATAATGTTTTACCTGCTCTCTGGATACTCCTTTACCCCATCAAGTTGACCCATGAAATTAATGATCATAGATTCCTTACATTGTTACAACTATCCTCGATTTTAACCAGAATTTTCTCTATTCCTCGGGCTTTACAGGGAGTTCAGCATTAACCTCAAGTTGGCGTAACCTCAAGCTTTCATTTGTCTCATAGACCTTGAAGAGGAATGTGGAAGATACATGAAAGAATGATCCAGGGAAGCAAGAAATGCCACTGATGTCAGAGTTCAGGTGCCTTGAACAGATTGCATGAAAGTAAAAGAAGACCAGGCATGTTAGTGCATGCATGTAATTCCAGTACTCTGGGAGACTGAGGCAGGAAGATAGCAAGTCTAAGCCTAGTGTGGGCAATACAGCAACTGTCTCAGTCACTTTCTTATCAATAAGATAAAATACCCCAAACTCACAACTTAAGAGAAGAAAGGCTTACTTTATTTTTCTTTTTGGAGACAGGTTCTCACTATGAAGCTCAGGCTGGCTTTGAACTAACTTTGTAGCCCAGGATGGTCTTGAACTCGAAAGGATGCTCCTGCCTCAGCCTCCTGAGTGCTGAGGTTACAGGCGTGTGCCATCACACCCAACTGGAAAGATTTATTTTAGTTCAAAGTTTCAGTCCAGTTCTGCTGGTTCCATTCCAGAAACAGGAGGACAGAATGGCATGTCAGAGAGAGAAGTGCTCAACCCATGGCACCATGACGCTGAGAGAGAAAGGAGGGGCTGGAGACGGGAGCACAGTCCTCCATGTCACGCTCCCAGCTCCCAGGGACTCACCCCCAGCCGCCCCCCACATCCTGACAGCACACTTAGCTACTAAATCCACTGACTGGTGTAGTGCCCCCATGATCCAATTCTTTTTAAACAGGTGAGAATCCGGGGGTACATTTTAGAGCTAAACCATAACATTCTACCTCCAGTCACCAGAAGACTCATAACCATCTCATTACATAAAATACATTTAGGCATTTTCCAAGAGCAATCAGTCTTAACAGTTCCAGCCTTGCTGAGACGTCCAAGTCCAAAGTCTCCTCTGAGACACAAGGCAAACACTTAGCTGTGAGCCCCTGTACAGACCGAAAAGATAGTCAAACGTTTTCAGCATATGATGACCCAGGGGAAGCATGCCATTGCAAAAGGAAAGCATGGGGGTATAGCAGGAAGTCAGATTAAAGCAAGACTGGAAGTCCAGCAAGGTAGACATTAGGTCCCCTAGGTTCACTTCTGGCACTTGTGGCGAGGCATCAACTCCAGAGGCTTTGAGCAGCCCAGCCCTACAGCCTTGCTGGTTGCAGCCTTCATGGACTCTGTCTTAGGGCAATTCCATTCACTGCCCGTGGCTTTCTTCAGCAGATTTTCCACAGTCCTGGCATCTCTCACTTCCTTGGGCCTCCACTGCAGTTTTAGACTCCTTCTCATGGCTTCATGCACTGCCCCTTTCCGAGGCACGTGGCCTGGTCTCTCAGGCTTTTAAAAAATAATCTGGATAGAAGCCTGTCTGGTCCCACAACTCTTGCATTTCATATACCTGTAAAGTCTTCACTATGTGGGTAATGATAAATTCACTCTAGTTTAAGCATTACTTAGGCAAGGCATTGACTGCTGCATTACTCTTCAGGGAAACTGCTCAGCTGCTTTAATTTTTCTGGCAGCCCAAGATGGTTATTTCCTTATCTAGTTAATAAAAAGCAAATAATCTGCCATCTGCTCAGCTCAGACCATGGTCTTGGTCCAAATAGACCCAATTAAAAGGCCATCATAGGAGAATTCAGGGGAAGAGGAAAAAACATTGATCAAATCAAGCACCCAGCTGCGCCGGGGCTGGTTTGTGTCTGGCAGTGACAGAGTCCTCCTTTCCCTCACCCTGCCCTGCCCTCTCCTGGACACTTCCCTAGACCGGGGGCCTCTGCCTCACCTGGCTCTGTCCTTTGCTCTCCCACTCCATCCACTGACCAGCTGTGTGGCCCCTCACCAGACCATCTCCAGGTGCCAAATTCACCATCTGCAGACACGTACAGTATCCTCTGCATCTCCTCAGCCCCATTGGATGCATCGGGAGTCTTCCGCTTTTCCTTCAACACACACACGGGGTCCGTCTGCTGCCCCCTCCTTCCTTTGCTGCCACCTGGGCTCCACTCCAGGTTGATGTCTCCTCTGGATTTCAGCCATAGTGCTTACCTGCTCTCACTGCTTCTCGCCTCACTCTGTTGTATCTATTCTCCATGCAGCAGCCCCGCTGGTCCTTTGGAAATGGAAGTGCGACTGGATCTTCTGCTCAGAACTTCACCATGGTTGTCACATGGCTCAGTGCCAAGCACGTTCCCTGAACCTCTGGTCTCCTTTTCCCTTGCCTTCTCCACCCCAACCACAGGATTCCTTTCACAGGCAACCAAACCTCAAGGCCTTTGCACTTCCTGGATCCTCTGTCAGGAAAGCTCCTCCCGCGGTCTAACTCCCCACTGTTTTCAAACATTTGCTCAAATACCACCTTAGAGCCTCCCTCTCTTGAAGTCCACTTGGCCACTGTTTTTAAAATTGGAGCATCCTTGTCCTCCCAACACCTTTTCTGCTGTTTTTCTCCTACACCACTCGTAGTTTGCCCTATAATTTGCACCTACACTTATTTCCTTTAATTAATTTACATTTTATTATATCTATTGTTACTTAGATCTCTCCCATTAGAATATAAACATGGAGACAGCATCTTCGACTTTTTTTTTTTTTTTTTTTTTGAGGCAGGGTCATGTCTTTGACTTCTCCATCTACTGATGGTTTATTATCTACAGCAATTACTTGGCACATAGGTGGCACTTTAAAAATATTTAGTGAATAAATTAATGAGTGAACCAATAATAAAGTTCCTGCCTTGCAGTGAGGCTCAATTTTTTTTTCAACATAAAAATAGAGTACATTTATTAACAGTAGGAAAACTCCCATATTTAAAGCAACAATGTTAATCTTACATAATAACACACTGACCAGTTTAACATTTCTACATGTTACAAGTTCCCTGCCAGATACTCTTAAGAGTTATCCACAAAACCTGTCCAACACATACTATCAACATATAACAAGACATGGCATTCATTTCACAGGGAGAAAAATAAGTTTCGTCACAAAAACAGACTTGCTGGATTTTAGTCTGAAATTCTAGAGATAACTTTTAAAGATTAAAAAAAAAAATTCACTTCCAAAATAAAAGTCTTTATATAGCTCATTTTTAATGCTCTTTATGCTTGTACAATGTAAAACACTTAGAAACTTTTGAACTCTAGAA
>NW_004524722.1:1782007-1801060 GCF_000260255.1 Octodon degus
AAAGTTCCTGCCTCAAAGGGCTATTTGAAAACTTACATGAAATAATTAACTTGGTTTGCTTTGCAAGGAAAGAAATTAATATGATGATACATTGCTACTAGATATCCTGCCAAAGAGTTTACACAGTGTTATTTACTTCTTATTTGTCAATTCCTTTTTTATTCCTTACTATAAACTATCCATTCACAACTTACTGTTATATACCTACTATGTGCCAGGTACTGTTCTGGGCATAGAAAGCCCTATTTTCTCTGGGAATTTCATTTAAGCTGGAGGAGTCAGGTAGTAAAAATAAAATAGAAAGTGGGGAGCATTATTCTTTTGGGTATGAAGAAGTGTTGGAGGTGCCAAGGTCACCTGATTAATGAGGTACAGACATGCTGCTGATCCAAAGAAAAGAAAGAGCCTTTTTACCAAGATGGCGCTGAAGGCGAAGAAGGAAGCCCCTGCCCCTTCCAGAGCTGAAACCAAAGCAAAAGCTTTGAAGGCCACGGAGACCATGCTGAAAGGCATCCATAGCCACAAAAAGATGTGAATGTCACCCACCCTCCGCCAACCCAAGACACTGCAGCTCCAAAGGCAGCCTAAATACCCTTGGAAAAGCACCCCCAGGAGAAATAAGTTTAACCACTATGCCATCGTCAAGTTCCCCCTGACCACACAGTCAGCCATGAAAAAGATTGAGGACAGCAAAACACTCATGTTTATTATGGATATGAAAGCCAATAAACACCAATCAAACAAGCTGTAAAAAGTCTCTATGACATCGATGTTGCCAACGTCCATACCCTAATCAGGCCTGATGGAGAGAAGAAGGCATATGTTTGACTGGCTCCTGATTATGACGCACTGGATGTTGCCAACAAAATTGGGATCATCTAAACTGAGTCCAGCTGGCTAATTTTAAATAAGTACTTTTTTTCCCCATTAAAAAAAAAAAAAAAAAAAAACAAAGAAAAGAGAAATGGCATGGATGGAAAGGTAGTTTGTGAAGTCACAGCCAGTCTGTGAAGCCAGAGCTTGGGTGTTTTCTATTTTTGGTCAACAAAGGCATCTGGTTTTAGAGTGAGAGCTTGTGGAAGAGAAATATGGTTTTTTTTTTTTACATTTATTGGTACAGTTTAGATATACATTATGACCACATTCATCATAGGGAACTTATGCCTATACATGATGTATCTTGATTCTTTTTTTTTTTTTTTCTGTTCCCATACCTTCCCTTCAACCCCTTTCCCCTCCTTACAAAGATTGGTTTCCATTCCAGATTTCTTTTCTCACTTTTTTCTTTTCCCTTCCTTTCCTTCTGCCCCCTCCCTAGCTCCTCTTTCCTTTTGAACAGTTTCTTCTTATTTCACAATATCTAGTATACACTTTGGGCTTTATTTACATTTTCAGTTTCTCACACTAGAGAAACAATGCAATATTTACACATGTGAGACCAATTTATTTTACTTAAAGGTGTGGTCTCAAGATGCATCCATTTAACTAGGAATGTCTCAAGTTTATTCTTCTTTATCACTGAGTAGGACTCTACTATATTAAAAATATCTTCTTTAACAAGTCATCGCTTGATGGGCATTTGGGATGTTTCCAAACCATGTTGCTATCAACGTGGATGTAAATATATCACTGTGGTGTGGTGCTTTCGGTTCTTCTGGTAAGATACCAAGAAGAGGAATAGCTGAGTCAAATGAGATCTGTAGTGTTAGTATTTTGAGGAATCTCCACATTGATTTCTACAGTGGTTGCATTCTCACCAGTGATGGAGCAGGGTTTCTTTTTCCTCCACCGTGTCACTTAGTGGTTGGTTTCTCCGCCCATTCTTTCTGGAGTGAGATGAAAGCTCACTGTTGTTTTCATTTGCATCTCTTGAATAACTGGTGATGCTGAACTTTTCTTCATATGTTTACTTACCATTTGTACCTCATCTGAGAAGTGTCTATTCATTTCACATGCCCAGTTTTGGATTGGCTCTTTAAATTTGGGGTTGTGTGATTATTTTCAATTCTTTCCATGTTGTAGACGTTAGTACAGTTTTGGAAGTATGGGCTTTTCACTATGTTGGCTATTCCTACCCAAGTGCAAGGGATATCCTTTCATGTCCTGATAGTTTTCAATGTAGAAGTCTTTTACCTACTTTGTTAGATTGATTTCTAAGTATTTCATTTTTTATGCCATTTTAATTTTTTTTTTTCATTTTTGTGTTTGGTGCAGGGTCTCACTATGCAGCTCGGACTCAGAGTGTGCCTCCTGTCTTCAGTCTCCCCAGTGCTGGGATTACTGGTGTGTGTGCCACCATGCCTGGACTTGCTCGCAGGCTCAGTGTGCCCCAGGGCTGGGGCCAGCATGGCGTGCAGGACCAGAAATGGAACCCTATCTTACAAGTCCTTTTTTATGGTATTTTTAAAAGTATTGCTTTCCTAATTCCTGCTCAATGAGCTTGTTATTCATGTACAGAAAGGCTATCGATAAAAATATATGGAACACTTCATGAATCTGCATGTCATCCTTGGGCAGCAGTCATACTAATCTTCTCTGTATTGTTCCAATTTTAGTATACGGGCTGCCGAAGGGAGCGCAAGAAATATGATCTTAAAGGAGGACATGAGGGGTGGACTGGAGGCCTGGGTGACACTTCCACCCTCACCTCAAGGTTCTTAATTAAACCAAGGAGCCAACACCAGGCCCTCCCCTTCCACGTGAGCCAGACGTATTTTACCTACTGACCTGCAGCCGGATCCAAACAGAAATCTTCTGCTTGTTGGTGGCTGTCTTAGTTACTTTTCTCTCGTTGCTGGGACAAATACCCGACACTCAAAATGAGAGAAGGAAAGGTTTATTTAGCTCGCAGTTACTGGAGGTTTCAAGACGCTGGAGAACAGGCTGGGCGCTGCCCTGTCCAGGACGACCTTCTATACATCTCTGAGAAAGCACAGGCTAGTCAGTTTAACGGTGTGCACCTCTTTGGCCCCGCCCTCTGGCCCCGCCCCTGGTCCTCTGGCTCCGCCCCTCTGGCCCCGCCCTGGTCCTCTGGCTCCGCCCCTCTCGCGCCGCATCTGCCCCAGAACTTCCGTGAGGTTTTGCGGGGACAACTAGACACAAACCATAACAGTGGCTGAACCCTTAGCTTTGCCAAATGCAGTCACAGGGTGGCTAGGAAGACCACTGTTCTGGCTCACTTCACAGGAGATGGAGTGCACCTTTGGAGGCCATGCTGTGAGAAGACAAGAACTTCCAGGGTCATGCTGAGAGCAAGGGTCTCTCAGGGAGCGAGGTAGCCCTAGTGGGGCACTACAGAAAGTTAATGTACCCAGCCTGGGCAGCCCATTCCTTGGCTGCCATGGGCTGAGGACCATCCCTCAGGCAAAGGAGTTGGCCGGCACAGAATGATCTCCATCCCACTTGGGGAGCACTGGAGATAGGAGTGGGGCATCACTGACTGTTTGGCAAGATGACATGTATCGGCAAGGCACGGTAGGCACATGATGTTCTATGTTTCAATCCAAAGTCCCACTCCCACCCTCACCATTTACCCCCTCAACAGCCTGGTTGCCCTTTCTGCAAGCTTCTGGACCCAGCCCTCACCTTCTGGCGCCGTAGCCAGTTCTAGTCACCAGGGGGCAGCAGCGTGACATCAATCAATCTGAGTCCTTCATGTGATGACCCGGCCAGGGAAGAGCATCTGGCTAATGCTGAGAACCAAGGGGCTGGAGCTCTGCGCTGCTTGTGTGTGACAGCTTTGCTCCCAGGACTTCTGGGGACAGGTGGTGTAAGGGGGAGAATGTGACAGGGGAGGGAAAAGAAGGCAGAATAAGGCAGGGCTCGCGGAGCCAGCAGCTACATCCTTTCTGCACTCCAAATCTCTTCCCACCATCCCCAAATCTGTCCTTTTCCTCTCTTGGTCCTTGTATGACTCTCTGGCAGTCCTTCAAGAGCCCTCCAACTTTCCGCAGGCTGGCTGTCAACCTGTGCTCTTTGCTTTCCAAGTAAGAACCTGCTTGGTTCCAGCCAGGGCTGCCCCTCCCCTCGCCCATTCTTCTAGAACACCGATATAATCACTCTGTGAGCACACGCGAATACCATGCACACACACGCCCACCCAGCCAGCACACGCTGCGTCAGTCTGTGCAGCAGGCTTTTCACTTCCTCCAACCATATCACAACTGCTTTGACTATAAAGGCTTCTCTACTTGCTTAATCCCACAATAAGGGGGCACTTCCTGTGGCTGCTGATTTAGCATTTCACTGTAGGACATAAATCTAAGGACATACAAGTTGTCTGAAAGAAGACTAAAAATTGGGCTAGATACCTTCTCAGAGCGCATTACAGTCCTCTATCGTGACTCTATACCGGACCCAGGGTTCCACAGATGTCAAGACATTTTTTCAGTTTTGAGGTCGGCTTGGTGTAGAGGGTACAGTGAGAAGGTGACGAGGACTCTCTCACCTACTCCAGGTGACAGATGCTCCAGGAGAACCTCTCAGGAGTCTGAGGATACTGGCTAGGTTTTCTGTAGGAAGGTTGTAGCATATTCAAATTGGGTAATGTAAATGATCTTTTTTTGGTAAATAATCTAATAAAGAGATTTTTTTTTTAAATAAAGGAGTTCCGGCATTTGAGGGGCTCCACACCAAGAAACACTGCTGGCAAGATGAGGGGGACAGGAGGAAAGGGCAGTGGCAGTACTAAGGAAAGCCTGCCAGTCCCTTTCCTCCCCACCCTGTCCAACACCAGAGTGTCCTCTGGTGCCCAGAGGAGTGGGGAGGGAAGCACAGAGCAGGCGGGGAGCGTTGACTCAAGTGGCCACTGGAATTTTAAACTCCCTGAACTTCGTACCCAAAGTGCTTCAAAGTATTGGAGTTTGCCAGAATGGCAACACAGAGATGGTGGGGGGAGAAGTTGAACATTAGCAAGCTGGCTACCTTGGTGGGACAGGGTGGGACACACACAAAGCAGCTGTTTGTGCCTCACGGGCTCAGGCTGAGGTGAAAGGCATCATATGACAGGGAAGAAACTGAGTTTGCAGCCATGCAGTGGTGACGGCAGACCTGGGCCACCCTACCCTCGCCTCAGCTGCCCTGTGTCCTCTCTCCTCTTGCTTTTGCCACAGCTGGCCCTAGAGCCCCGACCCCAGCACAAGCTATAGCCACTGGCTTCCTTCAAGCTGCTGTAACGAAATGTCACAGATTAAGTTGGCAACTTATAAACAACCAACTGTTGTTTGATTCCAAATGTCCCCCACAAGCTTGTGTGGTAAAGGCTTGCTCCCCAGCATGGTACTACTGAGAGGAGGGGGCCCAGGCTCTTCTTCTTCCTCTCCCTTTTGCTTCCCTATCATGAGGTAAACGGCTTTGCACCGGCACATAGTCCCACCAGGAAATCTCATCAAAGACCTGAAGTAACAAGATCAAAGGATAATAGACTAAAATTTCTAAAAGTGTGAGTCAAAACACAATAAACCTTTATTTCTTTATAACTTTATCTTTGGCATTTTGTTACCATAAAGTAATGCTACCCCAGGCATTAACCCTATTCATGAGGGACTTGCCCTCCTGACCTAATTACCTTTCCAAGGCCTTACTTCCTAACATTACCACTGTGGCAATTAAGATTTCAAATACTGCCTGGCATGGTGGCGCATGTGTACAATCCCAGCACTCAGGAGGCTGAGGCAGAAAGATTGCCACAAGTTTGAGACAAGCCTGGATTACATAGTGAGGCTCTGTCTCAAAACAACTCCCACCAAAACAAAAATTTCAAATACTGCTGGGTGCCACACCCAGCTCTGGGAGGCTGAGGTAAGGATGGCAAATTCAAGCTCTGCCCTGTTCACCAAGACCCTACCTCAAAATAAAAAAAGGATCTAGGGTGTAGCTCAACATGAAGGCCCTGGATTCAATCTCTGGTATTAAAAAAAAAAAAAAAAAAAAGATTTAAATGTACATTTTTGGAAAACTAAAACATTCAGGCTCTAACAGCTACAGTTCATGTAAACAAGAGCAAAAGTGCAGGTATCTGTCCTGGGATCGCTGCTCAGGGTCAGAAGCTGAGGTGTACCCACCACCCACACCACCCAGGCGTCTTCCCAGCACGCCCACCTTGAGCCTGAGGCACAGGCTAGCTCTCCTTAAGGAGGGTAGCTGAGGCTAGGCATGGTGGCGCACATCTGTAGTCTCAGCACTGAGGCAGGAAGATGGCCAGGAGTTTGAGGCCAGCCTGGGCTACATAGAAAGTTTAAGGCCAGCCTAAATTGCATAGTGAGATCCTGTCTCAAATCTTTAAAAAAGGAGGATAGCTGAGGTAGGAGCAGTTTGAGAGCCCTGGGCTCAGGTCTGGTCCACCTTGATTTGAGTGGACCTTGGACCAGGGAAAGTCTTCTCAAGGGCTCCAGTCCCACTAAGTGGCCAAACAATCACTGGGGTCCCTGCCAAAGGGGAAGCTGATTTGGACTGGTGGAGTCCGCCAGATTTTCATCTGCTGTTTATAGCGGTCTTCAGGAGTTAACAGCCCCAGGAAATGATGACAGGGTGGGGAAGTAAGAACAAGGCAAGGGACCCAGAGGGTCAGGACAGGGGGTATTTTGGAGCAAGCGGATGCCCAAGTCACTGCTGGGCAATGGCCCAGGGCAGTCATTGTGCTGGGAATGGAAAATCCTTTTTTTTTTTTTACTCCTGCAAGGGCTGAAAATAGTCCCAAGTGGAAAGTGGGGCCCCTGGGGACAGGGTTCAAGGACGATAGGTGACTGGCCTGCCGGCCTGGGCCATTGTTCCTGGTAGGCACAGTCATGACCAGACACCTATCTGAGATGGAGTGAAGACCAGACACCTGGCTGAGCTGGAGTGGAGATGGAGGGAAGCCCCGGAAGCTCCTGCTGAACAGAGGAGTGGCTGGGTAGAGCCGAGCATGATCAAGACTGGGAATCTAAGGCCCAGAGAGAAGAAATGCTCAATCAGGTCCTGTGAAGCATCAGCACAGAGCAGGATGGAAGAGTGGCTCTGGGACTCAGGTCCTGCCCTGTGGTCACTTTGGGTGATGGGATCCCAGATGGGTTGTCAGGTTCTGGTGCTTGACAAAGAATTAGATATGGCACACAATGGTGATAAAAAGGCAGCAAAGTTTAATGAAGTTTAATCAGGTAAAGGTATGCTCAGAGTGAGCAGGCTGACTCAGGCAGAGAGGAAAATACCTGGGCACTCAGCGTGTTGGCTTTAAGAATTTAAAATATTGCACCAGGTCTAGGCCACCTCTCGTTGGGTCTTCCAGAATGTGATTGGCAAGATGATTGATGGGTGCTGAGTCACGCCCGCTGTATCTGCTGGACATGTTCTTTCCCGTAACTCACTGTTATGATTGGAAGTATGAGATGCAGTCCCTGTGTATGAAACTTTAATGAGCTTCACACGAAGAAAGGTTCTATATCGTGGCAGCAGGTCTGTCACACACGTCCTGATGTGGCATTTGGGAACCATTCTGGGGTCTTTGTTATGCTTGTCCCTGTCTCTGGGTAGCAGGCCCTAGGACAGAATTGGCTCTGGGGTATTGCCCAGGTTCAGGTGAGTTGTCCCAGAGCCCCATCTGTACTGTTACTCTCATACCCCTCATCCTGCAGCTCAGTCACCCCTGGCTCCACCCATGGGAGCAGGAGCACCTGACAATCCACTGCCATGCAGTGACAATCCACACTACATAACAGTAGAGTCACTTCACCTCTTTGGTCCCTTGATTCCAGGGAGACCTCCTGCCCCTCCCTCAGTCCTCAGAACCAAGAGCCCAGTGGTTTTAGCAAAACCTAAGGGAGCAACTGTTAGTTATGCCTTGAAACTGTAGACAAGAATGCCCTGATTGAGTGTGGGAGAAGTGGAACAGAGAAGCAGGGCCTGAGGCCACAGAAGGCAGCCCAGAGAAGGCCTCAGTTCACACAGCAAAAGCAGCCTGCTCTGGCCCAGCCCCAGCCCCAGGCCAGTTCTCTCATCCCAGATCTTCAAGCTCTTAACTGAACCAAGATGTGACTGCAGTCATGCTGCATACTGCCAGCCAGAAAGAAGTGGCCAAGCCTGCCACTGTGGATGGGGGAATTCTGTACCCCACAGGGGCTAGTCCTGCTACTTAATATCCTCATTGCCCACTGCCCCCCTGCACTCCAGGCAGGCACCAGGACAAGGTTCTGGAAATACACAGGTCTATGTGCCTGAAAGCCACCCAGTACCAGGTAAGGCAGAGGTGGGTCCTATTTTCCCCATCCCACAGCCAGAGGGGCCTCTGGAGCTGATAGGTCTTGTGTCATTCAGTGACCAAGCACATCAGGCTCTTCTTCAAAGTGTTCATCCCAATGTGGTGATATTAAATTACTTCCACTCTGGGAGCAAGGGACCCACTGGCTTGCCTTGATGTCTCCTGGCATGGTGCTAGCACGGAAATGCCAGGCACGGGGCTAAGCATCTCCTGCACATTGAGTCAAGCAAGCCTCCCAAATTTCTCTGTGGGAGGCGGCATCTCATCAAATGAGAAAAGCGAGGTGCTGCAAGATTGGGTGACTGCACAGCTGGGAAAGTGGAGGTGAGCTTCAGACCAAGATTGTCTTAGTTCTGGATCTGTGCTCCCAACATGTCCTCCCTACAATGGTGCTCTGCTCCTGAGCTGTGGGAAGGGTGCCGTGGAGGGGCTGTGAATGGTGTGGCCCACTGCAAAGGGAATTCATCAGACCCCAGGGGCCTTGGACTCTTCTGTGCTCACCCACCTGCAGCTTGTATCACGTGGGTCGTCGACCCTGTACTCAATGCCCTCTCCTGTGTCCTCAGCCACTAAATGTGGAGGATAATGTCTGCTCCTCAGCATGGGCATGAAGAACAACTCACATATGTGAAAGTCCTGCCTGGTTCGTGGGACATGTATCAGCATGTGAATCCTCTCCCCCATGTGCCAAATCTTCCTGACAAGAGTGACAGATGGGCAGCTGAGGTGGCCTGATCAAGAGCAATGCTGTCCACAGCAGGTTGCCCAGGGCCTTTCTTGGCCTCCAAGGTTAAGGCTGTGTGTATCTTCTGGCATTCTCCCCTTTCTTGGCCTGGGGGCCCTCTGCTGCCCAGGGGAGAGCCAATATGCCAGGGAGCTTACTGAGGACTGTCACCTAGAGTTCACTGAGGACAGCTCCTGCAGCGACCACAAAGCTTTATTTGCCCACCACTTGACTCTCTCCTTACCCTCCTTTTATTCTGCACTGTATCCCAGGCCTTAGCATCACAGCTTGGGAGGAGGGGCCTGGGCACTGCGGGTGACCCAGGGTTCCTGAGAAGGCTCTGATCAGCAGCAAGGCAGCTTGGGCCTGTGGCTCATGTCTGGGAATCACAGTGACTTGAGTGACTCGGATGTGGCCCCACCCCCTCTGGCCTTGAGTCTGCAGCTGGGCTGGGTAATCCCTGGGGTCCTGTCACTGGCTAGTGGCTCGATGACTCGTGCCCTTTCACAGTGGCCTTCAGGAGTCAACAGCCTTAGGAAGTGATGTCAGGGTGAGGAGGTGGGAAGGGGGCAGGGAGGTCCAGAGGGCAACAGAAGATATTTTGAGGGCGGGTAGGTCACCCCATGTCAGACAATAGTATAGGGCCAGGAGTGGAAAATCTTGGTCTTACTTGGGCTGAAAATAGCACAATGCAGCAAGGTCAGGAGCCTCTCACCCTCCGGGCGAGTGGCCTGGTACTGAGCACCAAGGCCAGATGTTTACATGGAAGGGCCAGGTAGTCCAACCAAGGTCCAGAGGTGGGACCTTGGGTCTATTCCTATCTCCCTTGGGGTCTCCATTCCCTACCCCCACCAATGCCTGCCATAGGCCTAGGCAGCAAATTAGCCTTCTTATCCCCTAGGTCCTGTCCTTGGAAATCTGTAAGCAATGGATCAAGGAAAGCGTCCTGACTTCGGCCACATGTTGTCCCCCATCCACTGCAGCACTGAATTCTCAGGGTCTGTAGGCAGCTGTGGGAGGGTTAGGAGGCAGGACATGACAGGAATGGGGACTAAGGAACTTGGCCTGTGGTGGCCACAGCCCACTCCCCAGCTATAGGTGTACACTGAAGGGCCCAAAGTCATGGTGGAGCTCCCTGCCTTCAGGTCCCAGCAGGGCTGAGAGGATCAGAGCCTAGCTCTTATACTTCTGACCATCAGAACTTATCACAAGGGAAGAAGGCTTCCTGAGCAGCAACTGGTAGGAAAGAGGTAAGCTTAGGCCTGCAAGAAAGACCCAGGACACCCTGTAAGAGGGGGTTCCCAAGAAAACTCCGAGGGACTCTAGCTACATTAACAGGATATAGAACATAGAATATGGGAGGTGAGCACCTAACAGTACTCTGGACAGGCCACCCAGAATTACATAATGCGGACCACTTACATTATGGCCTGAGAAGAGTCCCTGTCATCTGAGGGAGTTGTGGAACCAGGGTCTAATAAAGTGACCGTGCACTAGTAGTCCCAGTGACTCAGGAGGCTGAGGCTGCATAATTTCTTGAGTTCTGGAGTTACAGCCCAGCATGGGTAACATAGGAAACCTCTGTTACAAAATAACCACAAAATGTAAACAAAGCAGCTCCTGGGAATGGATGCCCTGCCTTTGATAAAGTAAAGTAGGAATGGCGGGCTTGCCATAGGAAGCAGGTGGAAGAGGTGACATGGGTAAAGAGACCTCTAGGGCAGTGGGCCCACAGGGCAAGGCTCGCTCAGAGGGACAGGAATACTTGTCCTTGAGGTCAAAGCAAAGCCAGTCAGCTTCATCCTATCCCTGCCTGCAGGCCAGGGCTGATCTCCACCCAGCTAAGCTCCACAAACTGATCCAGAGCAGTCTTGGCCAGATCCAACACTGGCCACAGGTGAGCCCACTTCCCCATGTTAACCCCTGACCTAGCTGGAATTGCAAATGTCATGCTTAAAAGTTGAGATTTTTGGGGCCGGGGAGATGGCTCAGTGGAATAAGCGCTTCCCTGGCAAATGCAAGGGCCTGAGTTCAATCCCTGGTTCCACCAAAAAAAAAAAAAAAAAGTTGAGATTTTCCCAGAAGGCCTATGACTGGGTGGAGAGAGAAATGAGTCTTACTCACACATACTTCATACAAAGGAAACCTTGTGACCAGGGCAAGGAGAAAACATCTCAGAATCGAGCATGGGCAGCTGCCCAGCCTGCTGTTGTCTCCGTACACCTGCTCCCTGGCCTCCTGCCCTTCCTCAGAATGTGTCCTGCACTTGGTTGTTCTTAGAAGCTGCCTTTCTCAGAAGCCCCAGCGTAGGAGTATCCAGTCCAGAAAGCCTTCCTTCCACCCCTGGCCTTTGCCGGAAGCACTCGGCCTGACCCAGTAGTACACTGCAGTAATGTATGCCTGCTTACAAGAGCCAGTTGTTAACTTTTCAGGAATTTTGCAAACAAGTGACACTGCATTGACGGTTTGAAATTGGCCATGGCAGGAATGGCAATAGGCAATGCTACAAACAAGGGGTCCCTCAACACCCCAAAGGTCCACTTTAACATTTACCAGAATGTTACTGGCTGTCACTAAAACTGGGGAACCCTGGGATTGAATCTTCTTTGCCTCACACAGAGACAGGGACAGAAGCCAACTGACTTTAGAGTGAGGACATACCCAGGATCTGGAGAGGGATTCCTAATAGACTACCCTGCAGCAGCTAGTGGGAAGGTAGGTGACAGAAGAAAGCAGGTCAGAGAAAGGCCCTTGTGCACATGTGGGAAGCTTCCTAGGCCGTGCCCCCACCCTCTGGCCATATACCACAGCACAACTCAAGAAGCAGTACAATCTTTAGTATGTTTCAGCTGCAAACTGGGTCCCACCCCAGGGGAGCCTCCACTGGACATATGCCGTCAGCTCCAGATGTTCATCTCTTAGGCTGGGGGTACATGTCTGAGCTGAGGCCACTGTGGCACTCAGTGCCATCCCAGATCCCTTAGCAGGGTCCTCTGGTCAGCCTGTGACTCTGCCCCCACTCTAGCTAGCTCAGGCCCACACCCTGCTGTGAGGCCTTGATGAGTGATCTTCCTCTCTGGGCCTGGCTTAGGTTGGGCCTCTGCTATGTGCCGAGGTGCCAGACAGGAAAAGCCAGCTCTCTGCATGGGAGCCAGGTGGCACAGGACCGGAACACTTCCCTGTCTCCACTCACTCATACAAATGACGACTGGGGAATCTGGAGCTGGGCACCTTTCTGGGCCACAGGGAGAGAGCATCCTCAGCCTCTGCTAGTGACAATGTCATTGCTGGTCCATATCTGGGAAGACTGTTCCATCTGAATGAGCCATGGTCCCGACAGCTCCTCCATATAACCTCGCGGAAGCCCATGGGGCTCAAGTCCTAGAGCCGGATGTCCTTAGTGTTCTCGCTTCTAGCCACCGGGGGCTCTGTCCACTGAGAGTCCTCACTGCTGGCTGACACCTCTCCCTTCTGGGTGCCAGTTCTGTCAGACCTGCGGAGGCCCAGTCTGCGGCGAGCTGGGGTGGTGGGGGTGGGGTCTGCGGGTGACTTGGCATCTCGGGCAAAGCGGACAAGCTTCTGGCCAGCCAGGAAATAGAGCACAGGGTCAAGGCAACTATTGGCACTGGCCAGTGGCCGGGTGATCTTGTACGCCATGTTGATGGCATTGAGAGTGTGGCAGCTGAGATCCAGTGAGCGGAAAGAGTAGTAGAGGGTGCGGGTGACATGGAAAGGCAAGAAGCAGAGGGCAAAAACAGCCAGCACCAGGGCGATTGTGCGCACTGACTTGCGCTTGGCCCGGGGCAGCCCTCCTGTGGTCCCGTAAGCTGGCTTGAGCAACCGCCGAGCCATAAGCACGTAACACACCAGGATGATGGCGAAGGGCACTGCGAAGAGCAGCCCCAGCATGATGGAGCTGTAGGCCACAAAGTGGCTGAAGAGTTCAGGTGCCGAAGTGTCATGGCAGGTGATTCGGGCCCCACGCACACTGGTGGTGACAAAGTAGAGCACAGGTGCCTGGCAGGCCAGCACCAACACCCAAATGGCCAATGCCACCCGGCGGGCATAGCGGGCCCGGCCCCAGCGCAGGGATCGCAAAGGGCGCAGGACGCCCAGGCACCGGTGCACACTGATACAGGTGAGGAAGAGGATGCTGCAGTAGAGGTTGGTATAGAAGAGGAAGCGCACCAGCTTGCAGAGCGCTGTGCTGAAGGGCCAGTGGTCACCATGGGCGTAGTAATAAACCAGCAGCGGCAGGGAGGCCGCGTACAGTGCATCAGACACAGCCAAGTGGAACATGTATGTGGTGGAGGCATTCCAGCTCTTGAGGCGGCACAGGAAGATGTAGAGCGCCACAACGTTCAAACACAGCCCGAGCACACACACCACGCCATAGGACACCGGCAGCAGCACATACTTGAAGTCCTCATTGAAGCGGCACCTGTAGCCCAGCTCATCTCCATCCCAGGTATCGTTGATGGTGTCATTCCAGGGGCCCACGTCCACAGCCATTACCCTGCAGAGAAGAGAGAAGGAGGGAGAGCCAGGAGGTTAGGGCTCAGCAGGGAGGCCTGACACCCACCTGACAAGGCCTTCAAGGTGCCCACAGATTCTCCTGACCACATCCAGGACTTTTATTGCCATCTCTCTCTGGACCCAGAACCTCCAAGTCAAGGAACAAGACTGCGTGAGACCCATGAACAGCACAATCATATAATATATATAATCCTTTTACATTAGCATCATATAACATATAATAATATATGATATGTAATTAGAATACAAAACTTCAGAACGGGGCCCAAATCCATCCCACCCAGCAGGAACACTTTACCTGTTTGTTTAAGAAGTTGAGCAACTGAATTCTGTGAATCCTAAATTATTAACTCTCTGACCATTAAATATAGTGCTGACCTTGCTCTAAAACCTCAGGACCGGAGAATCTGAGAGCTAGGCTTTGAGTTCTAGGATCTGGGCATCCCAAAGGAGTATAATTCAGGATTCCTGGGGAGGGGCCTTCAAGGCTGGGCCCCCCACGACACTAGCGCCCTCGCCTGGTGAGGTATTTCCAGCCAGGGCAGCTCAGACATTTTGGGGGCACCACAACATTCTTCCACTAGCTTTCGAGGGCCAAAGTGTGGGATGGTTGAAGAATTTCCAAAAATCTCCCTCTTCCATTATTCATTCTTCTGGATTGATTGACAGATTGATTGATGGTATTCCTACAACTGCACTTAGCAGTCCCTCCAGTCCGTGAGGTTACCAATGGGTCAGTGACCTTCCTGAAGACGCTAGGGAAGTCTGAAGCGGCAATGAGGATAGGGAGTAGAAGTAGCTTATTTTATGGGGCAAATTTAAATTCTTCTCCCACCTACTCAGTTTATTTATGCACAATGCTATTATCCCAAGGGTCCCCTACCTTGTGCCCAGTGAATATATGTCACCCCGTGAGGTCCACCACCCAGCAGACAGGGAGTGCTTGGAGGGTAGGCTGCTACCTTCTTTTTCTTCCTACCCTAGCTGTGACTAGTAAGAACTCTCAGATGGGAGGCAGGGCACAAAGATGATGCCCTGAAGGGCACAGATATGTCCCTAAGTCCCCAGAAGGCAGGCTGAAAATCAAACCAGGAGTCCAGGTAGGAAGACCCACCTGAGTCTCAGATTTCTCATGGATAAAATCCTCCGCCTCTGGAGAACCTCACCATCAAACTTCTCTCAGGGGAAAGCATCCCTCAGTGGGGACAGGATGGGCACTTCCTTCATGCAGCAGGCACTCACTGTCACCCCCACACTGCTGTTCTTCTCCCACCCAGGGCTGAGCTGGCTGCTCTCCTCATGGGGTGGGTTAGGGCCCTCATCTTCTGGTCATGGTCTTTGCACAGTTTCTTGCTGGTGACTAATGGTGGAATCTCTGACACTGAGAAGGGGGTGGAGACTTCCCTGCCTCATTGTGGACTGAGGGAGCCACCCCTCAGTGGCTGACATCCTGACCTAGCCCTACCAGGCCAGCTGGGGACTTCATCACTGTGGCCTTGGTCCAGACTGAGCCTCCTGCCCCCTCTCCACCCTTGTCCACTGGCTGGCTCATCAACCTGTGAGGCATTGTCCTAAGCCCACAGCCTCTACTTTATGGGGACAACTTAGTCCTCTGCCTTCTCCCTCAGGCCTCTCCTCTCCCTCTCCTGAAAAAGCTGCCCTTGGGACCTCACCCTGGGCTCTGTGGAGACTGCTCTTCCTGACCTTGTCACTAGCCCCTCTCATTACTCACTGGCCCCACTCCAGAAGCTCTGGTCTAGGAGAGATGAGCCCTTTGACAGTCTAGGGCTTCCCTGCTTCTGTTCTTGCTGGGCTTTCCATCTGCAAAGGCTTTCCAGAGGCCACCCACACAGCACTCCACCTCACAAACCCCTCCAGGCTCTGCTCAAGTGCACTCATCACAGTGCCCTTCCGGCTATTCTTAGGCCTTGTTGGTAGTTTGTCCTTTCCCCTAAAGGTTTCCAGGTAGGTGCTCCTTGAGGGCTGGCTTCTTTGAATGCATTTCTCTGTCCCTAACACTCAGCAAGAGGCCTGTCTCACAGCAGTGAGTACAGGAAAGAGAAAATGAATGGGTGAGTGAATGAATGAAACCAATACAAGAAGCTGTGGGAGCCACTAGAGCTGAAGGTACTTCTCTTTTCCATCCCTCACTGGAGAACCTATAGGAGGACAATGGTGATTAGAGATTTCTCAGCTGCTGGCTCTAGACGGCCATGGGCCAGTCCAGGCCTTCCAGGGGCACAGCTCACGTGGGGTCTTCTCCTGACCCAGAAAGATGCTTAAATTGTCTCTCCCTCAAAAACTGTAAGATCCCAGATGGCTTAGGAATGTGCCAAAGGAGTCAGGTGTTCAAAATTCCAGAGGCAGATCAGCTGTCTGAGGCCGGCCACGTGCTTTTATCTGCGCATCTCTGGCTCTTATCTGATCAAATGATCCCCATTTAGGATCCCTTCTCCTACCCTTCCTGTTCAGAAGATGCCAGGTCTGGTTTGAGCAACTTCAGGCATCCCCACCCCATCTTTTGGTAAAAACTGTCAGAGAGGCTAATTAAGCTATTTTTTCAAGGTCACACTGCCAAGAATTGGACAAACCAGGCAGGACACCCAGCATCATCTGGTTCCAAAGTCCTAATTCCTTACAGCTTGGGATAAAGGAGCAGGGAAAGGCACTGCCTTAGAATTCCCCATGCAAACCCAAACTAACCAGCCCAGCCTCCCAGTCATGGGACGGCCCCACCTCACACACCAGTACCTGACCAGCCCCTGCTCTCTGGGTCGGGATGCTCAACGCAGGCTCAGGTTCCTCACTCATGAATGCGCGCCTGGACCGGCTGCTGGGAGCTCTGCAGGGAAACAGGAAAGACAGGTTCCCTGGCCTGGGGCCACACCCAGCCTCCAACATTTTTCAGGGCTGGTAGCTGCCAAAGGGGGCTCCTGCAAACACAGAGAGGTGGAGACGCTGGCCTGGGCGGCTCCTGGGTGTGGGAATTCAGCCAGGCCAAGCCCTCCCAGGGCTGCCTTCTCTTCTGGACCCAAAGCACAGAGGGGCAACCTTATGTGCTTGTGCTGGTCAGCATGCCCTGAGCACAGCTGCACTCTGCCCTGATGTCTACCCCCAGCTCACATGCTCCAAGGACAGGTGCTCCTAGCTCCCTCCCAGGCAGCCCCCATCACAGGAGGGGCTCTGTAGGGGAAGATCTTCCCCACATCCTGCAGGCTAGAGCAGCCTCCAGCATTCCCTCTCATAGACCTGGTTCTGCCCCACAGCCCCACAGTAAGAAACTTGCCAATATACTCGATGCCCAGCACATACTCTGTAGTACTTCTGCTGACATAACTCTGCCCAAGCCAGGTCTCTATCCAGAGCCTGCCTTCTCCCCAATTTCTACCCTGGGCATTGGCATACTGCCATAGTGGTATAAACACACACACATACACACACACACACACACCACATCTGAACACACACAGGCCAACACACACCCAGCACGCTTAGGTTCACACACAGTATGCACACTGGCATCATCTAGACCAGTGGTGGCGAACCTATGGCGCATGTGCTGCAGCAGGCTATTTGTAGCACTGAAAGCTCTAAAAAGGTTTGCAATCACTGGTCTAGACAGTCAGGTCCGAAACAATCTTCCAAACTCATCTGTGCCAGGCCTCCACTTAACAGAGGAGGAAGCCGAGGCAGGTCCCAGCCCACTGGGACTGCAGGTGCAGCACAGGAAAAAGAAGGTCCCCTTCTGGAATGACCTTATCTCATTTTCATTTCCCCGGAACAGAGGAATGGAGCCTCGGACAGCTGAGACTGGGTCACCAAGTGTGAGTGGGTGGAGCCTGCAGGAACAGGGCCGGGATTGGGCCTAGGAAGGGCCTCTGGCCACTGTTGTCCTGTTGCACCTTGCCCAGAAGCCTCAGGCTGACCTGGGCCAGCAGCCTGTTTGCTACCTGTCTGTCTACTCTAGAGTCTAGTGACAAGGTGAAAAGTGCCATCTTCTCATCCTATTCCACCCAGGGACTCTCCACCAGCCTTCCGGGATGCAGCCCCTCTCCCTCACCCTGCTGGGATCACAGGCGTGCGCTACCATGTCCAGCAGCTTCTCTTATCTCATATCACGAGGTGAGCATTTACTCTGTGCCAATTTCTTCCCATCTAATCCTGAGACTCAGAAAGGCTAAATAACTTCTCCAGTGTCACAGAGCCAGCAAATGGCACAGAGCTCTGGTCTGACTTCAGAAGCTGTGCCCTTGACCACTACCTCCTACCCTGCAAGGCCCAGGCCCTGTCCCCAGGAAGCTCCCACACACGACTGTCTGGTCAGGTGTTCAGCACAGGAGTATCTGGCAGGCAGGGCCCAGCACTCACTCTTCTTAGTACTTCCCCAGTGTTAAGTGGTGGGGATAGTTATTATACCCATTTCAGAAGTAGTAAAACTAAGGCCAGAAAGGGGTAGGTAGCTCAAGGTCTTACCAAGATACCAAGGGAGTCAAGGGCAGACCCAGACCTAGCACGTAAACACCAATATGGGTCTTTCTCGCATAGCCTCAGGCTATTAAACCTAAAGTCAGGAGGAGGAGCCAGCGCAGTTCCCAAGCTGGTTTAGGAATTTCCAGGGCAGTTTGACAACATTCCAGGTCCTCCACTAGAGTGGTTCTGGAATGTGTTGCCTGCCTGGCTGCTAGCCCTGTCCAGCCTGGCATAGGACAGTATCCTGTCACATCCTGGAGACTCCTGCTGCCTGACTCCACCAGTGGAGGGTGCTATGAGGGAGAAACAGAAATCCCAGTTCTGCCATTCCCAGCAGCAGGAACTGGACAAGTCTCTCAGTTCCAAAATCTAAATCTTGATTAATAGAATAGAACCTGTCCCACAAGGTTGCTGAGATAGTTCTATGAGATGATTTTGACTTTGTTATTTAACCATGCAAGGCCTCCAGCATGCAGGTCAAGCCCTCTACCATTAAGCTGTACCGCAACCTGATTCAGACTTATTTTATGCAATAATAAGAGACAAGCATATGGGAAAGGCAGGAAGAATAGGGTTATCCCAGGAAGACAAGAAGGGACAGAAAGGGACAGCCACTGACCGCAGATCAAGTGTCTCACACTGAGGGCCATCCTCAGGCAGAAGGCAGTCCACGGACTCCCAGCAGGAGCCAGAAGCTTTTCACCTGCACCCCTCCTTACCCATCCCAGAGGCAGCCATTTCTATGCCTGTCCCTGTGTGGGGTGCCAGGGCTCCAAGGCGAGCCTTCCTGATTCCAAGGAGGTCCCTCTCAAGGCGGAGAAAGCACACCCAGAAACAGGTACTGATGCCTCAGGGTGATGAGGCCTGAAGGACACCACGGCAGGCAGTGGCTAGCGGTGAACGGGCGCCGGTGAAGGCTTCTTAGAGCATTTTGGGTTTGTTGGTTTCACTTTTTTGTATTAATGCACCTTTGCGGTACACAGTGATTCCTGTCTTCAGAGGACTTGGTGCAAGTATACAGCATATCTTCCTCCTTTCTACTTCCCTTTCCTCTCCTCTTTTTCCTTCCTCCATCTCTTGGTTCCTTTCC
>NW_004524722.1:1801826-1846332 GCF_000260255.1 Octodon degus
CATCCAGGAATAAGGCTTATCGCTCCATTTTAGTAAATTTTTAGGGTTTTATTGTTTATTTGTTTGTTTTCATAACTCCTTTTCTATTTTTGTTTGTGTTTGTTTTGAGATGGGATTTTGCTACACTGCCCAGACTGGTCTCAAAATCCTTGGCTTAATGAATCTCCCTACTTCAACCTCCAAATAGTTGGGACTATAATCACATACTACTATGTCTGATCACTATATGTCTCCTTTTTTCTATTTTTAAAAACATTTTGGGTCTGCCAAATAGCTCAGTGGATTAAAGCGCCTGCAAGCAGGTACAGGGGCCAAGGGTTCGATCCCCAGGACTGCCATGCAGGCCCCACCCCTGGGAAGCACTGAGACAGCAACTGAGACTGGGCATGGTGGCACATGCCTGTAATCCCAGCTCTTGGAAGGCTGTAAAGAGGCGGTTCACTATGAGTCCAATCTAGTAGTGAGACCCTGAACACCCTGTAGACCCTTCCCTAAAATTAAAAAAAAAATTATTAGTATTGCTTACAATACATAATGTTTACCCTTTGTGTGGAGTTGCTGACTTGCACTTTGGAAAATGGGTGGGAATCAGGTGGATGGAGAGAAAGGAGGAGAAGACCAAACAAAACCCAGAGCAGAGGCAACGGGAGCTGGTACTCAGCCCCGGGCTGGAGAGCAGTGGAAAGCAGGTGGGCTGCTCAGGACTAGGAGCTTAGAAGTCACCCCCTGTTGTGATCCAAACATCTAGAAGGCCAGAAGGCCAGCAAGTCCCCCAGCTTTGCCTGACAAGCTCTTCCAAGAGCTTGACTGCTAACCTGCGGAAGCAGCTCAAGTGTGACCTCAGATGTCGCCTCAGCTGCTATTAGACACTGGCACGACGCTTCCCGTCCAGGAGACCCTCTGGCTCTCTTCTCCTCCCCAGGCTCTTTCCCTCTTGGGACCCCCAGGATCCTGGCAGTGAGGGCTACCCATTGTGGCTGAAGTCAGAGCAGCTGACTGGGTGGGTCTTAGATTAATCAGGCTATGGACCAGGAAATTGAAACACCTGCCTTATTTAACCAAAGCGGAACTTCAAATCAGCCCTCCCACTGCATCCCAGCGATCCCAGTGCCTGCACAGGGCTACAGAGGCTGCCACTAAATTGAACAGGTTCAGAACCATTATGCCCTGGTCCCCACTCTAACCTATCACATGGGAATGCCTCTAACCAAACAGAAGCAAAGTAAACCTGGGTTTATGTTACATCTTCCAACTGTCTAGGCTGTGCAAGTCATGTCCTTCTCTGATCCTTGGGTATCTAACTGGTCAAAGGAGAAGAATCACCCCTGCATAGAACAGCTCATGAGGAATGAGTAAGGCAGGTGGACATTTCATGGTATTAGCAAATCATACACTGTCCTGATGTGTAGGTCACATATGCCTATCAACACAGAGACACTAAATTCCAGGAGCTCACAGTCCTCAGCAGGGAGCCCTCCCAAGTGTGCCCAGAAGAGGGGCAAGTGGCACAGTCTGAGCCACCAGGGAGATTCCTGGAAGAGAAGCTGTGATTGGATTTGAGAGGAGCACAATGGTTCAGGTTGGGAGGTGAGAGAAACAGTGGGAAGAGCCAGGTGGACAAGGCGACAAAAACAAAGAACAGGAGATGTGCAAGTCTGCAAAACTGAGGTCACCAAATCTTCCCCTCAGTCCTTCAAGTTCATTGATTCTCAGCATCTAATTCCAACAGCGTCAGGTTTGGGGAGTGAGTACTGACTTCTCTCATTCTGCCACTCATGCTTTGGATTCGCTTTGGTATGAGATTCTCAGAGGTCCAGGAGTCTGCACTTAACATTACCGCAGTCATAAATCACATTCCTAGAAACTATAAAGTCTCAACAAACACTTGCCAATACTCTTCTGTGCCCAACTCCACAGACGTGGATTGAGTCTTATGTGGGTGATGAAGCTACAACCAAGGGAAGTCCACAACAGCTCCCACTCAGCATAGGGTAGTTGGTGAGAAAGCTTGCCAGAGGGGGTGAGACTTGGTAGATGACTAGGATTTTGTTAGGTTAACAAAGAGGTGTGAAGACACTGAAGGCAGAAAAAGAGGCAAGTGCCAAGACTCAGAGGGTGTGAGTGCTGCCTTCTGGGAAAGGTCAGATGGTCACATGTGGCTGGCATGGGAGGTTAGGAGCATGGACTGTGTGGGGGCCAGAGGAGCTCATATGAAAGAGCTCATAGTCCAGGCTGAGGAGCTGGTCTTTATTAAAGCTTAAGAGGAGAAGGACATGGTCGACGCTGACCTTTAGGAAGGTGGTATCACATGGAAAGTGGCTAGGACTGGGGAGTCTGATGGGAGGGAGATAAAGGAGGAGATCACACGTACAAAGATATGATAAGAAGAGCTGTCCCTTAGCTCTATGAGGTGGAGTGTGTCCTTCTATGCCCATAGTCCAGCCATGGGAAGAATCTTCCACCTAGAAACTGGACAAGGAAGCTTTGTACTCACCAGTAATTCACATCAGTACAAGTCTGAAGGAGCCCCTTAGTGCCTTGGCCTCTCCTTTGGGGCGCTTCAAGGATAACACACAGGGTACTAGAGCAGAGAGCTAGCAGGTGCCCAGCAGAGGCCAGGGTGTCCACCCTCCCATCAGAGACTCCTGCTACTCATTCTAGGCCAAGAATGATTCAGTCCTTGGAGGTTGGATGACAGGGCAGTCCTCTATTCAAGAACCCACTCTTGCTTTCCATGAACCAAGGCTACTCCATCTGATCATTCATTTATCAAACACTCCCTGCCACCTGCTCTGTGACCAACATGTGCCAGGTAACAGGGACAGAGGGAGAAATCAGGGATGGCTTGATCTCATTCTGAACTGGCCTTTCTCTAGGATGGGTATAGAGCTCAAGGAGGACCTCACAGATAGCTTTTCCACCTTGGGGAGAGGCCAGGCCAGAGGACGCAAGGGCAGCTCCAGAGGAAGTTGTGGGTTGAAGGATGCACCAGACAGGCCTTGAGGAGGCAGTTAGGGGAGTGGGAAGATTTCATCAGGAGCACCTCCTCCTCCCCTAAACGAATCAGCAAACCTCCCTGGGTTCTATAAGCAGGGCTGGTCATCGTAGCAGCAGCCGGATAACAGGACCACAAGGAAGTCCCAAAGACAAGCTTCTACAGTAGAACCTAAACTTCTTTCAGCCTGGAAACCAGCCTCATAAGGTGGACCTTCTGTCTCAGACAGAAAAGACAGGTAAGCAGGAGCTCCAGGGTCACTTGAGCTTTGAGACCTTGAGCAAACTATTCCCCAAGCACCCTATTTCTTTATCTGCAAAATGTAGATAAGAATTCTTGCCTCACCAGTCACTGGAGGATAAAGTGAGGGATTTTTGTAAATCGTTACCAGAAAGCTATCTCCGCAGAGGAGGGATAAGGAGAGGAAGACATTCAACAATTAAATTCCAATAAAACTTCACACAAACACAACAGTTCTTCACAGTCCAGCACATGAGTCCTATTAGAGTCTTCAAGGGTATTTAAATCTATGGAATGTTACACTTCCCCATGCATTGCACTTAGTTCATAAAACCATTTCTTTACTGGGCTGGGAGTATAGCTCAGTGGTAAAGGATGTGCTCTGGGTTCCATCCCCAGCAAATTCTCTCTCTCTCTCTCTCTCTCTCTCTCTCTCTCTCTCTCTCTCTCACACACACACACACACACAGGCTTTTTCTTAATCTCTATGAGAATCCTTATAAGCAACTTGCATTTGAAGAGGCGAAGATCATCATTTCCCCAAAGTAATACCTAGAGAGACTCAATGTCCTAAGATTCAAAGCCACAAAAATCTAAGCTCTCATGGGTTACTCCCTGGGCTTTGGAGGCTGCCTTCATACTCTCATAGATGGTCCTTGGGGGATCCTGTAAATCCTGGGCAACAGGAGGACAGGAAAGGAGAGGTCACAACCTTGCTCTGCATGTTGAGCTCAGTAACCATTTCTGAAGGTTGCACACTGTGCCCCCACTCATGTTCCAGCTCCTATTCTGTATCTTAGGACAACCCAAGGTAGGGAGGAGAGAAGAAGGGGTCATAGGCCTTCCGTGCCAGCTCTTCCTCTGACTTGCAGGTGCTGGCTTCCTTTCACAGGCTGGCTGCCCAAAGAATCAAGTTTTTTCCTACTCCCACCCAGATAACCAACACTTCCCTGGAGGCCCAGTCTGACCCTCAAACTCATTATTCCAGGTTAGATCCCCAACAAGGCTGTGGGCCCAGACAAGCTGGAATATCATGCTGAGAGGAACCGTAGTCACCTGGCCCCATAAATCCCATACTTCAGTGCTAGTTCCTAGCAGGGCCTGGCACTTGAGCCTGCCTCCTAGGGGGCACTGTCAACCTGGTGTGAGGGTCACTCCTCCTTTCTTCTGACTGACCCTTCCTACAGTATCACCTGCCAGATTAAAAGTCTCCCAACAGATTAAAGTCTTAAGTGTCCTTTGCTCTTTTCCAGGGTTACCGTAGCCCAGCACAGGAGGAGGCCACCTAGTGGGAGGCGGCGGGGGTTAGGAGTGCAGCGGGTCACCAGGAGCTTCCAGAGCTCGGATCACGGACTCACGCCACAGGGGCGCCCACACGGACAAGTTCCCTAAATTTGGCTTCTTACTTCTCAGGGGGCCGCGCTCACCCACTAACACCTTGAACGACCCGATATGCGACCTAACAGGAGATTCGCCCTCACTCACCGAGATTACGCTCCACTGGAGACCAAGTTCAACACGGATCCGCAGCGTGCTTCCACTGTCGTTATGCATGCGATGCACCCCGGCTCTGATCTGCGCCCCAGTGGAACGGCCAGAGGCACGCGGCAGTCTCCCTGCCCGCCGCTGAGTCGGCACCCGAGCTAAGCGTCCCAGCGCCTCCCCCGGCCGCGCCCGCCCGCTCTGCGCCCGCTGACCTCTCTGCGCTCACCCGGCCCTTCACCTCCGCTCTGAGCTCGTCCTTCCCCAAGGCGATCCCCGCGGTGGCCTGGAGCTCTCGCCAGTGTCCCGCCACCGCGCGGGGTCCCACGTGCTCGGAAGCTCAGCTTGGGGCCCCGCGCCCCGCCCCACCCCCCGCGCGCCCCACCCCTCGGCCGGTCCAGGAGGGGGCGGGAGGATTCTACAGACCCTGCCTGGCACCGCCCCCCACCGGCGCGATAGAGAGCAGCCACCACGCCACCCACTTGTAGACGGCGCCCTGCGGCCGTGGGGTCAACGTGTGCACACCGGGTGTTGCGCAGGAAGGGGGCTGGCCAGGCGAAAGACTCGCGCCTCGCACACAGGAGCCTGCGGGGGGGCGGGGGGGGACGCCTGAGGTTTATTAGTTTGCCCTGGGCCAGCGTGGCTCCTGTAGCTGCCCACCGTGGGACTTTGTGCCAGCTGGCTGCCTCTGCCCCGCGTCTGGCCCAGCCTGGCTCGCCTTGGAGGGACCAGATTAGGACAGAGCAGAGAAGGCCAAAACGCAGGCTGGCACTCAGGCTCCTACCTGTCTCCAGCTCCTGAGGGGGATAAGGGAGCCTCCCCTCTCTTCCTTCATCTCTCCCGGGTTTTCCTGGCCTCTCATCCAAAGTTTCTCTTATTCCTTTCTCTGTCTTCCATCCCAGTCGGCTTGCCTTCTGTCAGTCACAGACCTTGTGTCTGTCCCTTTTCTACTCTGTGAGCTCAGGAGGCCCCCCCGACTGGTCTGCTCCTTACTGTGTCCGGGAGGTCCCAGGAGATCCTCAAACTTTGAATGTGTAGGTTGGATGAATAAATTAGTACCCTTGCCCCATTTCTGCTCTAGGAGTCAAGAGTACAGGTTCTGACCCAGCTTTTGTATTGAAGGGGACACCTGACCAGTTGCAGTCTTTTTCAGGGTCTTCTTTTCTAAAAAGAAACCAGTCACACTCATACACATTCCACTGTGTATCCACTGGCTCTTAGGATGGTCCAGGAGATGGACAAATGCAGACAGGCCTCTTTCAAGGCCCAAGGAGCTTGCTCAGGGTACATCCTGGCTCCAGATCAGCTGACTGTAAGAGCAGGGTGGACCCGGTGTTGTGTAGCTGAGCCGCCTCTGCAGTCCCTTGAGACCTCAGCTTGGGAAATACAAAGGGCCCTTGTCCAGTCTCATGCTCCTGTTGTCCAGCTAGTACGTGCAGCTTCCAGGGACTTAAGTATCCTCAAGGCCCCAAATTTTGGGCCCAGGCTTTAGGTCCCAGTGTGGGAAAGCCCTCTTGGATACTGGAGCCCCAGACAATCCCCCACTACACCCCCTACTCCCACTTAAGTCTATCAAACCTCCTATGGTCACTGCTATTTCCCTCAGAAGAAAAATATCCCTCGAATTCCAATATGAGGACCCAGGCCTGGTCTTAACTTGCATCAAACACAGGAGATAGTGGCTGATACAAGGCTCTGCATGCCCTGCTATGGTCCAGCTTCCTTACTTTACAGCCAAAGAAATTGCATCCCTGAGACACATGGCATGTGAGCTGCCACATCAGATGGCTTGGGGCTGGAAAGCAGAGGCAAAAGCCTTATCCTTGAATCCCACTGCCTTGGGTTCAGATCCTAGTCTTGTCTCATCTGTCTGGTGATTTCTATTTGAGCTCCATGCTCCTCTTCTGCAAAATAGAGTAATAATAATCCTTTCCTGCTGGCCTGTCTAAAGTTTGTTGTTTTCCCAGACTGTTGCCTATCCTCTATCCCAAGTTCCCGAGGTTTGAGGAGCTAGCATCTCCTCTAACAAGGGGCTGGGAGTTCAGGTTTCCCAGCACTTTTTGAGGCACTTCCGTGATGAGATTTTGGAGGTCATCAAGCCTAACACATTCCCCAACAGAGTGCCCCCTTCATACACCCCAGAGAGCCCCCACTCAGCTTCAACTTAAGCACCTTTGCTTTTATGAGTTTTATTTACATTTCCTGTTAAACATTTATTGAAAGCCCACAGAAGATTCTATGGTAAAAGAATTTAGAACTATTGATCCAACCAGGAAGTTGAGGCCCAGTGAGTCAGTCACACAAAAGCACCCACCAAAGGGGTAGAGTAGCACTGAGGAAGCCTGCCCTGAGCCCAGGGCCTAGAGATGGAGGCCCAGGCAGTGTAATGGTCCCTTGGAGGTGGGTAATGGAGCCAGGGGGTCATAGGGAGGGTCCCATTAGCACAGCAGGTCAGGGGGAAAAGCACAGCCAGGCTTGGCTCTCTTGATGCATTAGGAGGTTTCTTGTATTTTCAACCCTGTGGAGGCATTTGGCTCACTCAGGCTTTCTCATCTTCTCTCTCTTTTGGCTTCTCTCATCTCCCTCGAGAAAACCTGCTCAGAGAATCAGTGCTGGGAGTAGAGCCCCTGACTAGTTCAGGCTCCAGCTTGGCTGGGGTGGTGTCTCTGTCACCCCTCACTGCCATCCCCTGCTTCACAGGAACTCCAACACCCTCAAGATGGAGCCCTCCACCTCTCCAGCCTGCTACTCCTGGCCTAACGCCCCCTGCCCAGCTTCCTGCTTCTCAGTAGCCACGCTGAGTCCTTGCCCACCTCCTGCCTAATGTTTGCTGTCCCTCTCCCTGAGTGTCCTCTTTAGGCTTCTCTGCCCTTGGCTTCAGCTTTCTGGCTCATCGCTTTCCCAGTTCCAGGGGCTCTACCTTTGTTATGCTGCTGTCCCCCTCAGTGTCTATTTCCCCTCTCTTAAAGGTTTCTGTAGGCTGAGGAGATAGCTTGGTGGTCTAAGCACCTGCCTGGCAAGCTCAGGGACCCAGGTTTGATCCCTGGTACCACATGCCATGCCCTCCAAGTGGGTCACTGAAACTGGGCTTGGTGGTGCATGCCTGTAATCCCAGCACTGGGGAGGCTGAGACAGAAGGATCTCCAAGAGTCTGCTGTGTAGTAAGACCCTGTACCAAAGAAAGAAAGAAAGAAAGAAAGAAAGAAAGAAAGAAAGAAAGAAAGAAAGAAAGAAAGAAAGATTAAAAAGAATTTTTTTTAAAGAAGGTATCTGATCTTTGAGGGCAGCCAGGGTCCATGAGGTGAACAGTTAAATGTTCAGGACCCAGCACTGTCGTCATGTGGCCAGCTTCTGTGTCTGTGGTGTGTGAGTGAGGAACAATTCGTTCTCACCTTCTTTGCACTAGCAATTGTGTTAAGCGTCTCACTTAATCCTCACGAGGATCCTGTGAGGTAGGCATTATTATTCCCCTGTTAGGTGTAGGAAAACTGAGGCTCACAAAGAGGAGGTGAAAGTCCAAAGTCACACAATGAGTCTGTGGGTCCCCTTGCCCTGGTACCCTGTTGGGAAGGAAGGCCTTGCTGAGTTCTCAAGTGATGGCTGAGCCATAGCATTGGGACCGACACTGTTGGCTCTGGTTACACTGTGCTGGGTTGACTCCAGCAGCTTTGTCTTTCTTGCTGTCTGGATCACTGCATGGGCGTGCACTGACCGCTGTGGCAGGAGCTGGGCTCCTCAGGTTTCTCAGGCAAGGCCTGGGGCACAGATGCCAAGTGCAGCCTGGCATGCCAGGATGCAGGCACCAAGGGAGGCAGTGCTGGGGAGCAGGAAGCCTGACCTAGGCTCTACATCTTCCAAAGCAGGAGTGGCTATGTAATTTGTAGAACCTAGGGAAAAATGCAAATGGGGGCCTCTTGTTAAAAAAAAAATACTAAAAGTTTCAAGATGGGGATGGCAGAGTATTAAATCAAGTACAGAGACCTTCAAAGCATGGTCGTAACTGCACAGGCTGTATACCCAGGAAGTCAGCCCTGTCCCCCAGCCTTGGTTTTTCACCTGTCTTCTTCAGGACTGCACAGTGGTTCAGTGGGAGAAGCCAGGATCGGAGCCCTAGCCTGTATTTCAGCACAGCTGGTGCTTCTTGTAATGTAGGCAAGGGAGAGAGGGTAGGAGGGAGGTGGAGAGAGGCTGCTCAGGACAAAGAGGGCCACTGTGCAGACACAAAGACCTGACCACAGAGGCCCTGTGGGGCTGGGCCAAACAGATGGATGGAGCTGCGTGACTATCCATGGTGACTGGGAGTGCAGCCAGGAGCTGCTTCCCAGTCCCTCTCTGGCTGGGGGGAGGTGGGTTGCACGCAGGAAATGGGTCAGTAAGGGGAACTGGACTCAGGGCATTGCTCCTTACACGCTGCTGAAGACCTTCAGAGCCAGAACCTGCCCCTTCCCCTTTCCCAGAAGCTGCTTCATGCTGCTTAACCACTCTGCGTTCTCTGCCCCAGTGAGGCAGGGGACCAGGCACCTGACTCTGCTACAGCTCCAACCTCACAAATCCTGCTTCTGGCCACCCTGCATCACTCACAGGGGGTGAAACGTAAGGCTTCCGTGTGGCAGTCAAGGTCCTTTGTGACCTGCCTTGCTGACTTTTCCACACTCATCATCGCATTCTCCATCAGCCCCCACACATCCCACCATTCTCCCTCAGGGTCTGTGCAGTCACACACAGCCCTGCGTTCACTCATGCCTTTCCATCATCCTGAGGTGCCCTTTTCCCTGCTCCACGTGGGCTGAAATCTTTTCTCTTTCACAAACCAGCCAAATGCCGCCTCCACCAGCCAGCTCTCCTCCACCCCCACACTTGGCCTAGACCTCACCTACGGACACATCCACCCACCCTGTCACAAATGTGGTATTTACCCATTCTCTTCAGTGCTCATTCCATGCTGGCTTGTGTTGTGGCTGTTCTGCGTGGAGGGTGGAGCCTACAGGGCAGGTGGGCAGCAAGAGGGGGGCAGTGGAAAGCAAGTCACGGTGTGCAGAGAAGCAGCAATACAAGCCTGACCCCAAAAGGTTTTTCTGGCTCAGGCTGGTTCTTGTGTTCAGATAGCGTTGGGTCCAGAGTGGCAGGAGTTAACATTCAGGGCCATTGTCGTTGACAGTGAAAAGGTTCAAAGGGGCCAGCTCATCAAGGGCTTTATTGCCATACTAAGGAATTTCTTGTTTGTTTAAAAAACACCTGCATTTTTTCCTCAATCAGGTTTACCAAGTAACTGATTTTTGCTCTCACCTTCATCACTTCCTTCCTCTTGATTACCTTGAGGTAATTTTTCTGTGTTTTTTTTCCACAAGTCTATTAAAGTGAATTCCTATTTCGTTTACTGTCATTCTTTAGAAATAATGTAAGCATTTAAGACTCTCATTTTCCTCTGAATTCAATGTTGGTTGTGTTATGTATATTTATTTAGATATGCAAAGCTTTCTTTATCATTGTTTTGTAACTAGTTGGTAATTTGTTTTTGGGACAAGGTGTCATTATGTATTTCACGGTGGCCTTGAACTCACTATGAAGCCCAGGCTGACCTCAAACTCACAGTGACCCTCCTGCTTCAGCCCCTGGACTGCTAGGATTACAGGGGCATGCCATCCTGCCAAGCTATAATAAAATTCTTAATTGCTTTGACTCAATCAAAACTTTTTTAGAGGAATAGTTTAGAAGACCTTCATTTTACTTATTGTTTTTAATTTAAATCTATCTTATTTGTAGAAATATCATAGAACATATTTCTCCTTGCCTCTAATCCAAATAAATTGTGGTCAAAATAAAAGCTCAGAATGACATTTGTCTTAAGCCATTGCATTGTGTGTATGACAGGCAGCAACGGTTATGATAAGCGATACATCCAAAGTTATGGCCAATTCAACCTTTTTCCATTTCCATGCCTTCCTGAAAGAAAGCCATATGCCGTCTATTACACGAAGTCACGCAGGCCCTCGTGGTATCCAGCTGAGCAATCATGCCATCTGGTTTCAAATTTTCCCCAATAAAGAACTGTCACAGAAATTTTAACTGGCCAAGTAAGAGCAGCAGCAAAATAAAACCTCTCCAGGACCTAAGGTGAAGAAACCTGGAAAACAACTTAGCAGAAAGAAAAAGGAAGCAGAGCCCCAGGAATCAAAAAGAGATGATGGGAAAACTAGAAACTACAAATTGAAGAAACTGAAGACAACGCAGAGAAAAGAATGAAGCAGTGTGCACTAAGCCTAGCTCCTGGGAGCAGGTCCTGTCTCTGCACACACAGATAAGCCTAGAGAGGGTCTTACCAGAGCAGACTGGCAGCATCAGCCCCACAAGAAACCCAAGGTTATCATAAGCTCCAAATAGAGTGCGGGGCTTTATCTGAAAGTGCCTGCATGCTAGGCTAGAGTTGGAGATGAAGTTTACTGTGGCAGCCACCATACTTGGGAGTGATATAATCAGAAGGCCTTCAGGAGGGCTTTATTGTTTAAAACTGAGCCACTCTGGAGTCAGAAGTCACAGAATAACTTCATTGATGTCACCCTACTTTAGTGACTGGGTGGCAGCTGGCCACAAGGGACAGTCACAGGGGACGGGTGGGCTAGATGCAGATCCCATGAGAAGTTTAAGCTCAGGCTGTGGAGGACACAGCAGTCCCACCCTCTGCAGTGAGAAGCCAGGCTGGTTGTATGGTTTTTCTGAGGAGGTTGTGCTAATACTAAGTCCAGCGGACTGCTTGACTCCCCTCACTGCCAGCTTCAAGCGGAGTCCAGGGTCTCTTTGCTCTTCCCATCTCCCCGTGTGATCACAGTACACCTGCGATGGGCAGTCGCCACATGTGGAGGTGTGTGAACAGAGTGGCCTTTGGAGCAAAGGAGGCACTTCCCAGGCAGCTAGGAATGACTCAGGACACACAGAAGAACACCACCTCCAGGAACCACTGCCATGGAATACAGCACAGAAGCAGGTAGACACCATGTGACAGCAGACCGTGTGCAGGAAGCAAAGTGGGACAGGACTTAGAATTCACATAGCAAAAATTGGTTATGGAAACAGCATAACCCTAATTGTGACTCACTGTCCCCCACCCATATCTGGTGGATTCCAATGCCATAGGCTCTACTCAAACAACTTTTTTAAAATTTTATTGAGACACAAATAGCAATGAGACAGTTCCAAAACTGATTAATAGGACAGTTTCAATAATTAATACAAAAATAATTAATACATTATACATTGTTATCTTCTTAGTTGTTATCCATAGTACAAGATACAGACAGAATATCCTGTCCAACACTATTAGTACAAATCTTTCTTCTTATTGAATTAAGCGAAAGTAGCAGTATATCTATCCTAACTATTCTGCATATACAGATAAAAAATGGTCCTTCCTTTGTATCCCCTTTTTTTGTTTAGTCTTGTCAGAAATGGGTATTCCACTGGCATCTAAATACTATAGGTACGTGAATTCAGCCAAACAATCCAACACAGCCCAGCAGTCCACAATAGTAGTGGATTATTCACAGAAGTTGTTGACTTGAACCTTTCACAGCTCAGCATATTAATATGGCTTTACTTTATATACCCTGTTTTTATACTTTTCTGCTGGATGTCAACCAAATTTTGGATGCATTTCTCTTTTGCTTTTGTGGGGGAGAGGAAGAAGTGATGGTGGTAGTTTTGTTTCTTTTCTTTTTCTATCTTTTGTTCTTTGCTTTTAAGCTTTTTTCTTATCTTCTTTTTCTTGTTTGTCTTCTGTTACTTTTACGTAGTTATATTAACTTTCTTTTACTATTTAATCACATGTTTATTTTATTTTTGATACTGGAAATCGAACTTGGGACCATGCACTTGCCAGGCAGGCACTGTGCCACTGAGCTATATCCCTGGCCCATTTAATTATATTTTTAATTTCACTTTTTTCTCCTTCTTAGCTTCCTTTTTTTCTTTTTCAAACTTTGTTTTCATTCCCATTTTTATTATTACTACTTTTAATCTTTATTAATTTCTAGTTACTTAGTTGCTCCATGCTATTATTGCTAAATTTAGTTTATATTGCTAAAGGTGGCATATAGCTGTTGTTTTTAGTAGATCTTTACTGTAAGTCAATATTTGGTTTGTCTTTGTGTCTACATTTTTGAAGATCTTTTGTGTATTATTAAGGGTGATGTGGCGGCAGTTACCATTAGTTCTTTTTTTTTTTTTTTTTTTTGTAGAACCAGGGATTGAACTCAGACCTTGCGCTTGCCAGGGAAGAGCTTATTCTACTGAGCCATCCCCCCGGCCCTCTAGTTTTTATGTTATGTGAATAATTGGCTTGTCTTTGACTCTTATTATTGTTGATTTATTTTTTATTGTTAAGGGTGATACAGTTATTCTTTTAATTGGTTTTTACTGTATGTGAATATCTCACTTATCTTTGTGTCATTGCCATTACTGTGGTTCATTCTCTCTTTTGAGTGGTGTTGGAGATCAAGCCCCCAAAGGAAGGCTGCACACTGTAGGCCCCTGTTGGTCTCACTGTGAATGGTTCTACCCGGGGAGTCCTAGCGGCATGAATGAGAAAGATAGGCAAGGAGACAAAAGCTGGGCTAGGTGGTCGCTAGTCTGCCTGATGGGCAAGACTAACTCAGTGCACAACAAAATGATCATTTATTTATACTTCTGCAAAGTTTGTAACACATAACACAAGGTTGCCTAGCGACTAATAGCTGGCTTGAACCAGACAGAATGTTTATCTCAGGAATGAGGTAGCTTGTTTGCTTTAGGCACTGAGGCCCAGTCCCACCTACACACATTTGATCAATTTCCTAGCTTCCTGCAGCTCCCAACAGCACACTACAATGCCCCTCAAGCATTACCCTGAAGGAGGATACAGTGCCAAGACATTATCAAAATCCACATGGCTGACACTGACAAAGGTTCTACAATCTGAGAACCTTTATCTCAGGATAAATCCTGAGGGCATTTCACTGACCTTACCAGATCCAAAAGCTACAGCTCTTGTTGCATAGGTCTTGCTTTATCTTGATCTTAACCATCCAGCAGAAAAGTATAAAGACGAAGTATAAGAAGTAAAGCCATGCTGTTATGTTGAGCTGTAGGGGACTCAGGTCAACAGTTTCTGACACTGCCAGTCAAGTGGAAGACCCAATACTATTATGGACTACTGGACTCTTTTAGAATATTTTGCTGAGTTAACACATGTATAATATTCAAATGACAGAACTGAACAAAAAAAGGGGATACAGATGAATATCCATTTTGTATCTGTGTATTCAAAATGGTGAGGATAGATATATAGTTACATTCTCTTAATGAATAGAGGGATTTGTTTTAATAGTGTTTGTAAATAGGATATCATGTCTGCATCTTGTACAGCAAATAACCACTAGGAAGAGAGTATGCAATGTGTTAATTATTGAAACTTTCCTACTGATTTGTTTTGAAATGGTCTCATTGCTATTTCAATAAGATTATGGAAAAAAAATTCAGAAATATTACAATGAGACAGAATCTAACCAAAGAGATCTCCACAGCACTGTTTCTTTATGCTAACTGATCTTCAACCCCTGAAGAACAGAAACACAAGAAAGGTATCCCCCCAAGCCTCTAAAGTCCCCCAAAGCTGATTTCATGGGCCCTGAGGTAGGGGAAGCTATAGATAAAGAACTCAAAAAACAAATGTTTAAAACGTTTGAGGGGATGAAAGAAGAAACATATAAGCAAATTCATAAGAAAATTTAATTAAGCACATAAAGAATTTTGCCAATAAAATGTTCAGTGAGCCTAAAGAACAAACAAAAAAAAATATTGAGTTAAACAAGACAATGTGGGCCCGGGATATAGCTCATTGGCATAAGCACCTGCCTGGAAAGCACAAAGTCCTGAGTTCAATCCCCAGTACCACAAAAATAGACATATATAATCACTTTGGAAAATAATTAGAAAGTATGAAAAAGAAAAGAAGTACAGATAGATGATATGAAAAAATCAATGGAGAGTGTGGGTACTGACCAATGTGAAGAGAGTGTCAGAAGTGGAAGACAAGGTGAGTGTTGTGGATCATAAACTCAATAACACCTTAAAGACAAGACGCCATGCAAGACAAATTCAACAACTTCAAGCAGACTTAAAAAAGAAAGGAAGAAGGGGCCAGGGAGATGGCTCAGTGGAATAAGCGCTTCCCTGGCAAGTGCAAGGGCCTGAGTTCAATCCCCAGTTCCACCCCCCAAAAAAAGAAAGCAAAAAAGAAAGGAGGAAAGAAAGAGAAACCAACCCTAAAGTTGTAGGAAGAGAGGAAAAATTAGAAGGCAACTTAAAAAGTACAAAAATTATTCACTACAGTCATAGCAGAAAGCTTTCCAAATCTAGGGGAAGAATTCAATATTCAAGTACAAGAAGCATAGAGAACCCCAAATAATCACAGCTAAAAAAGAACCTCCCATGACACATCATAGTCAAAATTACAAAAATTCAATGAAAGGAAAAGATAATAAAACCATTAGAGAAAAATAGAAAGTAACCTACAAAGAGAAGCCCATCAGAATAACTGCAGATTTCTTAGCATGCACTTTAAAGATGAGAAAAGATGTCTCTCGGGTAGGTGGATGTTCAAGAAGAAGGGGGTGGTGAATGAAAGCAAGAGACAGGAAATGGAATATTGTGGGACTGTCCTGCTTCAAGGTTGTATATGGTTAGATTTTTGGACTTATGTGCAAACATGAGAAGCATAGAATTCTTTATCCTATTTTTAAAATATAATCTAATTTTTAAATGTTCTTTATCATATTATATAGGGACTTAAAGTTCAACATATCAATACTTGATGAAAAATACCTGTTCCTTATTATGCCTAAGATGTTTGAAATGCAGTGAGATAGTGAGGTTAAGCTTGATAGCGTAAATCGCTTGATAATAACAATAAGCTTGTCTTCTGGATGGTTAACAACCTAAGTTTGCAGACCAAAATTAGAGAAAAAGGAGGGCTACAAGGAAAGCCAACATTTTGGCCCTACCCTTCTAAGGTCAATTAAGACTCAGGACATATGAGAACTTGTACTGTAATGTCATGTACCTCGGTAGTGTCCCAAATTTTCTGATCAAGAAGATTATGGGGCCAAAGAGGAAAGTGATCGATGACGTAGAGTGTGCCTAAGGAGAGTCACATGGGGAGAAGACACTCTCTCAGGCTTTCACAGAGAGCACATTGGCCAAGCAATGGCCATGACTCATCCACATGGCTGCACTGACAAAGGTTCTACAATCTGAGGTACAGGATCTCAGGATAAATCCTGAGGGCATTTCACTGACCTTCTCAGACCCAAAAGCTACAACTCTTGTTGCGTAGGTCCTGCTTTACCTTGGTCTTAACCATCCAGTAGAAAAGTATGAAGACGAAATATAGGGAAAAAAGCCATGCTGTTATGTTGAGCTGTGGGGGACTTGGGTCAATAATTTCTGACATTGCCAGTTAAACAGAAGACCCAATGCTATTATGGGCTACTGGACTCTTTTAGAATATTTTGCTGAGTTTACACACCTATAATATTCAATAAAGGAACCTAGAAAAAATGGGGTATACCGATGAATGTCCATTTTGTATCTGTGTATTCAAAGTGGTTAGGATAGATATATAGTTGCATTCTCTTAAGGAATAGAATGATTTGTTCTAATGCTGTTTGTAAATAGGATCACAAGTGCGCATCTTGTACAGCAATTAACCACTAAGAAGAATATATGCAGTGTATTATTTGTTGAAACTGTACTTCCGATTTGATTTGAAACTGTCTCATTGCAATCTGTTTATCAATAAAACTTTGAAAAAAAATAAAGATGAGGAAAATTTTTATTTGTATTTATTTATTTTTTTTATGGGACCAGGATTGAACTCAGGACCCTGTGCTTGCCAGGCAAGCGCTTATTCTACTGAACTATCTCCCCGGCCCTGAGGAAAGCTTTTATATCCTGCAAAGTTAGCTTTCAAACTTGACAGAGAAGAAAAGATTTTATATAACAGAGAAATTCTAAAGCTATGTATGACCACTAAACCAGCACTGCAGGAGAGAACAGAGATAGGGAGGCCACCAGCGTCAAAGCTAAATGGAAAGTACACATTTCAGTGCGATGGAAGAGTAGTTTAGCAAAACAGAAAAAAACTAATGGCATCAGCGCTGGCAAAATAATGCAAAGACAGGATTCAGTAAACAACTTGAGGTAATAACTCTGTGTCAGTGGTCTCACCTCTTCAATCAAAAGATAGAGACTAACAGATTGGATAAAAAGCAAAACACAACCAGGTATTGCCTACAGGAGACACACTTCATCCCAAAGGAAGTACATGGATTAAAAGTGAAAAGATAGAAAAGGATACTCTGTTCAGCTGGGCCTGGAAAACAAGCAGGAGCTTCTTTCTTATTTTCAGGGACAACAAACTTCAAACCAAAATTGATCACAGGAGACAAAGATGACCACTACATACTGATAAAGAGAATAGTTCCATAGGAAGAGATCATGATTGTGAATATTTATGCACCCACTTCATAAAACAAAAACTAAAAGATTTAAAAGGACAGATTATACACCAATACAGTCACAGTCAGGGACTCCAATACCCCATTCTCACAATTAGAAAGGAGGTCAATCAGACTGACCCCCCAAATCAACAGAGACACATCAGAATTAAACTTTACCACTGAATAAATGGACTTAACATTTACAGAGTGTTTCATCCATCAAAGGCTCAATATACACTTTACTCAACTGCACATAGACTATCTCTTAGGTCATAAACCATTCTGAAATACAAAAGAATTGAAACAATTCCCTGCATAGTATCATATCATAGTGGAATGAAGCTAGAAATAAAAAAGACAAAAGAAGTCACAAGAGCTACACAAACACATAGAAATTAATTAACATATTACTAAATAATCAGTGGATCACAAAAGAAAGCAGGGGAGAAATAAAAAAGTTCCTAGAATCAAGTGGCAATGAAGGTACAGCACACCAAAATCTATGGGACACAATGAAAGCATTTTGAGAGGGAAGGGTATAGCCATAAATGTACCCATAAAAAGAATGGAGTGTTCCCAAATAAATAGGCTATAAATGCACTTTTAAAAGAATGGAGTGATCTTAAATAAAACCATTTTAAGGTCCTAAAAATGAGAACAGTCAAAAATCAGGAAAGAAATTATGAAGATCAGAGCAGAAATTAGTGAAATTAAACAATAATACCAATGATTAATGATAAAAAATTTGGTTCTTTGGAATGATAAAAAGGGAATCTGGGAATTGGAGAAACGGAAGGAGGGGTAAGGGAAACGGAAGCAAAAGAGATCAAGATACTGTATGTATCTGTAGCAATACCCCTACAATGAATGTGTTTAGTATGTATCTCATGCATATAATAACAAAAAAATTTTTTTAATATTCAAACCCAGAATAACCTAACAGGGCTGGCCAGATACTCAGCAGACTGCCTAGGCAGAGGCAGGGACCGGGCTTCAATCCTTGGCGTGCAGAGCCAGTCCTGCCCCTGAGGGGGCACTGAGACAGCAACCGAGACTGGGCATGGTGGTGTGCTCCTGTAATCCCAGTGCTTGGGAAGCTGAAAACAGTAGGATCACTACGAGTCCAATCTACATAGTGAGACCCTGTAGATCCTGTACTAAATACATAAAATATTAAAAAAAAAATTTAAAATAAGCTAGCAAAAGAAATTATAAAAATTTTACTCTTTCTGGTCTGTTCTTCCAGTTTTTCTTTGATTTCATGGAATCTTTTTTAAAAAATGTATTTAATCTTTATTTTTAACTGAGCTCCTTACCCAGCCTCAGTTTTATGTAATCTTTGATAGACTTTCGTACTTTTTGTGAAACTGATTTTCCACAAGTGAAGCTTCATGAGGACCAGTGATCATAGTGCTTTCAGAATGCTTGTCCTCAAGGCCTTCAGAAGAGGCTGTTCTACTAGCAAGCCAGTCATCAAAGTTACCATCTGTCCAACTGACCGTCTTGACCACCACCTCCAGACGCAGCCCACCCAAGATCTCCCAGCTTGCAAATGTCTCAGAAAATCTGGTGACTGATGAGGTCCTGGTACATAATCATGGTGGTGCTGGGCTGGAAGAGCAAGTAAGTGGAAAAAGATCCTTCAACAGGAGGATCACAAGTTTGAGCCTAGCCTGGGCAATTTCAATCAAATTTAGAAGGGCTCAGGGGTAGATCTTAGTAGTAGGATGCTTGCCTGGCATGCATAGGGATCTGGTTCAATCTCCAATACTGGGAGAAAAAAAAAAAAGCAAGCAGGGCCTGGTGGGGTGCACTTGCAAGCCCAGCACTCTAAGAGGCTGAGGTGGAAAGATTCCGTCTGAATTACCTTTCTCATTGCTGAGACAAAGCACTTGACTCCTTAAGTTAAAGGAGGAAAGTTTCATTTGGCTCACAGTTTGTAGGGGTTTCAGTTCATAGCTGGCTGGTTCCAAGGCAGGGTGGCTGGCAGAGGGCACCACAGCAGAGAAACAGCTCATGGTGGGCTGAAGGCAGCAAGGCAGTGAGGCAGCACAGAGGCAGGGAGCCACAAGCAGGGGCAACAGCTGCCCTCTTTCTGTCCCTTTTATTTTAGCCCTCTGCTTATGCCTGAGTGCGGGGCACCCTTAGTCCTAGCATCACTCAGTGAATCAATCCTGGCATCACACACCCTTGATCCAGCCAGCTTCCAAAAGCTCCACCTGTTACCCATGAGGCTTTGGGAAGTTGTCTAGATAAAAACCATAATAGGGGGCCAGGGAGGTGGCTCAGTGGAATAAGCGCTTCCCTGGCAAGCGCAAGGGCCTGAGTTCAATCCCGGTTCAGCAAAAAAAAAAAAAAAAAAAAAAAAAGCAAGAAAACATAACAGGTTACAAGCTGAAGCTCACCCTGGGCAACTTAGAAAGGCCTTGTATCAAAATTTTAAAAAGGAGTTGGAAATGTACCTAGGTGCAAAAACCCTGGATTCAATCCTTAGTAACACTAGAAAAAAAAGTAATGTATATATGAGAGGGAAGGGTTACACTAAGATCTGTACAGAAGGATTTAAGTCAGCAGTTTGCATATATTTTATTTTTAAATTTATTTTTTGTGTATTCCATGGATTTTTAAAAGTGACTTTATTTTATTTTATTTTATTTTTTTAATCTTTATTTTAAAGAAAAAAACATGTCCAGCAAAATAGCTCAGCTGATTAAAGCACCTGCTTAGGCAGGCACAGCGGCTGGGTTTGATCCCTGGCGTGCCTCAGCTGCCCCCAGGGCATGCGGAGACTGCGGACTGAGACTGGCGTGGTGGTGCACACCTGTAATCCCAGCACTTGGGAGGCTGAATACAGGCGGGTCACTCACTATGAGTCCAATCTACGTAGTGAGACCCTGTAGACCCTGTACTAAAATTAAAAGGAAAGAAAAGAAAAAAACACAAAAACAATGACACAAAATTTGAAAAACAAGATTGCAGGAGAGTTACAATGGTGTGTACATTGTGTACATTATTAAAGTAACTGTTTGTATTTACACGATATAGGCATAAAAACTTAAGGAATATAGGCATGGATATTTCTTTTCAATGTACTAATGGTGGGCTGGGGAGATAGCTCAGTGGCATAAGCACCTGCCTGGTAAGCGCAAGGTCCTGAGTTCAATCCCTGATACCAAAAAGAAAAAAAAAATTAGAAAAAAGCAGGCAATATAATAATAGTAATTAGTAGTATAATAACAGTAATTAGTAGCATAACTATCATGTATACATTTCTTTTCCTTCCTTTTTTTCTCCTTTCCCCATCCCAGTTTCTTTCCTTTTGAATAGTTTCTTCCCATTTCACAAGAGCTATTGAATATTTTGGATCTTATTTATGCTTTCAGTTTCTTACACAGGGAAACAGTGCAATATTGGACATGCAAGTCTGATTTATTTCACTTGTGAGGATGGTCTCCAACTGCATCAATTACTCTATAAATGTCTCAAGTTTATCTTTCTTTATAGCTGTGTAATACTCCAGTGTATAAAAATACCACATCTGGGCTGGGGAGATAGCTCAGTGGACTGAGTGTCTGCCTGGCACATACAAGGACCGAGGTTCTCTCCTCAGTGCCACATGCCTTGCCGAGCCCAGAGCCATGGGCGTGCCGTGCCCACCCTGAAACCAGGCATGGTAGTGCACATCTGTAATCCCAGCACTGGGGAGGCCGAGACAGGAAGATCACTATGAGTCTGAGCTGTGTAGTGAGACCTTGTACCAAACAAATAAATAATAAAATAATAAAATAAATTTTTTAAAAACACTGCATCTATCCATTCCTTGGCTGATGGGCATTTGGACCTTTTTTTTTTTAAATCTTCTAGGAAGATAATTTGGGTTCTAAAAGGAAAAATGTTTAAATGGGCTCTTCCTTTTGTAAATAGTTTTACTATTTACACGTATAACATATATATGTCATATATAGATACAATATTGTAAGATAATGCATATCCATACTTATTTTTAGCCTGCATACTCCACCATGTTGATAGTGATGCATCTTCCACTATTTTTTCATATATATTAAATCCAGCTTTATTTCATCCCGTTTTAGTAGGGTATGTTTGTGATATGTAAGAAAGACATTCACCTTGGGCTATTTTGTCTATTTTAATACTATATTTTTCAATATATGAGGTCTTCCTCATGCACCATGAATTACGTATTTTATCAGTAAAACTTGCCCCACTTTTGTCTCATTTAACACTTTTAGCCACAATTTGAATTATTTGTCACTGTTGTTGTGCCTTACTTTGTTTCATTTGCTTTCATAACTCAGCTTTGTCTGGCCTCATGCAAACTTCCAATGTCACTTGACTCTGTCCTTTAAAATTCTAAATGAGCCGTGTATTTCCACAGTTCAAAAATTCCCAATACAGGAATAAAGTGCGGAGAAATGTTACCTTCCACCTCCTCTCATTCATCTGCCCAGTCTCCATTCTTCCTTTTATCCTTTTTCTCTTTTTTCCACTGGAAAACAGTTTTATTAGTTTCTTGTGTGTATTTTAATGTATTTATGCAAAAGCAATGTTTCCACTTCTTTCATTTTAAACACAAAATGTAGCATATTGTGTACACTGATCTTGGAATTTATCACTTACCTGTGTACTTTGGAACTTTTCCAAATCAGTACATTAGAAACTTCCTCATTCTTTTTAGGGACTGCATAGAATACCATTACACAGATGTACTATAATTATATTTAACAAATCATTTATTGCTGGACATTTGGGTTTTTAAATTTTTTTTTAACCAATGCAAACCATGCTTCAATGAATAAGTTTGTACATACTCTTTGCTCAGGGGGAAAATATACGTAGGAAAAATTCACATAAATGATATCACTTCATCAAAAGGATTGTGCATTTGCAAAAAAAAAAAAAAAATCAGGGCTCACCAACATTTGGGCTGGTGAGAGCTCATTGGCTTATTTTTAAAATTTATTTTATTTATTTAGTTTCTGCGGGGGGGGGCGCTCAAGATGCCTTCAGGGCAGGTCTGCTTTGGCTTGAGGATGAGAGGATCGAACCACAGCATCCTAAGCCTGACTGCTTTGTTTCAGCAGGCACTTAAATACCTGAGCTAATGGGCAGTCCCCTGTTCATTGGCTTAAATGCTTGCCTGGTAAGCATAAGGTTCTGACTGAGTTCAATTCCTGATACTGAAAAAAATCAGGGCTCAAAGGATTGTGCATTTGTAGATTTGGCAACTACTGGTAAGTTTTCCCTCCTTGGGGCCATTCCAGTTTATCCTTTCCTCAGCAGTGTGTAAGGGTTGTTTCCTACTGCCTTACCGACACTGTGATACCCAGCTTTTAGATATTTGCCTGGTAGGTGAAATATCTTGTCTCTGTGTAGTTTTAATTTGCATTTCTCTTGTTTTGAGTGCATATTTTCATAACAAAGAAATCATTAAAGATATGCTTACAGTTCCTTTTCGATTATTATTATTATTATTTTCATTTTATTTTATTTTTTTGCAGAACCAGGGATTGAACTCAGGCCCTTGTGCTTGCCAGGGAAGCACTTATTCTACTGAGCCATCTCCCCGGCCCCTCCTTTTCTATTATAATCTGTAGTCATTTTTCTGCTTGATGTTACTTTTAGTCAGACTGCCTACCGCTTTTTTATATTCTAGGAAGATAATCTATCCCTCTGTCACTTGAATTTAAAAGGATTTTTCCCAGTTTGTCATTTATCTTTAGATTTTCACTTAGTGTTTAAAAACTATTTTTAGTATAAAATATTTTATTTTCTATTGTTTATCAGTGTTTCCTTTTATGATTTTTCTTTCTTTTTTTCTTTCTTTTGACTGGCTCAGCCCACCCTGAGAGCTGAGGGTACTGAACTATGGTCCCCTGCACCTGCCTGAGCTTGCCTAAGTGGGCGATTTAGATTGCTGAACTATCTCACTGGCCCCCAACTTTTGAGTTTTGGGCTATATTGTAAAAGATCTTTTTGGGCTGAGGATGTAGCTCTGTGGCACAAAGCCTGCCTGGCAAGTGTGAGGTCCTGAGTTCAATTACCAGTATGGAAAAAAAAAAAAAAAGGTCTTTTCTGTTCTATATTACTTTTCTACGATTTCTTTTAAGACTCTTTCATCTCTCCTTTTTACATGCATATTTTAATGCTTTTAGATATTCCGTGTTAAGTTTTTCTTATTACATACGCTATAATTATGAATATGAAATATTAAATTAAAAAGTATTGGCAAGACACTTTGTGATACTGAGAGTAGCACTAATTGATGACACCATAAGCATAACTAGTAAAAAAATAAACTGAAGTAAACTATATGAAATTGAAACATTTTGGGTATCAAAGAGACTTGTCAACAGAGTAAAAATCAACACAGAGAGTGAAAGAACATATTCGTAAGTTAATATCCACTATTTTAAGTATTTCTGATTAACAACATATTGTGTAGCTGTTTTTAAACATGAAGGTGGGGCTGAGATAGATCAACAGTCTGAGCGCCTGCCTGGCAAGTGCGAGGACCCGGGTTTAACCCCCAGTACTGCGTGCTGGGCCGATCTCAGTATCCTGGGCACACCATGCCAGACACTGAAACTGGGCGTGGTGCACTCCTGTAATCCCAGCACTGGGGAGGCTGAGACAGGATAATCACTGAGTCCAAGTTGCATATGGAGACCCTGTACCAAATAAATAAATAAAAGATTTTTTAAACAATCATGAGAGTGAACATGAAAATCTTTGCCATTAATAGCATAGTTTAATTACATCATTTAATTTATTCTATTTTCATAATGAATATGGCCTTTTTTATTCCTTATTGCTTTATTTTCTTCTTTGCTATGCATTTCTTTTCTTTCCTCTATTGTCTCTAATGGCTAAAAAGTAAAACTCAAGTTTGTAATTACATATAGAGATCTCAGATAAGCCACACACATATTTAAGATCATATATATCAAATTACCAAAGACAATAAAATGTGCCTCTTACTACAATGCCCTGGTAGCTTCTCACTAGTCTCTATTACTGTCCACCTTTCAGATGAGGAAACTAAAGACTGACGTGGCTTCCTGAGGTCATCAGGCAGTTCGTGCTGACCTGGAGATAAGAGAGTGAGCAGGTGTAAGTCAGGGCACACTGGGCTGAAGGGGGAAACCTTGGCTGAAGGACACTGCCGAGAGCAAGTGAAGTGTGAATTCCTGAAACCCAGATCTCAAAAAACTCACAAATCCTTGATATCAAATGTTTGGATTTTTGCCAATCTGATAGATGAAAATCATGCCTCAATGCAATTGTGGTTTCTGCATTTCTCTGATGGGTAAGACCAAGCACCCTTTCCCATGGTTTGCAAGCTGTTTGCACTACTCTATGAACAGCCTATTCATATCTCTTGCCCACCTGGGAGCATGCAGCTAATCGCCGCCACATCAAAGCTTCCTGCGCTGTTTGTTTTAAGAGTTCCCAACTGATGACTTTGAGTTTCATTCTGTTTCTTATAGAAAGTCATTTCATCTCAACTCTCAGAATGATTTTCTTCTTCCCTGTGGGGTACAGTCTTTTCCCAGGTCCTTTTTTGATTGTTTTTATTCATCTTGTTTGACTAGGGAGAAATAAACACAGGCCAAGAAACCACAGCCTGATCCTCTCCACTTTATGCTGATTGCTTAATACCAGTGAATGTCTCAATTCCACCATTAGGTAGACAGTGATAAGAAGAGAAAAAGAGAAGCTGATGAGAAGGGGTGGATTAGGAGGACTGTCTTCATTAACAGCAATGGTGACAACTAAACTGGCACTTAAACAGCACAATAGATATGTAAATTTATTTATATATGTAGATGTGTATGTCTATATACCAAATGTGCATATATTTAACTACAGACATGTACATTTGATTCTCATAATTACCCTGTAAGATAAGTACTATTACTATTCCCGATTTACAGATGACAAGGATAAGGCACAGGGAGGTTGCATCACTTGCCCAAGCTCACACAGCTAGTAATGGACAGAGCCGAACATTACCCACATGGCCTTGGAATCCATGCCCTGTCCTACTCTGACTGGGTTGGAAGATCATTTATATGTTGTTAGGGTCTGGCCAAAAGCCCACCTGGTTAGTGCTGCTCTTGACTCCTGGAGAGAGAGATAGGCATCAGGGATTATTTTGCCTTATCTATTATAAAACTATTGGTTTTTAAAAATTCATTAATTCCCTTAATCCTCTGATTCATTCATCCATTCAACAAATATTTATTGTTTACTATGTACCAAGTCCCATGCTGAGTGCCTGGAGATACCAAGATAAATTAAATATGGCCTTTGTCCTACAGGAGCCTGTAGTAAAGAGGACGGGGGGACAGCAAGGTAGGAAGAGAGTGCCGTTTCCACTGGCTGGGGAGGGAGGTGGGGCGAGACCCCAGAGCCCCTGGGCAGAGCGGTGCGAGTGGACTCCTTGGGCAAAGTGGAGCAGGCTTCTGAAGCGGTGATTGACTGTGACGCAAGGGTGGGAAAGTATGAAAAGGAGTGAGAAGGAGGTGGCCCTACACTAGCATGCTGTCCTCACAGCCCCCAGTAGACTCTTATCTGTACTTTTATTCTTTGCTTTTTACTTAACTTAAACTGACTCTGCAGAGCTCAATTTATTTTCTTCCCCTTCCTTTGAGTTTTCTTACCTCTAAGAAATGTGAAACTGCCAGTTTTTGCTTGTTTCATTCCACTCTTTGTTTGCGATAGAAAGGACCTAGAAATTACCTCTACGTGGAGACTCCAGCACTCCAGAACCTAGTAACAATAGCACATGACCAGTTAATGACACAGTATGATACATGTTGTTCCGCTTCAGAGGGAGGAGCAGCTGTCGTGTTGTCCAAGAATGTTTCTCAACTTGTCCCCGCCTACTAGTTAGCACAATTTCTCCCTCGTACCTTGCCCTAGGCTCTTATCTCTAGTTTATGTAACATCCCTTCAAGTTTTTATACTTGTGCATGTCGTCCTGAGTATGTTCTCGGGGTACCAGACTTAGCTGATACGTCGTATCTGCTGTCTTTTCCCCTTACTCCCAGAAGTGGCCTTGTCATGACGAGTGGGGAGCCAAAGAAGGCTCCCGAGGAGAGCAAGTGGGCCTCCTTAGAATGGCCGCTCTGGCTGTAGTGTGGAAAATAAATAGGAGGTGATGAGCAGCCTGCCCCATCAGGGCTGTTCAGTAGTCCGGATGGAGTACAGCGTCTGAGCGAAGGCTGCGACTGGCTCAGGAGGAGGGTACGAGCCCAAGGAACATCAAGGAAAGAGAACTGAATGGGCCTATCAATCCCCTTGGCAATGTTTAAGGAGTAGCTAAGCGCCAGGCACTGTGCCAAGGGCCAAGAATACAGCGGGATAAGCATTGTCTCCGCCTTTACTGAGTTTGAGGGAGGGCGAGATGGGCAATTGGAGCCTAGATGACAAAAGGTGTCACAGGAGAAGTCCAGGGTAATACAGAATGAGGGATGGGGCGGTGCGCCAGGAGTAGAGCGGTGCCATTGTCTCAGCCGGGACAGCTGGGCAGGGAGAAGGCCATGGGGGTCTCTCGGGCCCCCAAGGCCAGCGCAGCACAGGAGAAGCGGAGATTATAAGCAAACTGCTGCTGAGAGAATAATGGTCACTCAACTGTGGACGTGGCAGAGTCCCCAGGCTGGCCATGAAAGAGGAAGGAACAGAGTGCTCTAGAAAGAAAACATAAAGTATCAGGAAGCTCGGTGGTTACTCAGAGCCCACAAACTGTCAGCCTCTTCCCTATTACTCAAGAGGACGTGTGAGGCAGCCATGACTCTCCCGGTGCCCAGTGACCAGTCGTGTACTTGGGCCTAATCAGCAAAACCCTGGCTATTGCTCAGGTTGTTAGAGGCCACTCTCGGGCTGGCAGAGGAAAGCCAGTCTTGCAAAGACCCTGGGTATATGTCCTCTGATGTTGTCCTTCCTTTGGTTCCAACATGCGTGTCCCTTGTGTGTCTGCCTCAGAAGCCCCACCCCCACCCCACTCCCCCACCCCTGTTTGGCTACCTCCATCTAAGGGTAGGAATCAGTCATTACACTGTGAATCTCTGAGGCTCAGCCTAGGCACCCCTTTCTTGAGCACAAGATGCAAAATACTTCTGGAGTCTGTTCAGAGGGAGCCGCACCTGATCCCCCAGGGGTTCCTTTGTCCAAGCCAGGAGGAGGCCCACCAGGAGCCACTCAGACACCTGTGCTGTTCCTTTCTTTTTTGCTGTAGTGCTGGGGGTTGAACTCAGGCCCTCATGCATGCTGGGCAAGCACTTTACCTCTCACCTGTATCATCAGTCTCCTTCCATTCTTGGCATATGTCAGGGCACCCAAAATTAGGTCCCTGATGTGTTCTGTGGGTCTGGGATGGTGAAAGTACCAGGTCACTGCCCACCTCTGGCCCTTCCGCATCACCATCTGAGAGCCTTGGGCTTGTGCAATCTTTGAATCTGAAGGATAGAAAGCCCCTCTTCTCACAAAGAGGAGCCCCTTTGAGGAGTCCCATCTGCCCTACTCAGGCCTTGCTCACATTGCCCTCCACAGCAGGATCTCAGCTGGGATCAGAGCCCTGCCTTGTGTGACTTCTTTGAGGGTCTCTTCTCTATCCAGAAGGACACAGAACCCCCATCTTCTTTCTAGGACTCATAACAGCCCACAAGAGCCAGGGCAGCGGCGAGAGCGGAGACTGTGCCGCCACTGCTCCAGCACCCCATCCTCCTTGAGAGGTGAGGAAGTGAACAGAAAGTCCCTTCTCCAAAGCCACAGATAGTGTCATAGTCACAATAACCTGATGTCAGTGTGGCCACATCAAGGCCAAGAGAGGCAGAGGCAGTCCACCTTCCCCAGGTGGGAAGCTCAAGTGTGAGACAGTATGTCAAAGTGGTTGAAAACACTTCTCTTATATAGAAGCAGTGTGGCCTGGTCCTTAATCTTTCTGAGCCTCCATTTTCTTGTAGGCAAAATAGGATAATGTTGCTGACCTGGCCAGGGAGTGTACAGATCAAAGGGCTAAGTGGGAGGAGCCCAGCACAGCACTAAGGCGTGCTCAGTGGAACTGGGTTCTTGAACGGCTGTTGCTGGAGATCTTACTGGCTGAATGTGCTGCCCCTGGCTTCTTGGGATGCCCTCCAGGCTGCCCGTGGTCCCTGCCAGGGCTGACACCAGCAGCCTGCTGTGGGCTCAGAAGCAGACAGGCTCGCTCCACACTGCCAGCTGCCCACCTCAGTTGGCTGCGCGGGTCTGCCTGTGGTTCCCCACCCTTAGGATCTTTACTACCTGACAGCCAGCTCCTGCTTTCTTTTCTTCTCCAGAATCGCTTATTTGTATGGCTTTTCAAACCAGAAATTGGGTGTTTACCAAAATTTTCCAAGTGGCTGCTGGGAACAGGGACTGGTAGGGAGATCTATTAAGGACAAAGATGGGGCAGAGGGAATCAAGTAGCCAGCAAAAACTTCAGCCCCACTTTTGGGGAAGCCACAGCTATGCCAGCTCAATCCAGTCTCAAGGATTAAACAGCATTTTGTTCTTGTCTGATTCTTTTTTTTTTTTTTTTTTGTGAACCGGGGATTGAACTCAGATCCTTGTAACTCAGATCCTTGCGTTTGCCAGTCAAGCGCTTATCCTACTGAGCCATCTCCCTGGCCCCTTGCCCCTTTACTGCAGAACATCTGAGAAACACTGGAAAATGTAGAACAGAGAATGAACACTTTTGCTCTCCCTGATTTACACAAACAACTAATGTTGAGAGTTTGGTGGGTTGTCTGTGCATGTGGACGGAGTTGTAATTTTGTATCCTGCTTTTTTTCATTTGCTGTAATAACACAAAAATTTTCCTGGTTTTTTTCAAGGCAGGCAGTTAAATTCTAATTTCATTATTTAACAAAAATCTTTGACTTTAGTGAAGATTTAGCTACTTTTCCCAGGATAGAATGGTGCTGGTAACAGCCAGAAGGAGGAAGATAGAGCAGAGGAAGAGATGGAAAAGAGCTTGAAGAGACATGGTAGTAGGAGGAGACAGGACCAAAGCCAGCCATGTCCATTGTCTCTGCCTCTCTGTCCTATGCCTCTTGCTAAATGTTTCTCAGGATTAGGGTAGCAGCCTGCCTCTCGGATCCGCTTGGGCCCAGCTGATGCAGTTCTGAGTCTTTCCCTTGTGCACTGCTTATTCTCAGCCCCAAGGAGAAGGAAGGGTGCTAGCTTTCTGCTGGGGTGAAAGCCTTCCCTCCAGGACCAGCCTTGTATGCTGTGGGTAGCAAAGACGCAGCCTGCTTCCACCTGGCCCACTTTGGAGCCTGGTCATCTTTTCTTGATTCAGAGCAAACCCCAGCAAGTAAGAGAGGCTCCTGAGCTTCCAGTGGGTCTGGTGATATAGAGCAGGGTAGGACAGTCCCCTTCTCTGTTCTGGTTTCTAGGCCTCTGTTAATGCAACCTACCTTTGCATTCTTTTATTTGGCGGGCACCACACTGGCTTAGGTAGAGCTTGCACTCAGCTTGAACTCCGAGTTCCTTCTTTATTACGTTATTGTTAATAAACCAATTCTCCCCTATCCTATGCTTTTAAAACCACATGCAAGAAATGATACTTTGTCCACTCTGTAGATTTGCTTTGTGATGTTCAGACTGCTTCTTGTCATGGGTGAACTTGATATATGAACCTTATGTATTTAATCTATTAATAAGATGTTACCTTGAACTTGGGCCAAGAGAGAAGGCCCTCTTCACAAGTCTTGGTCCATAATCAAAGCCATAGTTTGATCAGCTTGCTAAGAATCTGTGAAAAACATCCCCTTTTAAAATCTGGTCAATCATTAGTAGACACTACAGAGCTGAAATCAGATACTCAAACAAACACTCTTACAGGAACGTTCCTATTACAGGAATGTTCATAGCGGCGTTATTGACAATAGCCAAAAGGTGGATCTAACCCAAGTGTTCATTAATGGATGAATGGATAAATAAAATATGTAGTATGCATCAAATGAAATAATAACCATAAAGAGGAATAAAGTTGTGATATTCACTATGATGTGGAAGGACCCTAGGAGCATTATACTAACTGAAAGATGCCAGAAACAAAAGGTCACATGCAATATGATTTCATTTAAATGAAATATTCAGAATAAATAAAGCCATAGAGACAGAAAACAGACTGGTAGTTGCTGGGGTTGGTGGGCATAACTGGTAATGAGTACCGTACTTTCTTTTGTGGTGATGAGAATGTTCTGGAACTAGATACAGGCAGCGGCTGCACAACACTACACATGTAGTAAATGGCACTGAAGTATGTATTATAAAACAGTTAATCTTATGTGCTTTTCATCTCAATAAAAATACATTTTCAAAAGAAAAAAATCCAATTATGCATTCAGTAGCCAGCCTTTAACTGGATACTGGGGACAATGAAAGGAATCTGAGCCGGTCTCTCCCAAAGCAAATGGAGCCCAAAGGCTTAGAAGCTGAATTGGGCTTGCTGAATCCAGAATTCAAATGCTTCCCTTTGTGACTTACTTTCTTGTGGGATTTTTTCCTGGTGAACAGGACCACCACACTGCAGACTCCTAGCGCCGAGCTGCACCTAACTGTGATGAGCACATACAGCCTTCAAGTCACTTTGCCCTAGAGACACATAACTACCACTGCCTCAGCCCCAGACCAAGCTTAACGTGACAGCGAGGAGCCGTGCTGACACTGCACGGCCTTGGTATGACTTGCTGAGAACTGCACTCTGCTTCTTTGACCTTCTCCCTGAGCACTCAGGACCCCAGCACGATCATGGAAAACACACACACACACACACACACACACACACACACACACACACACACAAAATGAGGAATTAGAAAGTATCTTACCAACCTAAGACTGTCAAGGTCATGAAAAACGAGGAAGGCCCTAGCAACTGTCCCAGACTAGAAAGCAGGTGAAGAGATATTATGACTAAAGGCAATGTGGTACCTGGGTGGGATCCCAGGACAGAAAAAGCATATCAGATAAAAACTAAAGAAACCTAAATGAAAATACATGCTTCAGTTAGTTAATGATGTATCAATAGTGACTCATTAGCAATGGTGATTGTGAGATATTAACAATACTTGTGAGGCTGAGGCAGATGGATCACCGTGAGTTCAAGGCCAGCCTGAGCTATGTAGTGAGATCAAGGCCAGGCTAAACTGCATAATGAGAGCTGATTCAAAAAGTTAACAATAGAGGACACTGAGAGGGAACATATGAGAATCCTACACATTATCTTTACAACTACCTGCCCTTCCCACCACCACCACCACCACAACTGTACCTGGGATTGAACCCAAGGCCCCATGCACATTAGGCAAGCATTCTACCATGGAGTTACACCTCTAGGCCTTTTTATTTTTTATTTTGAGACAGGGTCTTGCTAAGTTGTCCAAGCTTGGTCTTATGACTCAGCCTCCAGTGTAGGCGGGATTATAGATAAAGCCAATATCCTTTAAAAATCCTCAAAATGTCTATTCAGAAATGAAAATGTGGAAGTGATCAGAGTGTGACCTGCTGGATAGGTACATGTGTAAGGTGTCACTGTTCTCCAGGTACTAACAGACTCCAGAAAATAGCCAAGGCCTTGTCCAATCACTACCCTCCCTTTCAAACCCCAGAGCTGTCTCTTTCTGACAGACTCTGACCTTGATGTGCCTTATAAACACTAAAGCCTTAAAGTCCAGAACAAGAAGGTAAAGGCCTCTTTTCAGTAGCTGTAGGACCCTGTTGCAGTTCAGCTGTTCAATCCCTGGTCACATGCCTTCTGTAGGGGACTTCCACCAGGAAGAATTTTAGTTAAACCATTTCACTGCTTACCCACAGAGGTGTGGCCGTACCACCCAATGTCTGTATTCTAAGTCAAGAGTAGAGTGATATCTTAATCCGGCATAATATCCATGGTCTCTCCAGCCCACTAACCAGGGGTCATTTCCTTGTCTACTGAGCAGTCATTCCAGTCAGTACCTAAACATCTCAGAGGCCCCAGGCTTTCCTCAGGCACACATGCAGGTCAGGGCAGAGTAGTAATCAAGAGGAATGGCCTAAAGTAGACAATCTATGCTTCAAATCCCAATTCCATAACATTAATTTATGTAAGGCCTGTGACCCTCAGTTTCTACACTGTAAAATAAGGGTAATAATAATGTTTATTTCATAGGAAGGTTGGAAGATGAGATGAGATAATCCTTGTAATGTGCTCAGCGCAGTATCTGGCACAAGGTGATCGTCCAAATATGAAGTGCATTTTCAAGTCTCCTCATTTTCAGATGGTGGGTGGACGGTGGTTGGTGTCAAAATGGAAGGGAGGCTGTTTGACCAGTGAGTATATATGGGAACCTTTTCTCTTCCTCAGCCCTTGTGGGCTCATGAACCTTCAAATAAATGATGTGAATGGAGGGCTAAAGCCCTCTCTGCTGTGATTTCCGCAGCCTCCCATTTCAAATGCTAGTCTTCCATCCTCTTGGTGTTTGTGTTTCCTGTGATGCTTTCCAGAATTCCAGCATTGGCCCACGAACACAGTAGTGACTCTGTCACGTCCAGGGGGAAAACTTAGCCCAAAGCTCCCCCAGAAAAATCTAGCAGAAGCCAAGAGGTTCTGATTGTCATTCATCTTGACCTTTCTACTCCCAACCCTTGTGGTTCTCCTTTCCCAAACCTTTGGCTTCTAGGTCAACTAAGGAGGTCCTGTTGCAGAACTTGTGCCTTTATATCTAGTCTCCATAAGGAAGCCAGAAGTTCCCCATAGGACACATCTCTTCTTGATTTTTGTAAGTGCAAAGGTAAAGAATGTGAAGGCCAAGGAATCTATTAAATTCTGGTCCACACACCTGCTAAGAGGTATCACTTCCTGTAGGGAATGCTATCAATGTCAGTGTCAGTGACGACTTCACATCCACTACCAAGAACCACAACCTTTCCCATATTATCACCACCATAAAAAATCCTGGTTTCACAATGCCTTTAGTAATAGTTGTAATTTATTAAGCAGATATAATGTATTAAGTACATGCCAGATCCTGAAACAAAAGGTGTCTATACATAATCTTAAATGAATCATCATCTTAAATCCACTCTTACTATGCAGTCTTGTCCAGGCCTCGGAGTGCAAACGCTTTTTTCTTTTGACAAGTAATTACATTTACATATTTGTCATTGTGAGCACTGCAAAGACAGATCCAGAAAAATCACTCAGGAGGTATACGAGAGAGGCCCTAGAGAGGGGCAAGACATGAGAACGCAAGCTAAGAGATGGAATGACCTTGGGACATAAGAAACTCAGCAAAGTTCCCACAGAGGATGAGGACAGGCTTCAGCAGGCTTCAGCTTTCTTCAAAGTGCTTCAAGGGAAATGATGAGACAACCATAGGCTCCAGCAAAGTGGCATGTGCCACCAAAGCCATGCTTCCACTGGTGATGTAAAAGCCAGAAACAAGAGAGAAGACCAACTGGATCCTGGAGCCTAGGAGAAAACGAAGAGATGACCGATTTCCTCTGTGAAGGCTACTAGTTAGGAAACTGTGGGAGAGTGATTATCAAGGTCTTGTGCACATCAGCACCCAGCAGTACTTCAGATTCTGCAGGATCATGAGGAGGTGAAGCCTCATGAAAGTGCCCTGTGACCATCTGAGTGACAACCTGCCTTGCCCCAAGTACATACCTGGAGAAGTCAGAGAAGTCCACATCTCCAGTCTGAGATGTGGGTTGATACACCTAAGCTTCTGGGGCCCATACAGTAGCTGGACATTAGCCTTTTAACTGAAGGGCTGTGAAGGGCGCAAGTGGTTTGACCAGAGGCAGGTGGACTGGTGGAGCACTTGGAAGTCTCAGGGAAGCTGCCTTTGTAGCACTGTGTGCTGACTGCATCAGTCTCGATGTTCTGTGCCCTGACAGATTAGAAGAGGAAAGCCCCTGATCTTGAGGCACTTGGTGTTTTGGGGTTTTTTTTCTTTTCTTTTTTAAAAAATTTTTATTTATTTTGTCCTGTCAGAGGTGAATGTTCTATTGGCATCTAAATACTATAGGTGTTTGAATTCAACTAAACAATCTAACACTGTCTAGCAGTCAATAATATTAGTGGGTTATCCTCAGAAGTTATTGACTTGAGCCTTTTACAGCTCATCGTATTAACATGGATTTACTTTATATATCTCATTTTTATACTTTTCTACTGGATGGTTAAGACCAAGATATAGCAAGACCTATATACTTGGGGGGTTTTCTTTGGAGTTTTTTTTGGTACTGAGGATTGAGCTCAGGATCTTGTGCTTGTCAGGCAGGCACTTATGCTGCTGAGCTATCTGCCCAGCCTGAGGCACTGATGATCTAGCAGAGGATGAATGAATCTCTACAAAACTAGAAAGGATGTCTCCCTGCCCTAGCTGCAGATTTTGACTGGTAGATTTTTGAAGGTGTTGAAACACTTTGGGACCTGGTGGAGGTGAAGTGTGCAGGCCTGGACTGCAGAGGAATGCAGTGTGCATGTGCGAGCGCAGAGTTCAGCTGCCCCAAGAGTGCTGGGAACTTCATGATTCAGGGCAGGGCATAAGACTGCAGGAAGGGTGGGGAGACCGGGGAAAGTGCCAATGAGCCCCAGGAGGCCTGGGCCTCTTCCTGCCTTCCTGCTTCCTTCCCTCCTTCCAAGTTTACTTTTTGTGGGCAAGGGCCACTGCAGAAGTTCTGAGGCAAGTAACAGCTCTGATGACGTCTGGAATGTAAATGGCAACAATTAAAATAAGATAAAGCTGGAGTGAATTTCTCAGCCTGCAAAATTAGTACAGGGGCTGTTCAATATAACAGAAACATTAGATGAATCTGGGTTGAAATCCTGGCCCGGCCACTTACTAGCACCTGATTCCTTGAGTCTGTTTCTTACTTAATCTTGGCACTGGAGATTGTGTCTGTACAGGATCTGCCTTATTCTGTCCAGGATCCATGATGGTCCTGTCACTGTCATGGCTCTACCCCAAGCCATGGCTGGGAAGGGGCCTGGGCACACAGACCCCAAATCACAGTGACTTCAATGAAGGGTAGAAAATCACTCAACTCTTAATTTTGCAGATTGACTGTGATTATTAAAATGTTATCTCGTGGCAAGTTCTCAGCCCGGTGTTAGAGGGGATAACAGAGAGGAAGAGCAAGTCCCTGCCCTCCAGAAATGCAGAAGCTTGCAGGGCAGGCCAGGCTCAGGAGCAACGGCTCCCCATGATGCCAAGCTTCTCAGTTCACGGGGCCACAACGGTAGGCAGAGCTGGCTAATTCAAATGCTTTGCATTGTCCCCACTGATGTTTCTCAGGTCAGCCATACCTCTGTCCTTCTGCACTGTCTCTATCTGAAGGACTCTTCATCCAAGATACCTCTCTCAACATTCTCGTGTACTCCACATGGCGTCACTGAAGCCTGCTCTGTGGTAGGATTGAAGAGCAGAACACGGTGCCCACCTGCACTAAGCCTCCAGTCTCTGTGAAACAGCAATTAGCTCCCCATTTTGTGATTGTTTGTAGGCCTAGACTGTGTGCGCCATGGAGGCCGGGCTGTGTCTGTCTTGACCACTACAGTGAGTGTTCAGAGCTTACTACAGGAATGGTGTTCTGACTGATAGCACCTTGGGAATTCGTAAGAGGTGGTCAGGATGCTAAGGAAGAGCCACAGAAGGGCTCCTGGAGGAGCTGTGGGCTGCTGGCATAAGAGAAAGCAGTCAAGGCTCTGCAAGATCTTGGAAGCTCGGCAAGTATGTCAAGGCTTTGCAGAAGATATGGGCAGGAGAGGTGGCAAAGTGAGCTGCATATAGGGCAGAGGAGTTCAGGTGCTCTCTCTTGAGTGTTGGGGTCTCTCTGCCTGTCTATGTAGCTCTCTGTGCCCCTCTCACCAGTTCCCCCTCTCCCACCCTACTCCCTTCTAACAGAGCACTTGAGAAGTCCAGAGGGCCGCAAGTACTCCAGTTGACTGAGAGCCTAGGACCTTCCCCTGTTGAAGGGTCAGCTCCAATTGCTTTCCCACCTACAGATGTCACATAAAGTACAAGACACTCAATGCAACCTGAACTTTAGATAAATAATGAGTAATTCTTTAGCATAAACATGTTTGGGGCATGCTTAGACTAAAAACTTATCCACTGCTTATCTGAAATGCAAATTTAACAGAGCATCCTGTATTTTCATTTGCTAAACCTTGCATCTCTTCTCCATTTCAGAATCGGTCACTCATTCCTGTCATGAGCTCTCAGGAAACATCTCAGATTCTGGACTTCCTCCAGTATGCTTTCTCCAAGGAAAATTTAGAGCTTCAAACAACAAGAAAGTTACCTAGCCCATCAGTCCCCCACATGTGACTAGGAGGCCAGGTTCTAGAGAGGACAGGCACTGGCAAGTCTCCGGTCATTTCTACAAATTAGCCGCAGCTTGGGCTTCCCACAGGGCAGGTCTCTCACTCAACAAAGAGCAGGGTTTGCCCGGTTGTCACTCTTGAGTGAGGCAAGTCAGGGCATCTCCAGGCTTCTGCCCCCCCCCCAGGCTTTTCTGGGATCCTGAGGCCCCCAGGTGCATCTGACTGTAGACCTGGCCCAGGGTGAAGTCTGTGGGTCTCTCCACTTCACCTGATTCTGAGGAGTAGAGGGACAGAGCTGAGAAGGCCAGGAAACTCTGGGGTTGGCTCCAGGCCTTGGAATGGGCTGCTCCTCCAGAACGCAGAGAAGACCAGGGAAAGAAGGAGCCAAGAGATAACCCAAATGCTTTCCCAAGAGAGAACCTGAGGCAGCAGCAGTGGGGATAGGGTTGCTTGAACAAAATCACCCAGCCATTCAGGCCCACGGGGCTTTCTCTTCAAATGGCCTTGCTTTGATATCCACTGAAATTGCCCACATGACACTGCTCTGTGTTTCTTTCTCTCTCTTTCCCTCCTTGACATTATATCATGGATTGACTTATATGCTGACAGTCTCCATTACCACATAAATCCTGACCATTGTCTGCAGATCACAGAACAGTACCTGGCACCAAGGAGGTGCTTACTCAGCCCTTGTGTACTCTGTGTGGAGCATTGTAGGTGTTGCCCCGCCTCCACCCCCACCCCAGATGCGCATCCCAGCATTTACCTGAGGACTGGCTCCATGCCTACTGTACCCTCTGCCCTCCTTGGCCTACAGCCTAGCCTCAGCCCAAGATAAGAAATACAACCCAGGGCAGTGATGCACGCATATACAGGGGCTGGGCTCTTACCTGCCAGCCTGTATTCACACTGGGACATGGCCTGGGAGCTCACCAGAGCCACACTGAGCTGCCTGCTCCCAGGCAACCCAGCCCAGAGCACAGCATCTAGTCAGTAGCTGACTTCCTGACTGCCTTCACTGGGACCTGACCCATCTCTGTCCTTGCTGGGCCTCTTCGCCCTGTGTGTACATTGTTGGGTCTAGGCCAACTGGCCTCTCGGACCACCAGCTCAGACCTCCTATGCCTTCTTCTTCCTGTTCTCTATCCCTAAACCTTAGTGCTAGTCATTACTGTTCTTGTTGTGGGACCCCAGACCCTCCCCTCCACTCTTGTCAGGCTTTTGCTGGCCCTATCTCCTATTTCTCTCCGGGGCCCAACTTCATGTCCTGGCTGTCTTGGGGGCCACAGGTGCTTTGGGACTCAGAGCCTATGCTTAGTATACTTAGGATGCTTTAAAGTTATCCATAAAGGACTTTATAAAAATAAACAAGGCTGGGTAGTTAGACCCTGACAACCATGCTGAAATCACATACAACTTGTATTATTTTGTGGTGCTGGGGATGGAGCCCAGGGTGCACTCACGCTAGGTGAGCTTCTCTACCACAGAGTGACCCCCTGCCCCAGCCTCATCTAGAGAATGTTATTCAGAGAAAATGGGTGCCAGCTTGCTTGGGCCCAGCCCTCCAACTCGGTCCAGTCCAGCTATCCCTCTTTGGATGCCTTCTCCTTTGCTTCAAGCAGAACTCTTCATCTTTCTCCAGACTGGTTCCTCTTTCATCCTCAGCAAGAACACTTGCAGCCAGCTGGTCATTTGGGCCAGAAATCACCAAGCTTCCTCTCATTCCCTCCTGCCCCCATCCAAATCTTCACTAACCCTGGCCACTCCTCTGCAGTATGCTGGGACTGCCCACTTCCCCCAGGCTTGCCTTTGCTCCTACTTCCTCTTCTCCATAAAGCCCTCAGAAGCAGAGGACTCCTCTCTCTGTCTTCAATCCATACTCCTCACAGTGGCCAAAGAGGGGTCCTACTGGCAGCAAACCTAACCTTGTCACTCCCAAGCTCAAAATCCTTCCACAGCTCCCATCTCCCTCATGACAAAGATAAGCTCTAGCTCCTTGAGCTGGCCCTTCAGGATCCAGACCCTGCCTACCTCAGCTCACTGTGCACTGCCACCTGCTGACTGCTGAGCAGCCTCCCACTCACTGCCTGGGTACAGGGTGACCTGTCCTTCGGTAATGTCCATCTTCTTTTTGTTCTTTAGATTCCTCCACGTTCAGTCACCTGGAGAGTCCTGTCAGGGAATCTGCTCAATACCCCAGGAAGCTAGATAAACAAGGCTATTCTGCAGGTGCCTGTGTGTGTATTTAGAGTCAGTCAACATTATATTTTTTTATGCACCCATAGCTTAAGAGTTCAATATTTACTGAATGCCAATGATATGCGGCAAAGCCCAAGAGTGCACATGCACACCCATTCACTTTTCCACTGCACATATGGGACCAGGGGACTTCAGAGGGCCAGAGTGAGTTAGGGTGAGCTGCTTGAGTTCAGAGGGGAGATCCTGGAATCTCAAAGAAAACTCAGCATCCCACCCAGCACAGCCCTCCAAGATGAGGTAGCTCAGAGGACAGCTGAGATTGGCAGGAAGAGGGACCTGGAGAAGTGGGGTGGATCTAGCAGGAGCCCACAGTGAGAAGGGGCTGGGAAAGGAGCACAGCCCCCCCATACCTGCTTGCATTTCCTTTTACTCTGGTCCAGCTCAGCTTCAGGATCTCTTCCTCTTTGCTCCAGCAGTATTGTTGGGTAAGGATGGGGAGTCACTGAGCTCTAGGTTCTCCAAGGGAAGGGGCTGGGGTCCCCAGCTGAGTGGTAGCACATCCACCTGTGCAGGTGCAGAGCATCCTGAGCTCCCAGTGGGGTTTCCATCCTCCTATCCTCTCCATCCCTCCCAAGCAGTGTGCATCATGACACCCTTCTCATAGGGGAGAAAACCAAGGACCTGAATGTAGACCACAGAGCTTGATCCATTTGGCCTCACTCATGACTAAAAATCCTTCCTCTGTCAACTATCCCAATGTTCCTACTCCTGACTCTGATAGCAAGGTGTCTCAAGGAATCCATATTGGTTTATCATTGGGGAGGGACACTAAGAAAGCATCAGTGCCCAATCTTGTTCTGCAGTATCACCCACAGGGCTCAGGGCATGGACCAAGCATGGGAAGTCTAGGCTTCATGACCATCTCTGCTAGTCATTTTCTGTGTGACCCTGGATCTTGGTGTCTCTAATCTTACTTTCTGCCGCTGAGGTTCTGGGCTAGAAGGTCTTCCAGGGGAGCTTTCTGTCTTGAGCTGTCTGATCTTTGTGGCTTTCAAACAGGATTTCATCTGTCTGTTTTCAGAGTGTATACCAGGCTAAGAGCAGGACCAATTCCCAGCCCGTCCTTCTGGTCAGCACTGGGGTAGGATTCTCTAGGCAGTGGGGGAGAGGGGTGGAAAGGGAACAAGGATTCTGTTTCATCTCTTGCAGCCAAAGCTGGGGTTTGTTTGGCCTACTCCTTCAAGACCCCAGCTGACCCCAGCACTGAGTGGCTGGGAACAGCCACAGGTTGAGCTAGGCAGCTGTCCAGAGAGCCCTAAAATTAGCTCCAAAGTGAAGGGACCATAGAGCTGCCCCAGCTTCAAGCTCTCATGGCCCCAAGGGACAGAGCCCATACCTCACTCAAGACAGAAGAGGTCAGCCAGAGTTCTGGCAGTGACCTCCCATGATGCTGAGTGGGGAAAGTCACCAACTTGTACCAGCACACTTTAGAAGGTCACCGAAGGGCAGAAGGGACTCTTGAGGTGGCTCCCAGCCATAGCCCTTCAGGGCCTTGGTAGGGCCCAGGCAGAAATCTTGTTATTGAAATTCTTCTAGAACAGGTTGAGGAGACTGTCCTCCCAAGACTGAATTGGATAACCAAGCACCTTAGAGCCAACTCCCAAGAGCAGAGGTGGAGCCAGGAGGCAGATCAGCCTGATAGTGGAGTCAGCTGGAGACATGAGAGATAGGCCCTGTGTCAGCTCCCTGCGGCCACACAGGGATGGCAAGGCCACTTGTTCTTCATCTCTGCCTGGACATCCTGAGGATTTTGCTCAAATACAGATGCTGATTCAGAAATCTAGGGTAGATGTGGGATTCTTCAAGAGCCTCACAAGGCCCAGATTTGATGGCCTATAATACCACCACTCAGGTGGCCAAGGCAAGAGGGTCATGTGTTTGAGGCCAGTTTGGGCTATATGATGAGATCCTGTCTCAAAAAAGAAAAGAAAAGATTCTAAGAAGGCCCTAGAGTGGTCTGATGGCTGCAGGAAACCCACTTCCTGGCCAGATTGGGTGGACAGACCAAGGCCAGGCTCCCTGATGCACCTGAGCCACAAGTAACCTCCCCTACCTGCAGGAGAGCCCGGCACAGGTTCTATGGGTGGCTGGGAGATCATAGGTGTGGATGGCTGTCCTTGTGCCTCTGGTGCACCACATATGGCTTATCACACGTGCAGATTGTCCTCGGTACACATAGACGATAATGAAATAAAAACAACTAAAATTGAATAACACTTAATCTTAAACATCTTTTTAAAAAGTATCATAAAAGTGTTAAAATTGGACCAAAGAAATAAATATAAAAAGAAGTAATCTAGCAAACTGAAGAAAAAAAATAGCAAAACTTAAGCACTTTACCCGGGCAAGGCCCTAAGAACATTATACATAATTAAATATTAATAAATACTCTATCTTTATAATTCCAATGAGATAAAAACATCGAGGTACAGCGAGGTTGAGTGACTTGCTCCGGGCCACACAGCAGGTAAGTGGCAGGCAGAGCTGGGCTAGTCCTCTGAACCTGTGTCTGTCAGGCACCTACCATGGTGCATGTGAGCTTTGAGCACTCATGCAACTGTGTGGACTCCAGTGACACAGGAGCAAAGCAGTGGTGAAGATTAAGTAGATTACAGAAGTGTCATGCACAGTGATTCAGAATGGGAGCTTTCCCTGGGTGGCAAGACGGACAGAGACCCAGGTGGAATGAGGCAAGCCTGGACCTGAGCCCTCGCGCTGCTGGGCCTAGCTTCCGCTTCCTCTTCTGCAATGTGAGTGCTGTGCTTGCCTCAGAAGGCTGGGCTGTGAGGTACGAATGTGAGACAATACTAAGCACCTTACCTGGGCCCTGCCTGGCACACAGTGGTGTTCAGGATGCGTGAGCCGGCTCTTCCTTCTCCTTGTTGCTTAACAGATGTGCTGTCGTGGGAGCGACTTGTGCTCTGTCTGGCATTTGCCAGCTCACTGGGCCAAAAGGAAGCACCCAGGAGAGATCCAGGGACAATAGAGAGCAAGACCCATAGAGCTGTGATGGGGTCACACCTAAGAGACCCCAGGGAGGGGCAGGCATAGGAATGGGGTTTAGAGCCTGGCCCCTGCCCTGGCAGAGACTGGCAAGGCATCAAGGCTGAAGAAATCCTGGCAGGCAAGCAAACACCCAGGCCCCTGACTCAGCCCTCAGCTATGCCAGACACATCAGCCCTCACAGTCCTCTAGGCCATGCCCCTGGAGACTAAATCTGCTCTGGGTTGGGCCGGACATGGGGCTGGGCCTTCCGAAGTCCCTGGTGACTCATTTGCTCTTCCTACTCTTGCCCAAGCCTGACCTTACTGTGGGACCTGAGGCTTCCCTTGCCTGGTGGCTCCTGGAGTCAGCAGCTGTGAAGTATCCCTAGGTAGACCCCTTATCTGTTAGTTGGGCATCACCAGCAATTTGCTGCTATTCCTGTAGGATCATGAGCTGCCTCCTATAGATCTCTGTAGAAGATGGAAAGTTGCCCGGGTAGACATTAGTCTTTCCTGGGGTCCAGGGTGGAAGGACACTCTGATGGGCTCCCTGGATGATCCAGAAGCAGGTGCTGGGTTGTGGAGTTCCAAACCCCTGCTGACCAGAGCTGGCTTAGAGTGGGTGATGGCACTGGAACTCTGATGCCTCCTGATGACTCGTCAAGTCCACTTCCTTCCTTTTTCATATGAAGAATCTGAGGCCAAGAAAGGGAAGTCACCCAGCCAGAGTCACTCAGAGCAGGGACACAGAACCCTCTCAGCCACCCATTTGCTTTTCACTGAGGAAGCTGTGAAAGGCTGGCTCTGATGCCCTCGTGTGGCTTCAGAGAAGAAAAACAGGAGAGGGTGGATGTGTGGGAGACAGGCTCTGTGGATACGCGATTCCTCTGTGAGGTGCCCTTCCTGGTTAAGAGGTAAAGGATCACCCTGGTTACACAGACTCTGTCCTGCTGGTCACTCCAATCCAATATCAACTTTGCTTATTAGACTAGGAACTCTTCAAGGGGAAAGTGAGGTCTGGTCTGTCGCATCGCTGTGGCATTGTCAAGGTTTGAGCTGCATTGAATTCAGTATCAATGGAAGGAAATAGCATGGAGCATGGACAAAGATTTATGTGGAAGAATGTTCTTTGAATTCATGTTTATGAAAGCAAATATTGTCTTGATAATTTCTTTTCTTTTCATGAATTAAGTGTTGTCTTTAATTGAAAAGTTAACTAACTGTCTAGTTACATTTCTCCCCCAAACCACAAACTTGGTAGTTACTGAGTCTCCAGGCAACACATTCAAAGCTGAGATTAAGAATTTTAAAACAAATCAAACAAGTCGTCAGTTCCAACTAAGGGAGTCCTGTTACCTGCTGGCTAATCTATACCAGTGATACTGCTTGAATCTAGGAGGCAAGACATTCTAAACAACCTCACTTGGAACAGTTACTTTAAGTAGCTTCTTTCCAGTTTCCAAATTCTGAATAAAGATAGTATTTTGTTAACTCTATTGCAGAAAACTTCTGTAAGTTTTCTTATTTACAATGCCAATTTTGAAAAGCTCACTAAAGTTAACTGGACAATAACCTATGCAGAAATCACTTTACAAAAAGAGGGAAAGCTCAAAACTTCAACTTTCTACAGAACCCACAGTTCAGTTTTATTCAAAATAAAGAAAAACAGCAACTTCTGCTCAGACGAGAAGAAATTCAGCCATCTGTTTGGAATCTGTAACTCAAACTACACATGCAATGAGGACAATATTATGCTAAAATAATTATTTTGCTGCTGCATTTGTCTGTTGTTTGTCTAATATTAACAATTATAGAGACCTAGTCTTAGCCCAGGTCCGGTGAGTGTGTGGGAGAGTTTCCTGCTACCCTGCACCAGAGGGACCAAATACCGGTCCCAGCCCAGGTGCAGCGTGGGCGAGACCCTCTCCCACCCACTTGGGACGCCCCCCACCACTCCGCAGCACCTCCCCCAACCCGCCCGCCAAGTAGGAATTTCTGCCAAGTTCCAGGAACCCCCAGACCCAGTCTTAGCCCAGACCCGGTGAGTGTGTGGGAGAGCTTCCTCTCCCTCCTACTCCACCTTGCCCCCTCCAGGCACAGCTCAGGCCTGGCATACATGCCTGGGGTGTAACCCTGCAGCTGCAATCCCTGCAGAGAGTGTAGAGGATAGAACCACCCAGCTAGTCCAGGAGCAGAACATCTTGCCATAGGGGCACAACAGGTTCACCCTCAAGGGCAGCAGCGGGAAGGAGCTGAGCACAGCAGCCAGACCCAAGCCAGGCACAGCTGAATAAATCCAAACCTTGTAGAGCTACATCTGAACTTCAGTACGTGTGAAGGTTATAACTACAACAAAGATCTACAACACAGGTCAGAAGACAGTGCTACACAAAATGACGAGAAGGAACAAAATGCAACCTCAGAACGCAAGCCCACCCATAACAAGTGCAGAGGACACTAACACAGAACAAATTGGGAATCACACAGCTGAAAGCAATAAATCAATGGCTTCTGAAATAAAGAAACAGCTACAAAAAGGTATAGAGGAACTCAGATTTGAAATAAAAAAAGAAATCCCTGAATTAATAACATCTGCAATAAAGAATCAAATGCAGAAACATATGGAGGAAACCCAGTGCCCACC
>NW_004524722.1:1861982-1867311 GCF_000260255.1 Octodon degus
ATAAATAAATAAAATTTAAAAAAATATGATATGAAAAATGGAAGTGAACTTTATGGAAATAGTAAAGGAATCTGGGGGTGGGAAAGAATAAGTAAAAATAATTAAGATGTGAGATATATGTGTGTATATATATATATATGTATTCCCCAAGATGAATGTAAACATTTTTTTTTCTTTTCAAAGTTTTATTGTTAAACATATAGCAATGAGACAGTTACAAATCAAATCGAAAGTACAGTTTTAACAAATAATACACTGCATATATTCTTTGAATGTAAACATTATGTATCAAAAATATATATAAATAAAAATTTCAAATTGTGATAAAAAAGAATAAAGAGCTCTCAAAATGGCAAAAAAAAGTAAGACTCATAAAATATTGTAATTACAACATGGATGGATTTCAACAATATCACGGAAAATGAAAAACATTAAAGACTGCACACTGGGCCAGGAGACAGCTCAGTGGACCAAACGCCTGCTTAGGCAAGCACAGGGCCTGCGGTTAAATTTCCAGCACCACATGCCACACCAGCCCCACCCCAGGCACACTGAGCCAGCCACTGAGACTAGGTGTGGTGATGTAAGCCTGTAATCCCAGCACTGGGAAGGCTGAAAACAGAGGATCACCATGAGTCTGAGGTGTGAAGTGAGACCCATGATAAATAAATAAATAAATATAATATAATAAAACAAGAAAAAAACCAATTATAAATAGCAGTGCAACTAGTATTTGGAACAATCCTTATAGTGTTACAGTGTCAGGCACAACATTTCACTTCTCTTCACACCACTGGTTCTCCTTGCGTACCGGAGCTCCCTTCTCTTCAGTAAAGTCATTTTTGATATTAAAAGTCTTGCCAATCTCCTCAGGAGTTTTCCCCTTGATCATATTGGCAACAGTCTTGCATGTAAGATCAAGCAAACCTTTGATGTCTAGGTAGTTTGCTGCCAGAATAAGTTCAAAAAGTCTTCCTTGGTCAACTTTCAGGAATTCTTGGTCCCAAACAGGGATGTCATCTGTTCAATTTTCTTTGTTCTCATCATCCTCAGGAGGTGGAGGGTCATCCTTGTGGTGGGAACACCACTGAATGACCTTTTTTAATATTGCTGCATTAACATTTGGTAGAGGAACTGAGTCATCATCTCCTGCATCATCCATTCCCAAATCTTCCAACATGGATTTGATTGATTGTCACAGACTGTTTGGCAATTTCAACATCAACTTCAAATATCTCTCCATCAGAACTCTGCAACTTAATTGAAGGCATGGCATTTGGTTTCTAAAAGACTGCAGGCCTGAGGCAGACGAGAGCAGGAAGATGTTCCCACTGGTTGGAGAAAGGCGGCGGCGGATGAAACCACTCTGTCTTGATAATTTCTGAAGTGTTTCATTATACTGTTCAATTCATTTTTTTGTGTTTGAAATATTTTGAAACAAAGGAACTAATAGAAAATATAAGGGTCAGACAATAGAAATCTAAATAGGTTATGATGCAGCCCTGAAAAGGAATAATGTCTACAGACATTAAAAATGCTGCCTTACAGGGCTACAGGATAAATCCTGAGAGTACTTGACTGACCTTATCAGATACAAAAGTTACATTTCTTGATACATAGGTCTTGCTATATCTTGGTCTTAACCATCCAACAGAAAAGTATAAAAATGAGGTATATAAATTAAATCCATATTAATACACTTGATCTTAGTCAAAAGGCCAAGAAGCGATGATAAATCCATATTAATACGATAAGCTGTAAAAGGCTCAAGTCAATAACTTCTGAGGATAACCCGCTAATATTATAGACTGCCAGACAGTGTTAGATTGTTTAGTTGAATTCAAACACCTATAGTATTTAGATGCCAATAGAATATTCACCTCTGACAGGAAAAAAAAAGATACAAAGGAAAGATCATTTTGTATTTATATATACAAAATAGGATAAATTTACAGCTACTTTAGCTTAATTCAATGAGTTCTTCTCTTTCTTAGAGTTGTATTAACAGTGTTTGGACAGAATATCTTGTCTGCTTCTTGTATTATGGATAACCACTATGAAGATAACAATGTACAGTGTATTGACTATCAAAACTGTCCTATTAATCAGCTGTGAAACTGTCTCATTCATATTTATTTCTCAAAAAAATACAATGTACGGTGTATTGACTATCAACTGTCCTATTAATCAGCTGTGAAACTGTCTCATTCATATTTATTTCTCAATAAAAAATAAATATAAATAAATAAAAGTTGAAAAAAAGGAGAAACATCCATATTTTTCTTAAAATCACATTATATGAGGTGAAATTGCTATTAATCGCTCTCTTTTACTCTTTATACCTGATGGTTCAGTTATCATATTTTCTATAAGCCATTTCTCCTATCTAAATTTTGCAATGTTTTGATTGTTACTAAAGAGTGCCCAGTATTATTACTCTGAATGTTCATCAGTTTGTTTGTGGTCTTTATATACTTGTGTCAGTATGTATGGATATAAATCCTATAGATTGTACTTTCTTGCTTTGAGTGTGTTAAATATGTCAATCTATTATCTTCACAAAGAAAGCTTGCCTTAAAAAGACCTGATGATGGGGCAGCCCAGTGGTCTAAAGTGCCTGCTTAGGCAAGCTTAGGCAAGTGTACAGGGATGTGGTTCCATCCCCGGCACCACATGCTGCGCCAGCCCCACCCCCAGAGTGGGCTGAGCCTGCCACACACACAAAAAAATCTGATGATAATTTAACATTTATCTTAAAGTGATTTTTTTTTGTTGTTGAAATAAAAAGAATATTTAAAATCTTTCTTAAAAGTTAAAAAAATCAGCTGTGAGACTGTCTCATTCATATTTATTTCTCAATAAAAAAATGCTGCCTTAAAGCTTTTTGTTCTTAGTTATAATAGTTTTAGTGACATATATAATTCATATACCATGTAATTCACCCATGTAAAGCATACAATCCAGTGGGTTTTAGTATATTTCCTCATGTTTTGCAACCATCACCATAATCAATATTATAAAATTTTGATTTTTCTCTAAAAAAAAGAGTTCATACCCCAAAGCAGCCCTTCTTCATTTCTCCCCAAACCTCCCCTCCCCCTGGCCTAGAAGCGTAGTCTGTTTGTACAGATTTGCCTGCTCTGGGTACTTCCTATAAATAGAATCATGATATATGATCTGTGTCTGGTGTTTTAAACTTAGCTTAATATTTTAAAGGTCCGTGTATGCATTTCATTCCTTTCTGTGACTTAATAATATCCCAGAGTGTGTACTTTTTATTTATCTATTCATTAATTGATGAATATTTTGGGTTGAACAGCATTCCAATGACTTTTCATGTGTAAATCTTTTCTGTAGATGTATGTTTTCATTTCTCTTAAATATTTACCTAGCAGTGACATTTCTGGATCTTGTGGTAACTCAATGCTTAACTATTTGAAGAACTGCCGAACTGTTTCTGAAAGGGGCTGCACCATTTGCATTCCCCCAGCAGTGTGCAACCGTCCTGTTTTGCCACATCTGCTATTATCTGCCTTTTTTTTTTTAATCCTGGAGGGCGAGGCCCTTATAATTTTTAATGTATGGGGAAATATTATTGGTGTAAGGTTGTATTATATGTCTACAGAAAACAAACTCAAAAATAATCTATCAAAATGTTAGTATAGTTATCTGTAGCAATTCTGAGTGATTTTCAGTTTCCTTCTAAATTTTTGACAGTGTGGACAGGCATTGATGGGAAACCCCAATATTATAAAAGAAGTTAATGAAAAACAAAACAAGTTAATAAAAGATGTGCAAATAAGTTGTCATGAAGTACTAAAAATGTAATGAATGAAGGAGGTGCAGAGTGCAGATTCCAGATATAAGCCTGATCGCTGCATGCGGGCCACTAGGATTGCAGACGAGGTCAGTGGTGTCTCCCAATAGATGGAGATGGGGTTCAGAGTGATCTTCGCTCTGCCCTAACTTGGCAGACTGATTTTGTCCAGTGTTGAGAATGATCTCTGTAATGGCCCAGCTAACTTCCTTGTGGGTTGTTGTGACCCAAGAGAGATAAGGAGAAGCCTGAAAGGACAAGCTGACTTTAAGAAGAGGCTGTAGTGGGGGAAGCTAGAGATGGAGGGGTCCCATCCTGGCTTTTGAAGTAGGGAGGATTGGTATAGGTTGGGGCTGGCACACATCTGTAATCCTAACACTTGGGAGGCTGAGTCAGGAGGATTTCTGTGAGTTTGAGGCCAGCCTGGGCTATATAAGGAGTTCAAGACCAAGCTAAACTACATAGCAATACCCTGTCTCAACCTCCCACCCATTCCCCCAAAGAAAAAGGCAGCTGAGGTAGGGGAGAATGTTGGAGAGGAGACTACCTACCCAATCACAATTGAAATCACCACTGTAAAGAAAGGACAAGCTGACTTTAAGAAAAGGCTGTAGTGGGGTAAGCTAGAGATGGAGGGGTCCCATCCTGGCTTATGCAAATAGTCTCTGGAACAGAGGTCAAGCACCCACACTGTTCTCTCTGTCTCTGTCTCTATCTCTGTGTCTGTGTCTGTCATGTCTCTGTCTCTGTCTGTCTCTCTGTGTCTCTATGTCTCTCTCTCTGTCTCTCTATCTCTCTCTGTCTCTGTCTCTCTGTCTCTCTCTCTGTCTCTCTGTCTGTCATGTCTCTGTTTATGTCTCTCTGTCTCTGTCTCTCTGTCTCTCTGTCTCTCTGTCTCTCTGTCTCTCTCTCTCATTACTGGGGATTGAACTCAGGGCCTTCATACTAAGCTACAGTTCTCTTATTTTTTATTTTAGATACAGGGTCTTGATAAGTCACTAATTTGTCTAGGTGTGGCTCAAACTTGTGATCCTCCTGCCCCAGTCTTCTACAAGCTAGGATTCTAGGCATGCACCTCTGCCTGCAAATGGTGTGCTCTAACCAGCTAAGGCAGGGAAGGTGATGGCTTGAGTTTCCCTAACCAGATTCAGGCTTCTGCCTCACATCACAGGGCTCATCTACAGGGAGTGGCCCCAGATTAGGAGCTGTGATGCAAATCAAGAATTTGTATTCTTAATTCCAGGCAGCATCTGGGCACAGTATGTCCTCTGGCCCTATCTCTCAGGCAAGTGGTCCCTCAGGATTATGGAGTTGGAATAGATGGAATAGATGGAAAGAAATAGATAGCTTAGGGAGCTATCTCGCTGGCCCTTATATAACATATCTTAATTCTTTTTTTCACTATCCCCCCGAACCTCTTGTATACAGCATATTGTTGGATTTTGTTTCCTAATCCACTGTGCCAGTCTATTTCTCTTAATTGGTGAATTGAGTCCATTTACATTGATGGTT